>NC_090444.1:137547882-137856134 GCF_031143425.1 Pleurodeles waltl
GCCCTTTAGTGCCCCCCCCAATGCCACAATGTGTGCACCATGTCTAAGATATGGTGCACCATTGGATAGTTAGGGAAACTAGCATCAAAATGTTTGACACTAGTTCGGAGCTTTGCAAGTCTAACGTCAAAAATGTTGACGCTAATCCTGCAAAGCCCATTGAAAACAATGGTGTGCCTCCTTTTAACGCCTACTCTAAGCTGGCGTTAAAAGGGCCGACAAAAATGACGCAAAGAAATCTCTTAGATTTCTTTATGCCATTTTTTCGCCGTACCCTAAAGGGGGAACGCCCCCTGAGCATACATTATTCTCGGAGCAGGCATAACATAGCACAAAGGGTTACAAAGCGGCACAATGCGTGGCTTGCGGCACTTGTAAATCTGGTTCAGTGATTTTGGCCTCGTTGGGCCACACTAGCCTAAAAAAATGATGCTAATGTGGCATAAGGAGGCGCTAGAGGCTCTTAAATCAGCCCCTTAGTGTGAAGAAATCGCTACCAGGCGGCAGAACCTTTGCACATGTGGGTTTGACACGCTGAAGGCTACTCCTTTTCATCTCAACCAAGCCAACTGTCTGCTCACCTTCAGGGAGACTCTGAAGACGCAAGTGCTCTTAACGAGCTGCCAGATAGTAATACCACTAGGTGGTGCCCACACTAGGAATGTCATCTACCTATCAGTGGGCCCGAGCAGAGACGGTGCAGTACCAACCATGATGGAGCATGCAGGAATTAGAAACAAAACATGATGTCCAGATCTCAGATGATATAATGATATTGAACATATATTTAAGAGTCTTCACTAACGTCTCTCGGTGGGGAAATAAAACTAGAATTAACTGTTGCCTAATATAAGTCAATGGAGCTTTTAAAGTAGTATCCATAGGGTAGCAATTTTATCAAAACTCAGTTCATGACAGTGGGAGCATGCTGCAATTAACAACCAAAACAGATGCCACACAAACAAGATGATGAAAAAGATCCAGAGAAGAGTATTTACATGTGGTAGCAGAAGATGGATACATGATTGTGCAGTGGTTTCGCCCTGTTAGGTGTCAGGATTTTCTGCAGCTTGGAAAACACAACCAGTAAAGGTTCAACGTGGCTTTGAAGCCTTGACTTGTTTCTAGGGGCTTGTGAAGGAGAGATGTTACACAGGTAAACAAGGTAAGGGTTTAGCGAAGCAGTCTGTGCCAGTGGGGTTTGCAAAAATAAAATAACATAACTAAATTCATTCTACAATTGAGGCGTTTGTGGGTTTTGGATTAAGAAGTTCTAGCATGCTTTCTGCACCACAAAACGAATGTCTTTAGACAATATTTTACCTACAGCCAACATAATAAGTGCCAGTGGCAGGGTTCTGCTATGGTCTTTGCAGAATGTCTCAATGCAACAGTTCTAAGCTTTCACACTACTTCAGCTTGACTAATCATAGATCCTTAGGATCCAACATCAGAACTATCTGGCTCGACTTTCGGATGGATTCTCAGTGCTTGGCAGGACCCCAAAGTGCTCCTGGGTCTCTAGTAACAGGCCAAAAGGTCCCTTTGTTCCTGAGAACAGTTTCATTTAACGGGCCAACGAGTCCTAATAGTAATCTTGAGTCCAGTATGGACTAAGAGCTCAGATTAATAGAAAGGTATGTACATTAAGTGTGTTTGAAAACACTCATCCTCTTTTCATTAAATCCCTATTGTGGGGTTCCCTAGGATTACCTGACAAGCCCCGGGTCTGCCTCAGACTTAGGGCCCATCAGATGCCTCTCTCCCTCTCCACTCTTTATTAACCTGACACACATTGGCTAGTTGAGCTCATTCACATGACATCCGCTTGTACAATTAAGGTAAAGAAATGTATCTTTCAATCATCATCAGTCGCAGAACAAGCAAATCTCTTGGCCCACCTGGTGAATGACGGCCTCCAATAATTAGAAATGAATCTCTTAAAGGCAAAGACTACAGAGGTTAAAGTCCCAGCATCAGCATCACTGCTTGACATTTGCCACTTAGCCAAGGAACTTGTCATCACCTATTGACTAAGTAAACATTGAAGGAATCTCAGTGGACCTTGTTTTTTTTTTTCTCCCAAAGTTAGCCAAAAATGTTTACATTTTATATAAGGGCCATTTTAACTGAAGATAGCAACCATGGTATGCCTTTTGCCTATGTCTTTCCAGAAATGCTACTTCGAAGGCCACTGACACTTGAGCACAAGGGCAACAGGGAATATTTGATGGCTTACCACTATTGGACAAAAGCCTACGTCTTTCCTGCCCTATTTACAAGTCACGACTCTATCTCTGCAGCAAGAGCTCAAATACTGGGTTTGCTCCCAAAATGAAATGTCTGTGTTCCAAACGAAACGCTTCAACTGACTATACCAGAAGCAAGAGCAGTGGCTGGACAATTGGTTTAGGTAGTCCTATTATCAGACCTACCCTTTGGAAAAATATTTTTAAAATTGCAATATGACTTAATCCAAAACTCTGATTGTTAAAGATGAGTGCAAGAAAGTGCTGTAAAAGGGCAGTGCCAAGTGGTGGGAAAAACTGCATAGACTGGGTCTAAGCAAATCACCAATCATAGATCAGTGAACTGGAGAAAAATTGCAAATCTTCACTAGCTCTAGCACCTGCAGAAAGAACCTGAGAAGTAATAATCTTACATCACCTGCCTTGGAGGAAGCCTGAGGTGTTCTCCATTTGAGCCTAAGGATGAGAAGGGCTTTCCAGGGGTCAGATGGCTGACCTTATGTACCTCCCCAGCGACACAAAAGCACAAAGAATGTCTGTAGTCTGTGTGAAAGAATCAGTTGGTCAGTGGGAAGTGGACTGCACTGGGACATCTGGGAGCCCAGGCTGGAGAAAGTCCTAGGCCAGAGCAGCTTTAACTAGAAGTCTGGGGCAGAAGGAGAGATCAAGAGCGACTCTCCCAGCATCTTCAAAAAAGTGAGTTCTGTCATTTTTTGGCCTCCGAGAGACAGGGTCAAAACTCTGAGAACGGCACGACCATGGTGACTAAGACATTTGGATTTGGCCTTTTCAGAGCTTTATCCAGTTTTAGGCTATTGTGGAACTGCAAAACATCGTATTCAGTCCTGCCTAGCACACGCTGGCTTCAGCTTCTACCGTGTCCTACTAAAGAACTCTAAGAACCACAATAAAGACTACAGCTGAACATAACACTTGAGAAGAAGGTGAATGATAAATTCACCCCATCCATAGGGCCACCTATGTGGATATATGAAATCCAGCTTTGTCCTTCTCAGAGCTTTTGATAGCGAAGTTAAAGGCTTCACTAGGAGCTCAAGAACAGCATACTCAATTTTGCAAGAGCCTTAATAGATTCAGCAGCTTGCCTTGCCCTTCACTGGAAGAGTTGAAAAAAAAGAACTCCAAATAAATCCAAAGTTAAATCTTTAGACTGTTGTTTCTTGTTATGATTTGACTGAAAACTAATCTATGGCCTGGTCTATTGCCACCATTAACTAACTGCGAGTAGTGCTTTCTGTTTTCTTGGAGATTGTTCTTGATTTTTCGAAATCGTTTGGGAACTTTATTTTATTGTTTTCGTTTGTTTTGTACTGCTTGAACCTATCAGATTTCTCTGGGGAAAGTTTCACTTATGCCTTAGGTTGTTTCTCAATAAGATTTGTTGTACCCTATCAAATTAATAATTCATGTTCTCACAGAAATCATCAAAATGTGGCATAGATCTCCCTGATCTATAGTAGACTCCCCTTGTTCAAGCAAATCTTTTCCAACTCTTGGAAGCACACAATGATGCAAGGGCACGCTCCTGAGTATTTGACAAGTCTGTTTAGTCTTAGCAGCTAACCAGAGAGTTAAGTTCATGATCCCAGAAAAAAAAACCTATTTATTCACCATGTCTACTAATAATATTTTTACATAGTGTTTCATGCTCCATTTCTGTCGGTTCTAAGCACTGTAAATAACAAATATTATTTTTACCAAATGTAAGCCCTTCATTTTGCGATGACCTTGGAAGGATTGCATGCCAGGATTTAAACTTGCGTCTTACAGATTCCACTGTCTGAAGCATGTTTATTGTGTGTTTTAGAACCTCTTTTGTGAAATGTATGACTGCATTCTATAATCGTGAAGGGGTGATGGAAGGGGGATAACCAGCACTACATATCCTGTATTAAAAATATGCTCATTTATCAGTGCATAATGTGCTGGAAAGAGTGAGGCCTAACACAAAGTTGAGGAACCTTGAACACATAAAAAATACGAGCCATTAAGAAACAGGAAAGTCCTATCAAGAAAGTATAAGACTTTTATAACCCTACATTAAGCATGTTGTATATTAATCAAAGCAGTCTTATTTTGGACACTTCAGTACTAGTTTGAGTTCCTCTATTCACCTCCCATATCAACTGTACCCAGTTGGAGGGAGCTAATGTCAATCTAGGTAAAACCAAAGGAGAACACGTCAAAGGGAGAAGCTGTTTGGAAGCCCACGAAAGGTAAACCCATTAAGAAGGAATCGGAAATGACCATCTTTTGCGTGGTATTTTCCCAGATTTTTGCCTTAGCTGCTCTTTTTTGCATAACCTGTTTATATTGGCATGAGTACTCTGTGCACTTTACTTCAGCTAACTAGTAGTAAAGTGTTTGTATGCTCCCTTCCAAGCATGGTAACATTGGTATACACCTGATTGATACTTTTAGTTCACTAATAAGTCCATAATACATAATATTACATGTACCCAGGGTCTGTAAGTTAAATGCAACTAATGAGCTAAAATACTCTTTGTGCCACCCACTAAAGTAGCACTGTAAATCAGCTCTAAAGAACTGCCACTGCAGCCTGGGTGGCATTTTGACTTAGTAAAACAAACCTTTTGCCAGGTCTTAGCCTTTCTTTTTAGTGCTTACAGGGGACCCCAAAGTAGGCCGTAACAACTCATAGGGCAGGGTGCATGGTATTTAAAAAGTAGAACATATATAATGCATGGTTTACATGTCCTAGCAGTGAAAAAACCTCCAAAGATGTTTTTCACAGAAGCAAGGCTAGATCTCCTATAGGCTAACATTGGGTTACCATATTACATTTAATAAGTGATAATTTAAGTTTAAGAAAACCTAATGAAATAGATCTTTCACTCATTTGAATTGTAATTTAAAATCCTTTTTATTAGTAAAATCAGAATTAACATACTATTTTGAAAATGTCATTTTCAGAAAGTTAGCATTTTCCTTCCTAAGCCAAATGTGCCTTTCTGCTGATGGCCAGGGTCACATGGCTATTAATGACTCCTCCCAGACAGTGGACAAAATTGCCTTAAATGTGGGGAAGGGTGTTCCTCTCTTGAGCAGGATGACCTGGGAGGATCTACCTTGCTCCTTCTTGAGCTTCGAATGGTAACATGAAGGCTTTTACCTAGTCCGTTCCTGTCTTCAGAAGATGTCTTCCCTGTCACTGGCAAATGCAGATCACTCCTGGGCATGCCTGCCCTTTGTTCCACCAGCTAGGCTGAAGCCATACCCAGGGGACTGAGAATAACTGACTGGAACCAGTTTTAGGGATAGACAAAGGGGTGACTGCCAGACACAAGCTGGCACTGGGTATAAACGTGGCTTCCCCAGAACCTGATATCCGAGCACTCCTGGACCTGAGGAGCTTCAGAAGAAGGACTTCCTTGCTGTCTGAAGAAAGAAGACTGAACCTGCTTGCCTTGAACCGAGGACCCCAGAAGTGACTCCAAGGCTAAGTTTTCTAACATCCTATTTGAGGTATAGGGACACAAATAGCTTCCAGATGCCTCTTATGCCTCTTCTGCTTTCCAGCTGTCCAGACCCACCTGACCTGATCCCCTCTACTGGCCTCCATGGCAGTGAGCCCTGACCCCCCCCAAGTGCTGTCCTCGAGATCCTGGAATCTTGGTTGGAGTCAGGGTGCACTACTCTCTGCCTAACTGTTAGAAATTGTTTTTTTGGTTGGCAGTCAGGTTACCCTCTGTCCAAGCAAGAACCCTCACTCTAGTCAGGGTAAGTCACACACAATCCAAATTATCCTGTGCCCACCATCTGGTAGCTTGGCACGAGCAGTCAGGCTTAACTTAGAAGGCAATGTGTAAAGTATTTGTACCATAAATCATACAATAACACCATATAGCACCACAAAAATACACCACACGGTGTTTAGAAAAATATAGAATATTTATCTGGATATTTGTAGATCAACACAATAAAAGATGCAATAAGAATTTGTAGGAATGTCACTGAAAAGTGATATAAAGTGTCTTATGTCTTTAAAAAGCAAACAAAGTCTCTTTCAAGCACAAAGTACCTGGTTTGGAGTGGAAAGTCTCTGCAGAGGGCCGCAGAGGAGGAGATGCGTGGAAAAACGGTGTGTGCGTCGGTTTTGACCCTTCACACATTGGCTTGCATCATTATTTTTCACGCGGGGAGACGTACGTTGTTCTGCGGGAAGAAAAATGGTGTGCGCGTTGGTTTCGCCCCTTTACACACGGACTTGCGTCGTTATTTTTCACTCGGGGAAGACGTGCGTCGTTTTCCGGCACGCGGGCCGACTCCTTCTATGGTGCGTGGGATTACCAGATGTCCCAGGGTCTGTGCGTGGATTTCTCGGCTTGTTAATCGGCTGCGCGTCGTTCCGGGAGGCTGTGCGTGGAATTTTCTTTCTCACGGCAGGCGTCGCGTCGATTTCCTCTCTGGAAGCCGGGCGGCGTTGTCCAAGAGAGCCCGTGCGTCGAAGTTCCGGTCGCCCCGTAGGCGTCGCGTCGGCGTGCGCCGATTTTCTCACCGCGGAGCAAGCTGTGCGTCAAATCTTTCGGTCCTGAGACGTCAGGGAACAGGAGGCAAGCTCTATCCAAGCCCTTGGAGCGCACTTTGGCAGCCAGACAAGAGTTCAGCAAGGCAGCAGGCCAACAGAAAGGCAGCAGTCCTTTGTAGAAAGCAGACAGGTGAGTCCTTTGAGCAGCCAGGCAGTTCTTCTTGGCAGGATGCAGGTTCTGGTTCAGGTTTCTTCTCCAGCAAGTGTCTGAGGTGGTAAGGCAGAGGCCCTGTGTTATACCCAAATGTGCCTTTGAAGTGGGGGAGACTTCAAAGACTGGTTTAGAAGTGCACCAGGTCCCCTTTCAGTTCAATCCTGTCTGCCAGGGTCCCAGTAGGGGGTGTGGCAGTCCTTTGTGTCAGAGCAGGCCCTCCACCCTCCCAGCCCAGGAAGACCCATTCAAAATGCAGATGTATGCAAGTGAGGCTGAGTACCCTGTGTTTGGGGTGTGTCTTAGTGAATGCACAAGGAGCTGTCAACTAAACCTAGCCAGACGTGGATTGTAAGGCACAGAAAGATTTAAGTGCAGAGAAATGCACACTTTCTAAAAGTGGCATTTCTAAAATAGTAATATCAAATCCAACTTCAACAGTCAGCAGGATTTTGTATTACGATTCTGGCCATACTAAATATGACCTTCCTACTCCCTTCAGATCAGCAGCTGCCACTTCAACAATGTATGAGGGCAGCCCAATGTTAGCCTATGAAGGGAGCAGGCCTCACAGTAGTGTAAAAACGAATTTAGGAGTTTTACACTACCAGGACATGTAAACTACACAGGTACATGTCTTGCCTTTTACCTACACAGCACCCTGCTCTAGGGGTTACCTAGGGCACACATTAGAGGTGACTTGTGTGTAGAAAAAGGGTAGCTTTAGGCTTGGCAAGTACTTTTAAATGCCAAGTCGAAGTGGCAGTGAAACTGCACACACAGGCCTTGCCATGGCAGGCCTGGGACAAGGTAAAGGGGCTACTTGAGTGGGTGGCACAACCAGCGCTGCAGGCCCACTAGTAGCATTTAATCTACAGGCCCTAGGCACATACAGTGCACGTTACTAGGGACTCATAAGTATATTAAATAGTCCAATTGGGTATGATCCAAAGTTACCCTGTTTAAAGGGAGAGAGCATATGCACTTTAGCACTGGTTAGCAGTGGTAAAGTGCACAGAGTCTAAATGCCAGCAAAAACAGAGTCCAAAAAGTGGAGGGAGGAAGGCAAAAAGTTAGGGGTGACCACCCTCAGGCATGTCAGGTCTAACACTAACCAAAAGTTTCACAAGATATGATTCGGAGTGGCACAGACTGACATGGAGCCTAGCATCACAGCACCTTGCAGCTTCTGATTGGAGGCTTTACTGGATCCGACACAGAACAGCATCGGGCCTCGCATCACAGCACAGTGCACTGCCTAAACAATAGCTATACCAGATCCAGTGCAGGATGACAAAAGGGCCATCCATCACACAACCTTGCAACTTGGTGGTTCGACTGACCTGATTCAGAGCTATGCATCACAGCACTGTGCAGCACCCACCCAAAGACAAAAGGTGCAACATCTACGGTGCTGCACCTGGTCGCACACCTGAATAGTGATCCATTGTGAATCATTGTGATCCAGTATGAATTTTTGACTTTGTCGCAGTCGAGTGATTAGAAACTCAGAAGCCTGCTATTGATGTGTGGCACCTTTTCGAAATATCTTTAACAACTCATAACTCCAGTTCTACCAATTGGATTTTTGTCATTTTGGCCCCTCAAAATATTGTCAAGTTTCTGAACTTAGTTTGGGATTCTTCTTGTGCTGTGCTTTAACTTTATTGCTGTTTGAGTGCAGATTAAATATTTTACACATTGCCTCTAATTTAGGCCTGACTGCTTTATGCCAAGCTATCAGGCAGGGTGTTTATTTAGTGAAATTTGTGGTTTACCCTGACAGGAATTGTGATGATTACTTGGGTTCTCACCCCCTTTAACAAATATTGCAATGTATTACCGGTGGGTACTAATAGATCCTGAGTTTCTGGTTGTTCCATAACCCCATTGCTTGTGTGGGATTCCGAAAGGAAACTCTTTTGCCTATCCTTTTTGCTAGTGTGGGACCATAGAAGTGAGCTGAGTACACAGCCCTTTTTGAAAGTAGAGATACTATAATGGAGTGGTGTCTATAAGTATATCCCTTACTATGGTAACTATGAGGAAAAGTGTATCCTCGACTCCCAGTGCTAGAATGGATTCCTCGCAGTGAGCAGTGTACTTGTTTTTTTTTCTATTGCTCAATCCTGCCAGGAGGCTGTGTCTCCAGCACGTTGCTAGTGTGTGAACCAGGGGTTGGAAAATGCCCTCAATCCCTCAGAACACATTGGGGGTCATTCTGACCCCGGCGGTCTAAGACCGCCGGGGCCAGGGTCGGCGGGAGCACCGCCGACAGGCCGGCGGTGCCCCGCAGGGCATTCTGACCGCGGCGCTTCGGCCGCGGTCAGAAGAGGCAAACCGGCGGTCTCCCGCCGGTTTACCGCTGCCCTTTGAATCCCCCATGGCAGCGCAGCTTGCCGCGCCGCCATGGGGGATTCTGACACCCCCTACCGCCATCCTGTTCCTGGCGGTCCGCCCGCCAGGAACAGGATGGCGGTAGGGGGTGCCGCGGGGCCCCTGGGGGCCCCTGCCGTGCCCATGCCAATGGCATGGGCACGGCAGGGGCCCCCGTAAGAGGGCCCCGCAAAGTATTTCAGTGTCTGCTAAGCAGACACTGAAATACGCGACGGGTGCAAACTGCACCCGTCGCACCCCTGCAACTCCGCCGGCTCAATTCTGAGCCGGCGTCCTCGTTGCAGGGGCATTTCCTCTGGGCCGGCGGGCGCTCTTTTGGAGAGCGCCCGCCGGCCCAGAGGAAATGTCTAAATGGCTGCCGCGGTCTTTTGACCGCGGTGCGGTCATTCAGCGGCGGTAGCTTGGCGGGCGGCGGGAGCCGCCCGCCAACATTAGAATCAGGCCCATTGTGTCCAAAAAAGGCAGTCTAATCAGATACCAACTGTGTTGATAGAAAGAGTGACTTGGGGATGGAGGAGGTCAGAGATAATGCCCTCTTAGCCGTGTGAGGTTCAGGGAAAGGGAGCCTAAAAGTTCCAATCTGAAAATTCACACACAGGGAGGAAGATACCCTATGGAAACTCTACATGGTAGATGTAATTAGTTGGATGCAGGTCCTAGAGATCACTACCCACGGGTAAGATAGTTAGGTTCCATGGCTAAAGAATGGAGTTTAGGAAAGGAGTGCGGCAAGGGTAAAGTTCAACAGAACTCTATCCCTTGACCCCAAAGCACATTTGAAAACGTGGATACCTTCATATGTTTTTCTGTTTCTTCAGTTCCCAATATGTGTATATGCGCATGTGTGTGTTTTACCTCACACAATCAGCAATCCTCTCACAGTCTTCTTATGTCTCCTTCATTTTTACAGATAATATTTTATTTTTAAATTGCTCTACCAAATACTTAAAACCTGTATCCAGTTGTTTTACCAACTGTCCTCAAGTTTAATGCCCTCTCTTGGCTAGAATTTTGCCACATGTTATGTGGATAGAGACGCATGGCCTCTGATGCACCATAATTTACAGTTCACCTCCACTTTGGCAATTTTTTTATTTTTGCTCCCACTGGTTTGGCAGGAGCACTTTCAGTGTGACGGCTTGGCCACAAAGCCATGGCTGAGAGTTGGCACTATTTGTTATTTTCTGAAAAATAAGTCCCAAACTGGTAAATGATTTTAAAAATTTAAAAACAATAGCCTGGACATGCAGGATGTTTTCTTCCAATAAGTGGACAACACTGTTTCTACTGTCCTGCCCTTCCAAAATCATTCTCACCAGTGGACCACAGCTGGTCACAGTGCCTCTGACTGCAGAACAGACTAAGGACCTCATTATGAGTTTGGCGGTCATGAGAACACCAAGCTTGCAGTGGCAGTCAGATCGCCGCAGCTTTGGCTGTCTTGCCGCCAAATTACAACTTTAGCGGTCAGACTGCCAAATGACCCCTGTCCCCGCCGGAAGCATGGTTCCTGACTGCATGATGGTGGTCTGGCTTGCTACCAGCCATGGCAGCTCTGAACTCAGTGCTACCTGGCTGATTGCAGCCCCTCATTCCACCAGACCTTTCATTGTGGGTAGCCTGCCATGAAAAGGCTGGCTGAAAGGAAGTGCTTGGGCCACAGGGGGGTCCCTGCACTACCCACGACCAGGGACCCCCCTGCCCAGCACTGTTGGAATGTGCACTGTCTGCTTTGCTTTGTAGACAGTGCACATTCCAAGGGTGCTGGAGTGTTAGGATATTGTCCCTGGCTTCCTTAAGGGAGCCAAGGACAATATCCTAACACTGTTCCTGCTGGTCAGCCTGACGGCAACGTCTATTACAATGTTCCCGCAGGTCAGCCCGGAAGGTAAGTTGTAATATGCTCGGGGGAATGTCACCGCCATGGGCGAGGAGTCCTCCCCTTGAGTTTGGTCATCATGTGGTGGGACAGCCAAACTCACAATGAAGCCCTAAATCCCTAGGATGGTCAAACCACAGCAGTTTCCCCACCTCTACATGTAGCAGGAAAACTCAGTATTGAGCCGACATTAAACCCCACAGCTAAATGGTGCTCCAAAGGCCTCTTCTTTCCATTTAAGATATCAAGGGCAATAGAAAGATCAGCAGTCCGCAGAGGGTGGGAGATTTAAATTTGTTTTTGTGCATGTCAATTTTTCAGGTTATCTACGAGCATTATACTTTTTAGATCAAAATATAACACCCTACTAGACTGTAATACAATGATGTATTGTTTTCTTTTCTCCTTTTGAAGGTGATCCTAATTGATTTTTGTAATGCAGACCTTTTAAACAATCTTTTTAAAAGTGTAATATGGGTCATGTAATCAAGAGTAGAAGTGTCAAGTTAGGAAATCTAGACACTTTCTCAGTTCTGATAGAAAAACATGCATGGTCGACTTTGTCTGCTAATTAAATGAACATAAGATAGAATGGGATTTAGATTTCAGCGGACAGGATATCCGTTACCGTTGTGACAGAGTACCCCTGTGCCAAGTTCAAAATCAGGCCCTAAGTCTGGGAAGTTTTTGTGCAAGACTGATTTTCACCGATAAACAAATGCCTCAACAAAAATCTGCCAGTCACAAATAGTTTGTGCCATGCAGGAGTTAAATCCACCCAAAACACCTTGTCTCAACTACTAATGATACAGATGCTTTCTATGCTTTATTTCTTTTAGTTATTTTCCTACATTACCAGGATCTAAGTTAAATATATAGATTTCCAGTGCAGCGTAGCCATCTTGACCGGTCATGATAATGTTTGGGAAAGATAGGGACTGGTATCTGTCAGTATGGAAGCTCAAAACATTGTTATTTATCTGAAAACGTATCTCAAGCCCATTTTTTTGCTTTTCAAATATGTTGTAATTCCTTTTTTATTCTAAGGGTCTTTACCTTCTTTCCAGCCATGACTGAGTAACCCATCCGCCGAGTTCTCAATCAAGCCCTTAGTATTCAGAGTGCAAACATGTAATTTCACTGACTTCTGAGCAGAGCTTCAATCACCGCCACTCGATATTTTACAAATTAAATACAAACAAAAATGGGTCCGAGGCATATGTGGCAGCACCTTTCCCTTTTGATCCTGTGTTAAACTAGAGTCCAGTACTATGGGTAAGTAGTGCACGAGACTGGGGGATCAGCCCCCTAATCCCCAATCACCAAAGGGTGCTAAAATAAAGAAACCAAGACTCAGCACAAACTTAATCCCAAATGTAAGCAAAGGAAGACCTCCTTAGTCATCAATTCGTCCTTGGGAAATATTGTATGTATACATCATTCCATCGATCAGATCTTCTTTAATCATAAAAAATCTTGTATTAGTTCATTTTGTAAATATCTCTTTAAAACTCCAAGAAAGCCAAAGCCAACGTGTTTCGGTCCTCAGGACTTCTTCAGTGCTCACAACGTCAGATAGATGCCTCTTTCCATATGTAATCAGCACGGCGACAGAGAAGGCTTCTTGGTTTCTTTATTTTCCAAATTAAGTACAAGTGCTGAATGATTGGATGCACTGGCTGTAGGTCCGGCCTGTAGACTTAAGCTATGGAAAATGGCTGGAGATTCCATATTCATTATGTTTACAGGGAAAACTCAATGTTAAGGTTCCCACCCCGACTAGAACTGTCCTTGCCACAGGGAAAGCCTCACTTGGATAATAAACTTCAACAAGTTAATGCTTGTGAAGGGTTCAGATGCAAAAACAACAATGTGATGGGTGGAATGCTTGAATTAATCTTAGCCACTGGCACTCGCTCGGACCACATCCCAATCCTTTGTTTTCTGCCCACCATGCCACCCCAGCCATGGGCAAATCAGCTTTAAGCCTGCCCATCATGGTAACAGTCTAGCCTGAACTGCCGGACCAGGTCCTCCCTGAACCAGAACACAAGCAACCCAGGGTCGGTTTCAGTCTTGTTATAGATTCTTTAACCGGGTATTACTTTTTTCCAGTGATACAGTGAGCCCAGGACCCAAGCCTGGGCATTTACAGCACATGTACGGTGTCAAGTACAAAAATCACAAGGTGATTGATGGAATGCTCGAATTAATTTCAGCCACTGCCAATCACTCAGGCTGCAACCCAATCAATTGTTTTTTACCCACCATGCCACCTCAGTTTGGACCCATCCATATAAAAATCAGTCTTGACCCTGCTCCTCATGGGAGCAGTCCAACCCGAACTGCCAGGCCAGGTCCTCCATGAACCAAAAAACAAGTTATCCATACTAGTTTGGCCCATGTTATGGGCTCTTCAGCTAGGTATAGCTTGGTTCCCGTGGCACAGTACCCACGTCTGGGCATACACGGAATACTTAGGTCACCAAATGAAATGGTTGAATTAATCTCAGCCACTAGCAATCACTCAGGTCGCATGTCAATCCATCATTTTCCCCTCACCATGCCACCACAGTGAGGACCCAGCCATATGCAAACCAGTCTTGACCCTAATCATTGGAGCAGTCTAGCCCGAACTGCAAGGCCAGGTCCTCCATGAACCAGAAAACAAGCAAACCAGGACTGGTTTCACCCCCATTATGGGCTCTTCACCCAGGTATAGCTTTGTCCCAGTGACACAGTGGCCCTGGGACTTGGGGCTGGGCATACTTGTGCGGTTAGGGCGTTAAATGCACAAACATCAAGGTGCTGGATGGAGTGCTTGAATTAATCTCATCTACTGGCAATCAACTGAGGGTTGCATCCCAAACCATCCTATTTCGCCCACCATGCCACCTCAGTTTAGAGCCAGCCATATGCAAATCAGTTTGACCCTGCAGTTTGTCATTCTAAGTGTGACAGGTATTCCCAGACTTGGGTCCCCGGAACACTGTGCCACTGGAACCAAGCTGTACCCAGCTGATGAACCAATAATTAGGGCAAGACCGGTCCTGGGGTGCTTGTGTTTCGGTTCTGGGAGGATCTGGCTTGGAAGTTAGAGCTGGACTGTTCCAAATGGTGCAGGGTCAAGACTGATTTGTCTTTATCTGGGTCTAAACTGAGGTGGCATAGTGTGCAAAATAACAATGGACTGGGATGAAGCCCCAAGGACTTACTAGTGACTAAAAATGATCCAAGCATTCCATCTATCACTTTTTTTGTATACTTCAGTGTGAAGGTTTCAGGGCACTGAACTACATAGGAATATTGTTACCATCACATAAGGAAGAAGAACTCTCCAAGATCAGTCAAACAATTACATATCGAAAATCCATAGAAGCAAACATCACAGGACTGAGGTAATATAAAAGTCAGTTCTTTATTTCTCGCTTGCAATCAGAAATTTAAGAATGAGCACAGCCAATGCATTTTGTTCCAGAACAGCAGGACTTTTTCAGGGCACAACTAGTGTGGAAATGTATGAAATATTCAAAAAAAGGCTCAATCGAATTTCTCCTTCATATCTACTGGGATATAAACTCCAAGAGACATACATTCATTTTTCCCAAGAGAAGGATGTATACCTTCCACCACAAGATTTCTCCATGAATGCGTCATGTATGTTTCAATTTATTAATCCTGGTGTTCCATAATATAATCCAAAAATGAAATGGCCATCTCTCCCGTATATGTGCTAGCCAAACATAGGAATATTGTATCTGGGAAATGTACTTGCGTCCAACATTTTGAACTCATTTGAAAATATGCAAAACAAATTTGGTCTAGAGACCCAGTTCTTTAACTGCTTTCAATTGTGCAAGCTCTAATGCAGGATATCCAACCTTTTCTATAACAAGAGCTGCTTATGATCAATGAAAATTATCCCAAAATACTAATATTATTGTTCTAACAGTGACCACTCCAGACAAGATTCCATTAGTGGCCACCATTTTCAAGATTACCAGCAGTGATCACCTCAGTTTATTAGGGACAGTTGCAAGCAGTGATATAAAAAAGGCTCTGCAAATGTGGACTGCCTCTTTGTACATAATACACACATACAGCTTCATACAGCTAATACCTAACTGTAACACCCTTGGCACAAAGGTAATAATATCTCTAGAGCACTGAAAAATCATCTTTAAATATATTTTGAAAATTCAGCCATTGTTCTCTAAACATCAGTATGAGTTCCGAAAATACACATATTTTGTCTTGAGTTTTGGCCTACATATATTCAATTTAAGCAAGTCAAAGCTTCTAATTTAGTAAGTTGAGCTACTTACAGGTACCTGGAGGGCTACCAGTGTCTCAGGAGCTACCCCTTAGAGAAGCCTGTTCTAATGCTATATTTAGCAACCATCATAGATATTTCTAACTACAATCCATTGGAGGACAAACTAATTATTTTCCCATTACCTATGATTGTCTGCACTTCAGCCATATATAAATTGTTGACTATTAATACAGCTGACACTCTCGTGTATTAAGAGGGAGGAAGATAGCGGGATTTGAGCCAGCTTGACTATGTAGAATGAACACTACAAAAATAGTTCATAACTAGAGGCAATCTCCTTGGCTCAATATTGATAAATGGAAATCCAACATAGACTTGTCCTGTTTGTTTGAGACACCAAAATATGAGGTGTGGTGTGTCCCCATAAGCACATTAGAAATGTGAGGATGGTTGCAATTTAGAGACAGTAATAATGTATAACTGAACGTTAAATGATACGACTGTTAATCAAGCTTTTCAATGTAATATTTGAAGATGTGATGGTACGGAGATAAAACAGAGGAGTACATGTGCTAATGGTGTTCAAGTGGGATGGGCCTTAGTTACAATTGAATGTAATGCAAATGTTTTATTTGAGTTCTGTATCAACAATACCAGTGGAAAGAATGGTGAAACACTAGCCAAGTTATTCAACTGGAAGCAAAAGGAAGTGTGGCAGATCTTGTAAGAATTCATGACTTTCATTGCAACAAAACTCAATGTTTCAAAAAGCTAATTCTAAATTGGAATGCTGTGAACAATGTGTCTTCTCATGGGTGTGATTCAAAAATATCATATTCACAACCTTGACTGATGCTAAGATTGTATCCTAAATATTGTGTGCAAAACTATCACCCAATTGATAATAATAAAAGAAAAACTATATTCAATAGGTCAACATTTGTGTAAATAATTTAGAGGTGTTGCTATTTAAATCAGCCAATATTTTTTTAAACATTATTCTGGGATGTAACCCTTACAACACTTCCTTTTTGCCAAAGTATTCAAATTTTGAGATGTGTTGAAGTGAGGCACTGTATTTATGTAGTTCTCACTTGTTCTTTTTTTGCTACACTGGCTAATGATTACTTGAACCATTTTTGGTTCCTTCACATAATGAGGATTGTATTGGTCAGTATGGTCAGAAAAGGGTTGTAGCAGAAAAGTCAGCAAAACCTTTCTCCAGCTCATCTCATAAATATTTGCTTCAAGCACAGTTTATTAGCCCTGTCACATAAACCCAGAAACGAAAGGGCTAATGTTAGATGCATCTCTGCCTCTGTTTTTGCACTGACTGGCGCCTTAAGCAGTTGCAGAGCTGGAGCGGTTTTAACTCACCACCCTAGACAATAGTAAATGGTTGATTGTCAGTGGAGCGTTAAATGTGTGTGCTGCATTTGTTGAGATTAGTAAAGTTGGAAACATAATTCAACAACCTACACAAAAATAACAACACAAATAAAATATAACAGGACACAACAAAATAGTCAAAGGCGAAGCAAACCATCAGAATGCAGCACAGTACAACACAAAAGCACAAAACCTACATAACATATCACCACCACAACTAATATGAACAAACATTTGTGACACATTACAACCTCCAGGACAAAGTTTCACTCAAACAATATGCATAGACCTTCTTCTCCCATATTAACACCTCATGACACAATCTAAAAAAAAAACATTCAGGTCATGCGTTACAACCGCCAAAAACCCAAGTTCATAATACTATGGTAAAATGTGCTTGCTCCAAGCTCTCCCTTAATTTTCCACCAAAGACATGAAATAGCGCCAGAATGTCAGAATTGTTTCGTCATTAGGCCATATGTTGTTTGCTGAGGAAGGCTGGGAAAATTAAATGGCAGCCACTTTTTTGCTGTATTTTTTGTCATTCCTTTACTGCACAGTAACTTTCCTTTACTATTTATCGAAAGCTCACGCACACTCCTAATTCATTTACTTTGATTTATTCCTTCTCTTGAGGCTTTGATCCTCCCTTTTATACACGCCTTAATAGCATTGGTACACGGTATTAGAGCCCAGTTATATTTTCATATGTGTGTTGCTTGAAGTCAGAGGAACAGGTAAATTGTGCCCTTGCCGCTGTGTGTATTACTGGCAGTGATATACTACAGAGAGTAATCTGCTGGCTTGTTTTCTAATCTGGATTTTAGCGCATGACCAAATAACTTTGTGACTGTAGGATAATCACTTTGTTCCCTGGTGTCCCACCCTCTAAACATGTGCATTTGTGAAATATGATGCACAAGTGTATAAAGTAACTATGTAAATAAATAAAAAATAATCTATTCTTTATGCTGTGGACTGCTTTAGATGTTCCCACTGTCTTCCTACCATATTCTCTTGGGATCTTTAATCCAGACTTAGTCACCCCACCACCCTTACACCATAATCTTCTATGTACTGCACTGTATGCTCCAAGAGGATACTGTGTATAAGGCATCCACTGCCCCTTGGAGGTAGATTCATAATGCGTCAAACACTACCAGAAAAAAACAATAACACTGTTGGCAGAACCTCGTAGTTTGTAAGAGCAAAATCCAAAGGATATGGCATTGTATTGTTTTTTTCTTGCATTTCTTTTAAATATAGAAAAATTGAAAATTGAGAAAAATTATTTTTATACCCTAGAAAAACATGTATTTCTTAATAATAAATTAAAGAGGGTCAAAAAATGTAATAAAAAAATACTAGTCTGTGAATACTTCTTTCTCTTTAAAAAATAGAAAAATAAAGCAAAACGATTTGCACTAGTACTAATGTCATAAAAACGAACAAATTGTTTTTGGTTTACAGGTGGACACTCGATGCTTTGCGAATTTGTGAAGTCTGAGGAGTCTGAACATTACATATTCTTTTAAACTTACAAGCTTTAGAAAGTGCAGAGTTTTTGAAGTTTAAAAAAGAACAGGGCACTTGCAGTGTGGCTCTTTGCAGCAACGGGCCAAGTGGACTGCAACTGTCACTCAGCAGTCTCATTCAGTAACAACCCACCACACAAATTCATACTCACATGGTAGGATGTTTAGCATCATAGAATTGCAGAACATGGCAGAAGAGTTGTGTTAGCTTGCTGCTGCTCAGGGCTCAAGGAAGTGGAGAGTTTTAGAAGGTAAATAAAATAATGAGAGAGATTAAGTTTTGATAATAAATTTGTGGTATAGTAGTAGCATCTCACAGCTAATAAATCTGTAGTTTCAAAGGCCTAACAGTTGAAATAACGTAGAAATGAAAATATACACATTTAAATCAAGATGGACATTTGTGTCTACCATTCGTATTTTGACACCATATTTAGCATGAAAACATTTTGAATTTATAAATGAGTGAATTATTAATAAACATTAGCCTGAAAGTATTTCTTTCAAGTAAAATCGGTAGAATTAAAATGTATTATGAGTATTAACTGAATATGAGTTAAACACACTTGCATTGAATAAAATGGATTTCATAACGTGTGAAGAAAATAATTATATGTTAAAAAAATGTATTACGTAGCACGAATAATGTTTGAAATGAAATAATCTGCTTTGCACATATGATTTAAAATTTAAGGTCCACAATACATTAAGTAATGTATTTAATGTATTAATGTGCATTTTATTCTGTTCTCTCTGACCTGAACTATTTCCCTAGGGTGCTAACGTAATGTTGACTGTCCTATTGCAGTGTAGGCAAGAGACATGTTTCAGATGCAATAATGTAAAACTATTTCTTCTAGCTGTTGAATAGAGCAGGAAATCACAGCACTCATGTGAAGGACTATTAGTGCATGTGAAAGGAACTGTAAGTTGCAAATTATTAAAAAATGAAATATTTTGGAAGAATTGCATGTAGTTATAGTGGAAACAATAGACTATTGCTGAGAAGATTCCTGAAAGAACTTGGTGGTGCCATCTACAGTGATGGGATGCTGAAATCAATGCCCAGAGTGTGCCCACCCGAAGAACCAATGAATGGATTGTACCTACTTTTAATTAGTGAAGTACTTGAAAACTTTGAGTTAGTTCTTCTTCTGCCTAGAAGCTGCCCAGAACCCTGTTTGAGTCTGCTCTCACATTCCTATTCTCTGAGGTTCCTGATGAGTTTCCTCGACATAGTCTTATCTGCCCTATTCTGTTATGTGGTTCAGTACTAATAAGGCCAACTAATTCTGAATTGCTGATCTGTCCTATGTGCTGCTTGTGTTCTGCACCATCCTGATGCTGCTATCAACTGACGCCAGAAGACAGCTTGATGAATCACCCTTTATGCTGTCCCATGAAGAGATGTATAACTAAATGTGGATTCTTGTTTCCTTCTTAGCTTAGTTACTTACACAAGCACATTTTTGTAGTTAGTTGCCCTAGTTAGATGTTTTCCAAATTATTTTTGTCTTTCTTTTATTTTTGCTTTTGCCTGCATGTGTTAGCCTGTTCCCACACATACAAGTCCCAATTTTGGTGAGTATTAGGAATGGCCCAGCTCAGAGAAATAGATTGTCAAAACTGTATTTTGATGATTTACTGATGTCACCATCATCTGCTTTAAAATCTGGTAGTCATGTGCATATTGTTTTGTTGCTAATCTATATAATTCTATTGGAGTGTTTAACAGTATTGATGCTTAGTAGATTGCATCTTTTCAGACATTTTGTTCAGCCTATGGTTTTCATGTATGTTTATAACTTTGTTTTTTGCACCATTTACGTGACATTGATTTTGGGATTGTCATAAAGTTGTAAAACTTTACTCGGTTTGGAGTGTGATTTAGTGTTTAAAATGTTACAGTATAATATGCCATTGATTTGTGACTGACTACTACACTCTTCATCAAAGCCAAAGATTCAGTTGACCTCAGAGGGTGAGATTGGCGTTGATAGTGTCTCACCCACCCCTGATCATTGGTGGTAGTTGAGTCCAGAGATGGAGACTAGGACTTTTCCCGGGCCCCAGCACTCCAGCAATATCTTTACTTGGTGCCCCTTCCTATTCCCAACAAAGCTTGTGTAGATTTCAGAACAGCTGATTTTCCTCCACTGCATGTGCCACCCTCATGGACAGATATCTGGTACCAGGAACTTGTCACCTGCAGTTGACAGGGCATACAAAACTTTCTCCTTGGGAGAAGTTGTGAACCATATCCTGCCTTTGTCAATCATTTACTTTCACTCGCCAGCTAACAGAAAGTGTTGTCAAAGAATTGCCATTGGTTGTCAGCCTTTTGGCTTTGTCAGTGGTTGTTTAGTGTTTCCAAACTTTATTGTTGTGAAAGTTACTATGTCCACGCAAACTTACAAAAAATGCATTTGCTAGAAGCAAAAATTATGCTTGGTCCCAAAAGTTCACTTTGGCATAGTCATCCCTGGATTTGAAGAGGAATATACTGTGAGTGAATGTGCTCTTTGTGAAATGGCAGAACGCCATCACTTACGGTGAAGAAGGTGATCCAATGTCCTGTGCTGTTGTTGGCAGAAGAAAATTGTGAATGACACAATACCAGACTAAGGGCCTGATTACAACTTTGGAGGAGGTGTTAATCTGTCCCAAATGTGACGGAAATACCACCAGCCGTATTACGAGTTCCATAGGATATAATGGACTCGTAATACGGCTGGTAGTATATCCGTCACTTTACCGTCACTTTTGGGATGGATTAACATCTCCTCCAAAGTTGTAATCAGGCCCTAAGGGGGTTATTACAACTTTGGAGGAGGTGTTAATCTGTCCCAAAAGTGACGGTAAAGTGACGGAAATACCACCAGCCGTATTACGAGTCCATTATATCCTATGGAACTCGTAATACAGCTGGTGGTATATCCGTCACTTTACTGTCACTTTTGAGACGGATTAACACCTCCTCCAAAGTTGTAATAACCCCCTAAGGGCCTCATTACAACTTTGGCAGTCTGACCATTGGACTGCCTCGCAGTGCCATATTATGAACTCCCCACCGGGCTGGCCTACGAAAATAGTGCAGTGGTGTTGGCTTCAGCTCTCAGGAAGAGCTGAGGCCAATACTGCCGCACTGTCGGTGACCCCAACACACTCAGAATGCAGACTGTCTACCTTTCTCAATGTGCTGACAGGGGTCCGTGCCATGGAAAGGCCAGCGGAAAGGCAAGTTGTGATCAACACCCATGTGCTTGACCCATGACTTGCCCTACTGCCAACCCATCGGGATCCATGATCCTGGAGGTGGCGGCGGTCTTCTTGTGGTCCGACCACCAGCATCGTAATCTGGCAGTCGGATGGCCAAGACTGAGGTGGACACGGCGGTGTTAGGACTGCTGTACTCATAATGAAGCCCTACGACCAGACCAGATGAAGAAGGCTGGCTAAAAGCCCTTATTAGTAACTATATTATATGTTGGCTATTAACTTAACAGACCTTAAAAGGCTACAACTTAATTCACGCTGTATTTCCACACCGGTAAAAAGTTAGTACTTTAGGGCCCCTCAATCACTCAGAATTCCCGCCTTCATGTACAATCTGGCTTCAGGGAAGTGAAGGGTGGCTTTCCCTGAAGCCACAGGGTGACTTATCAGGCTGCCAGAAGTAAAAGACGGAGCTAACTTTCTTGTAATTAGAACAAAAATAGAAGAAAGTAAGCCACTGTGCATGCCACTCACCTCAGTGCTGTCACTGAGGTGAAATACCTTCTAGAAATCTTCCAAGGACTCTGAAGCGACAGGGACAATGTGCAGACACTGCTCTGAGAGCTTTCCTGATTATTAGTTCTGAAGATATACAGGAGATAATATAAACAAGGTTACCCAAACCGACCACACAGCATGGTTCTAAACAATTGTCTTCTTTCTTTTTAATATGTTGCATTGTCTGTTTCTGAAGGCTGAATTCACTGTCATCTCAAGGATATTTGAAATTATTTAGTATGTGAGAAAGTGGCTTCTGTCAGGAGAGGGTGAGTCAGTTTGAGATCAAATTCCCGAGAGACACATTTGCATTCTTTGATTTAAAACCTTTCAAACAATGCAGCACTATGGCATACACAGAACAGGTATTATTAACTTATTGTGCTGAGTGGTGTTTAGTTTTTACAAAGAAACTAATGAAAGAAAAGCATGACAGAAATAAAGACATCAAATATTGGAACTGAACGAGCATATCAGCATTGGCCACCGAGGGTCCTCTTATTTATTTCCATATTTATTTTGTACCTTTTAATTTACGTATTGCTACACTTTTATAAGAAGAATCTCAATGCAAACATTTACATACACACTTTGCACAGCTGATACATATCTGTTCTCATTTCCAATGGTTTACACTTTACAGGTAAGAAAATAACGTGGATTACCACCACATTGAAAAACTCATCTATTTGCATACATCCGCCTCTATCTACTTCCTTACACCTTCCCAACATGTTGTTTCTCGGCTCCTATTGTTTCTTATCCTCTCCATCTTCACAATCCTGACTATTCTTTTTTTGTATCTTCGTTCACTTCATCTCAACCCTTCCCTCACAGATTTAATGGGGATTCTCCCCCACACCTTTGCTACAATAACATTTGCTAGAATAACTTTCAGGATGACTAGTGACCTGATTCACAAAGCAAGTTATTCTAATCTGATTCATAAGAACAAGTTGTTCTATGCCTACACATGGGCATGTGTTTTAGTGGATTGAAAGATGTATTATACTTTAACAGTTAAGCATGTTGAGGTATCAGCTAAATGTCAGCAGTGTATGAACAAAGTGCACTGCCCTCTATTTGTGTCTATTTATTACAATGCCCATCTCCATTATTAGAATATTTTTTAAATGTGTATCTGACAATGACAAGAAACTAACCTAGTGCCTCCCTGCCACTTATAACACAGTTGACCAATTACTACCAGAAAGGCTAAAAGATAAACATGTCCAGATCTTCATCCAATTGGATCCAGCCAACAAATATGGATTGGGCCATGGGAGCCGTTCCCATTCACTGTGTTGCAGAGCTTGATGGAGGGTTATTCCCTCTCGTGTGTACTGGTCAATATCTACACTTGTCCCATATTGCAGCTGATAGAGCTCTAGCAAATGACACACCAGCTACAGAATAAACTAGAGAAATAGGATAACACCATCTTGAGGTTAGACCCCTCTTGACTGGATGAAAAAAGCTCTTAATGTGAATAAAGCAAAAGAAGAAAGGGAGCCTGGCTCGCAGCCTTTTGAATGGACTTCAAAGTTCAGAATGGCTTCACTCACACCTCTGGCAGTTAAACCTTGGTGAGTTTTTCTTACTCTAGAAATGACAGAAACACCGTAATACCAAAATATAGCATTCAAAATATTGAGGATCAAGATTTGTAGAAGGTAAGCGTATATAGATTAACATACATTTGTTATTGTGAACATCAAACCTATGTACCTTGGCACTAGAACCACTGAAATTATGCAGCAGTGGGGGACCTTATTATGCAGCAGGATTGAGTAAATTATGTAGCAAGAAAAGGCGAATTATGTTGTGTAATATGGCATATTTTCTGATAGAAGGGGATGGGAGCACACTTATATCACAGCACATTTGGCCCCTTTGCCTTGTGGTAAGTGCAGCACAAAGTTTGTGCTTACTTGAATATTAGCTGAAGCTTTTCACCAGAGTTGGTGTGGATAGTGCTGTACATCTCCAGATACGTGATTCTGGATTTTCTCCTTCATCAGTAGAGATCAAAAAACTAATTTTATCAGGGATTGCTGAGAATGCTACCACAGTTCTCTCAGGTCTCAGTACCTCTCACTGGTGCACAGGTACCTCTCCAAAATCTTGTCAGATTGCTGGCTCAAGGGAGCCTTTTTAAACCGAAGGGGGATGGGTGCACACTGCCTCACACCACAGCATAGTTTGCCCTAAAATTCCTGGTAATGGCACTGTTGACTTCCAAAGGTCCTGTGTCAGGAAGTTTCCCTTTCCTGAAGTGCCTTGTGATTTCGTGCACCACTAATGCATGAGAGGAAATCTTTTGTCCATTTTGTTTGAGCTGACAGGTGTGCTCTACAAGCATAGGACTGCACAGCTACATCTCCCCAAAGAGCAATTTGATGCAATCTGGAGACTGCACCCTGACAGTAGGCACTCACAAGGTGTGCAAAATTGAAAAATATGGCACTTGGAGATTTTTCTATTATTTTTCTTACAGACCATTTCAGCAACAATTAACAATCTATTTCCATTCCCTTTAATCCCTTAATTCTGCATACAAATGTATGCACTATATGTATCTTTACTGCCCATGCCTACAAAAAGTATAATGTAAAATCAGCGTCCTCTTTTGTACCTTTTGCCTTAGAGTCAACAGCATTAGGGTATACCAGCATCACATGAATGAGAACATCCCTCTATTAATCTTGTGAAGCACACCAATAATTACATTTATTGTTTTAATACATTTGTAATCATGCATCCTGTGCCAGTTCCAATGATTTGCACTTAATATTTTCCTAAATACTTCATAAGAAATACTTATTTCAAAGTTTTCTCACAGTTCTTCCATGTGGGAAAACTGGCTGATTGCAGAAGCCCCCTATCCTTTTGCCCCCATGTTTCACTCATGCTGGTATTTTTCTGACTCTGATGGTGCCCTGGGCACTGCTAAACAGTCCCAGACTCTGTGCTCTGATTAAAATGAGTATGCAAATTAGGCTAATTATAATCAACGTGTCAACCTACCTAAAAGTCCCTAGTATATGGTAGGGCATGTAGGTTTAGGTCCCCCAGCATAAGTAGTACACCCATAGGTGCACTGCTTTGGTGCTCAGTGTAATTTTAAAGGCTGATCTGTCTTGCTAGCTGCTTTTAAGGACCTTGAAAATAAAAGTACTTCCAAAGTCCTAATCTACCTTATTTTTACATATGTCACCCCTAAGGTATGTCCTAAGTGTCCCCAGGGTTGGGTGCAGTGTAAAAGATGCTTTATAAGCCATGGTGAAGGAAAAATAGCTAAATTAGTTTTCCCCACAGTAGTGAATGGGCTTCAAAGGCAAACATGGAGAGTCTTTATTTTAACATAATAAAGTCTTATTTTTCCTAAATATGGCATGTTTAGTGTCAAATTAAAAGTTACAATAGATCCAACAACTTGCCACTCTGAATTTAATATAACTTGTACCAAGAAAGAGTTTAGAACTCTTTCTAAAAGTTACCAGTTTCAGCTCTCCATTGCCCTTCTCTGATTTGTCAGCCTCTGGCAGCCTGAACCAGGCTGCCTTGATGAGGTGTGACGTGGCCTGGGCTGACACAAAGGAGGCATCTGGTGGGAGGAGATCTACCTCAGCAGATGGTAGAACAGGATGGGGGGAGAGCAGCCAAACTGGTCTTTGAAGGAGGGAAGGACATTTGGGACAGCCACTGTACCACCCCTCCATTTTCTGCAACCCAAGACAGCCAGATGCTCCCTCATTAGATTAAAGAAGGGGTGTGTTAAGGGGAACCTAGCCACACCAGTGGGTGGGTTCAGCCAGACCTTACCTCTGAGAGTGATTTTTTGCCATCTTGGATTTTGGGAGAATGTTGCTCCCTGGGATTGATTTGTGCCACACTTCCCAGGAAGCGGTCACTCAACAGGGTGGTGGCCTGCACATGATTGGTCGAGGCCCCCCCGCTTTAAATTTCAGGAGCAAGGATAAATGTGGCAGAGCTGCACCCAACCTCAGATCCCTACAAGGGACGAGGCAAGAAGAAGAAGTACTGCCCTGCTGGACTCCTGACCTGCACCTGGACACAGTCTTCTATTGCTTCAAGAAGGTACTTCCTGTTTGCTACAGGTAGAAAATAGCTGACCAGAGTTACCTGCATCAATCCCTGAAGAAACTGACTAGCTGACCAGTGACCAGTGGTCATTTTTGGATTCGAGCCAGATGCATTCTGGGGGTTGGAGTCCTAATCCTCAAGGAGCAACTGTGAGCTTCTGGAACCTTAGGGTGAGGTATTGACTACTAAAGGACCTTCAAAGACCTTCTGGAAGAAGATCCAGAAGTTTGGAGAAGTTTTGAGCAACTTTGGAAAAAAGCTCCATAAGTGGACCGGCCCGACGTCGAGAGTCAAGCCGGTATACGTCGACCGCAACTCAGCCTGACTTGCAAGTTTGTCCCGCTGAAAAGCTCCGGAGCCCCAGTCTTCCAGGATTTCATCTAGGCTTGTGGAAAGCCAATCCGATGACATTGACTCAAAATTGTCTTGCTGTGGAGTTTCGTCCGACGTCAGAGAGAAAAGCTCCAAAAATGTTTTTAAGTCTGAACGTGAAAAGTTGACGGAGGCTTCCCATGCAGCATTTCCAAAGAGGGCTCAAGGGAGGTTGGATCCAATTTGAAGTTCATCCTGGATGAAGATTTCAGTCATGAAAAATCCTTTAAGTCCAAACGTGGAATCCTTGACTGACTGAGGTGTCCAGCGATGCGTATCTGAAGAGGGCTCCAGGGAGGTCGGATTCGACTTGTGGCTTCGTCCCACTGAAGAAAATCTTGAATAAAAAGACTAAGGGGGTTATTACAACTTTGGAGGAGGTGTTAATCCGTCCCAAATGTGACGGATATACCACCAGCCGTATTACGAGTTCCATAGGATATAATGGACTCGTAATACGGCTGGTGGTATATCCGTCACTTTACCGTCACTTTTGGGACGGATTAACACCTCCTCCAAAGTTGTAATAACCCCCTAAGTCTGAAGGTAAAGCTTAGACCGAGGCCTCCAGCTCACTGTAGCCGAGCTGGGCTCCATCGTGGTCAGCCTCAAATTTTGACTTTGCTCTGGTCGAGTGTGACCAGATGTCCAGATTGGCGCTTTTAGTTTCTATGTGCTAAAAAACATTTATTGTTTACAAATTCATATCTCTGGTTCCCTTTGTTAGATTGTTGTTGTTTTAGTGTTATTTTAAAACTAAAAATATAATCAATAGTTATAAACTGGTTTTGGATTTTTTTGTGTTTTACTTATTTACTGTTTTGTGATTTTTAAATGCTTTACACACCTCTCTCCTAAGTTAAGCCTAACTGCTCATTACCAAGCTACCAAGGTTTGAGCTGGATTTAATTTATTAATCCTGACTGGACCTAGTGGGGGTAGGTAGCCTATTGCAAAGTGTAGGTACTTATCTATCCTTACAAAAAATCCACTTTCCAGCATTCCATTTCTTCTGGTGGATTGTGATCACCATTTAACTACTATTTTAGACTTTATGCTGAACAAAATTGCCTTTAATACTACTTCCTTAATAAATTACCAATTTTTTAAATTATTTTCTTAAAGTCTTCATTATTTTTCAATTTACAAATGCACAAATGGACTAAGAAATCATCACAGAACATAGCAAATATCAGCAACAGGATACGTACACGGCCTCATTTACGCGGCCCGAGCATCACACTGCGCCACCGGTGTGTCGCTTTTTATTTTTAACACTCTGGTGGTGCAGTGTGCCGGCCCATATTTACAAGGCCACCCAAAGCCACTTTCCGTGGCTTTTCATGGGCTTGTAAATATGGCCCTCTTTCACGCATAACACTGCATGAAAGGAGGTCTCCTTGGGTGCAACACCCATGGAACCTGACGGAACCTGATGCATTCCCAGATTTGCAAGACTTGTGAATGCATGAGATTCCTACACCACCTCAGGGGTGGTGTTGAAGTGGCACAATGGGGACAAATAACATTATTTGTCCCTGTTTTTCCTCTTTCTGTTTGTGCAGCATTCTGCAGCACACATAGCAAGAGGAAAATGCTATTAATGATTGTTTATGTACAAGAAGGGGTTCCTTCCTGCAAATAAACATTCAACCCTGCAATGCAGGCACCCTTGCACCATAGTGCAAGGGTGCCTGCATTGGTGCTAGGCAGCAGTTTGTGCTCTAGCGCTGAGGAAAGGGCCGGGATGCATTGTATCTCTGTAAATACAACACATCCTGCACTTTCAAAATGATGCAGCGCAGCACAGCAAGGTGACTGGCAGCACCATGCTGCTTCATTTCCACGTAAATGAGTCCCATAGTGTTTTCAGTACAACAATTATTCACCATGCATGAATATATACATGTGTAAATTACAGGGCTCTCATCAGAAATCTCCTTACATATCCGTGTTCCCACATTTTGAAACAGAGGTCATTCCCTTCAATATGCAAAAACTCCCACATTCAAACCACAGAATAAGGTGGATACATCCCTGCTCCTGCTTATAACAATTTACTTCTTATTAGTGTTGTTTGTGTTATTTTTTAATATCACAAGCCTAATTTTGTACACTTTGACTTTCTGGAGAAGGGTCTGTTTTCATGTTTTTTTTTGTTGCAATTCCTGTATAATTTCAACCCACATCATATGAACTTCACCAGCTCTGTCACCCTGCATATGTATATCTTCTGCTAATGGCCACTCAGGCACATCCCATTTCCATGACTGACTAGTGGGTCCATTGTTGGTCGGCCAGCGTACAGCAATTTGTCTCTTTGCTAGAAACATTCTCAGCAGCGTAAATCCATAATTAGTCTTGTTGGCCTAAGGATTCAAAAGGCATTCCTTTATTGATGCCTCCAGTCTACTACCAGATACCTCTCTCAAACTTTAGACTAGTTCTCTTCAATAATGCTCCACCATAACGCAGCTCCAGGTCATGTGTAAAGACCCAGCACTTTCTCTGTCACATCTGGACACCCGTCCGACCTAGTCGGATATATTCTGCACAGTCTTGTGGATGATAGATAAGTACAATACAGTACATAACAATGGACACACACAAACTGAGAGACATGTCTTGTACCTGTACTTTTGCTCTACTCCAGTCTCTCTTTGTCAGTGGCTCTTGAAGGTTGTGCTCCCATTAAAAGTTAGCTAAAAATGTTATTTAATTTTTTCCTTCTTCAGGACCTCCCATAAGAGGACGCCCAGTGTGTCCAATATCTAATAGGACCTCTTAAGTATGTGCCTCCTCTGGAGTATTAGGTAAACATGTCCATATACCTTCCACTGCCCTGGTCAATTTAGCAAACAACAAAAACTGACCTGGGGCTATTGGAAACATGCTATATGCTTCTTTAAATGTAATGCAAATATCTCCTGGGTACAAGTCTCCCAGATTCTCACATCCTCCTTCCTTCCTATGGACGTGCAGTTACTACTATTTAAAAATGGATGCAACCACCAGATAACCATCTTTTTAGAAAAGGGGGTCTGTGCATTATTACTTTGACCACTATTCCCAAGGTCACCTGCTGCACTATGTAGGGACATTGTATATCTTGTTGGGACCCAGTCATCAGGTGCACCTGCTGATTTGTCACCCCCAGGGACCTCCCCCATCCCCTTTTTTCTAGTTTTCCTCCTCTGCATGTTATCTGGTGGCGTGTTGAAGAAGTGCCATAAGTAGTGCAGCTCCAAATCAGGAAGCCCTTGGCCCCGTACCATTGTAAAGAGCTTCAGGACACTGAGCTATACTTATACTTTACCTACTCATATTGGAGGGAACAGAAAAGTATAATTTTTTTCTAATGGTGGTTCAATGTTTTGTTCACTGTGGGTTCTATAAAACATAAGCATTCAGGTAAAAGTACCATCTTTACCACTGCAATCCTGCTTGCAGCAGACAATGCACATTTATTTGAGAATCTAATAGAAGCTATAATGCCGGTAAGTACACCGGCCACATTATAAGCATGATGTTTGGCAGTGGTATGAGGCACTTGCAAACCCAAATATTGAAACTTTTCAAGCTCTCATCTCAGGCTCACATCCGATAGTGTCTCCAAGAGGCACTCCTCTAACACATACAGTAGGAACACAACATGTACTGATCTAATCCAGAACAAAATAAATGTTTGCAACACTCCCCTACTTGCTCACAATGGTTCCTAGTGTTTCATTTGCTTTTAATTATGGAAAGGAGCTTTTCATGTCCTTAACAGAGTACATTTCCAACCATCTCAATAGGAATAAGGGGTCAGAGCTTGTAAATGCCCTCAAACTGTCTTGGGAAAAAACTGCAGCCCAGAACACTCACTTGCCATACTTTGCATTGGATTTCTTCCATTTCATTGTATACATGAGTCAGTTATCAGTAATCAGCTGTGACAATATTCCATTCTTGATCTTTTGGACACATCTTTGAATTACTGTTCTACTATATTTATAATTAGATTCTTGTTAATCCTCATATATTCAACATTGTCCACAAGTCATTTGTGTCTTCTGAATGAAATGGAAGCCACACGTTTGTCAAACAGCAGAGTATGCCTAACTCCCATGCCTTGTGGCTTCTAGAGATCCAGTGGCCCACACTTGTCTGACATTGTACATTAACAATGAAAACTCTGCTGCTCTGTTGGTAGTAAATTATAGTCTTCGTACCAGCATTAGAGATTCTCCAAAGTTAGGTTTACAAATAATTGATAATCTATAACAACTAGCAATGTGAATATATATGATTTCTAGATGCCAGAATTTCCTTTCTTGTGCATCAGTGCTATAATATTTACCTTCCACATATTTCCAGTGTGAACTAATTTATTTAAAAAAGAGCCACAATATACTGGTCACTATCATGTCAAAAGTCTGGACCTACAGCTCTTGAACATTTTAAGTACATGAAAACATCCAGTTCTACCCTTTCCTCAATATTCTGTTTTGCCATCTCATCTACTATACTTTATTGTGCTATCCAAGCTATTCCCTGCTCTCCTCATGGTCTGATCCCCGTGTCACTAGCAGAGATAAAAGATTAAAAAAGCGTGTGTAGGAAATTAGGTTACTGGTTGAGGGGTGGTGAAATCCTACACAAGCAGCAACTAGTTTCAGAATTGTGACTTTCAATCCAACTTTATCATGAAAGAGTGGTTTTATATTCAAATTCTTTAGACATCAAACTCTATATTTCTACTTGTTCCCAATTGAACAATAGCACTTTAAGTGCAATAACTTAACACCAATGTTATCCTGTTGGAGAGGCTGGCCTTACAGTAGTAAAAAAATAATTGAAGAGTATTTCACTAGCAAGCCATGTAAAAGTTAAAATTAAGTTTTCAACGTTTAAATACACTGTACCCTTCACTATGAGCTATTTCAGGCCTACCCTAGAGGAAATCTATGTGCATTAAAAGAAAGCTTAAGCCCTGGAAAAGTTTTATTTTGCTAGGTTAAAATGGCAGTTTAAAATTGCTCACACAGGCTGCAATGGCAGGCTCAAGACAAGTTAAAAGTGCTACTTAAGTGGGTGGCACAATACGTGCTGCAGGCCCACTTGTAGCATTTAATATACAGGCCCTGGGTGCACGTACCACCAATGTACTAGGGACTTACAAGTAAAATAAATGTGCCAAGTAGGTGCAAGCTACATTTAACCTGTTTTAAAGGAGACAGCACAGGCACTTTAGAACTGGTTAGCAGTGAGAAAGGGTGCGGAGCCCTAAAAACTAACAAACACTGGTTCAGAACACAGGAGAGTGAAGGCAAAAGGTTTGGGGGTGACCCTGCAGAGAGGGCCAATTCCAATGGCGAGATTCAACTTTCTGTGTGAAGGAATGTCTGTGGCTGGTGAACAGCTGCTGAGAAAGGGCCTTCCTGCTCACTTCATAATAAGTTAAACACTACACCCTAGAGACCAGTCTTGAATCTACTGGTTGATAGTGCCTGGGACCTTGTGAGCAAGACTCCTTAAATGCTGTAAATTCCCCAGACATGTGCATACACTATTCCTAAATCCCTGATTCAAAATACCACATAATATGTGTTGCGACAGCAATACTTGTGCATGGAGTATTGCTGGCAACTAGCCCAGCACATAGGTTGCTGCCTACCACACACTGCAAATGGGTGTTTTAAAGTGAGGCCTAAAACGACATTACCATACAGTTTCTCAGGTGGTGGTTAATAATGAGTGATCCTAGGTCTAGGTAAGTGGCAATAATAGTTCTGCTGCCCTAGTGGACCAGCAACCAATGGGCCCTGTCAAGTGCCTTTTATGGATTTCACAGAGAATAATCATTCCAAAGATAAGTAGGATATTTAACTATGCAAATTGCCAATGAGAATCAGTCATTGTTTTCAAATACTATTATCAAAGAAATAAATGTTGTCCAATCTCCCTCCTCTTTAAGCACTACACTGTCTAGCACTGCTAACAAAGTTTTCAGTACATACAACCTACATATGAAATGCAGACTCCTCTCAAAACTGTTATCCTGCTTTCATCTGTACTTTCATGCCACTCTTCTGCTATCTCATTTACTGATAACCAACTACTTGTACTCCTAAGGACAATGGATCATTCTCCTTCTCTACCTCTCCATATGTTTCACTCTCACATCTCTCAGTTTTTCTTTTAATGTCAACCCTTGATTCTCTGCTCAGAGTGTCATCGTTTGAGAGTTGCACCTTGACACAATGTAGCTTACACTGTACTAACAAAATCAGCATAGCACTCCATGTGTACCTTAAACTCTAAGACTGAGCCACTTTAAATGATGATTTGTGATGCGAAGAATGGGACCTCTCAAATATTGTCAAACCTCTTTAATGCACTTAAACCTATTGAAATCCCAATCAAGGGGTGATGTGAACATGCTCTGATGAGTAATGAACAATGACAATTTGGTTAATATCAAACACTTTCAATGTCATATCGTCCAAAGAAACTTGGAGAAGAAAATTCACATGAGTAGAGGATGAACATTCCCCATTCCAATTTACACCTTTCAAAGCTTACTGTCAACATTGTTGAACCCACAATCAAATCATAAATAATAAGTATTGACATCAGTTTGGTCAACGAAAAAGTAAACATTATTGCTAAAATTAGGTTGCTGCAACTGTTTAAATGAATCTGAGTAAGGAAGAGGGTACCAGCAGGGGATTAGTCTCTTTGAAAGACTAGGTGGCAAAACTTTGAATCTTTTAAGAAAACCTCACAACTGGCTTTACTTGTTTGGAAAAGGTGTATCATAAGGAACAGTTAGTGGCATCTTCCTGAAAAGATGACACTCACATTTACAATAAGACAGTACTTAAAATGGAATACAGAAGTGCAGCCAGTTTTCCCCTGAGAAATGCAAGTACTCTCATATTAAAGTTCTGTTTCCTGGCTGAGAAAACCTGGTATTACCCCTTTCACATTAAAGTTGAGCAGGTACTTAGTTTTGTGAGATTATCCGCTTATTTCCAGCACTGGTCTAATGGGTATCATAACTTTGACAATGCATACTAAATATTTGCAGACCATCACATGCCCAAAAGATATATTTGCACTGTTAAAAAGAGAGGAATGGTTGGATCAGCAACCAAAGAAGTAAACAGGAACTAAAGAGGAAAAAACAAAGTTTTAATTCTTTCTAAAAGGTTGGGATACCGTGGTTGGTCTAGAGGCAGATGGATAAGCATTCTGCCTGCTAGGAGACAAGGCTAAAAAAGATCTGTAAGTCACAATGTGATTTTAGTATTCAAACTTTCAGAGATAAAGAGGCCGAGGATCACAGAGGGTTTTTAAATAATGTGCTTGAAGCAGTCATTATTAGGGGTGGGCGGAATGATTCATTTCACCCACGACATTGACAGAAATAGGCGACTCCGTGGTACTCTTGTAACACAGAGTTACAGTCAAACTCTGCCAATCGCCGCATGGCAGATTTTTTTCCCACAAGTCTCCAGAAATGAGAGCGTGAGTCAGATTTGGTGTCTCCTGGTTGCAGTTTTCAGTGAGGGCGATCACTGTGAGAAGGTTGCTTCTCAAGTAGATTTGCAGCCGCACAAGTAGATTTTCATATGCGCTGATTTTTCCTTGCTGCTCACACAACTGGTGTTTGAATGACGCGAGCGCAGACCCACATGCATATTTACACTCGGAGGTAGAACTCCACAGATTCTTGCAGAGTTTTTATTTAACTCTGGGGAATTCCATAAAGTGAAACTCAGCAAGTTCCACCCAACCCTGTTCATTATACAGCAAGGGAGTGAGCGCCTCTGTTAAAAAAGGTTTGATGAATGATGTACAGTATCTTAAAGTCTGCTGCCTGAACTTCTGCAACCATACGAATAGTACGGTGGATGAAATTGAGGTGCTGAATTATTGGTGAATTTTACTTCGCATATACTGTTTCCACCAGAATTTTCAGTTACCTGATATGGATCCCAAGAGCAATATTACCAAAGCAGCTAGGACATCAGTAGTCTACCTGCAGCTCTGTAGATAAAGCCCAAGAACTTTCTGCAAAATAATGTCTACAAATGATAGGCAGGGATCAGAAAGGGCTGCTTGTGGTTTGCCTGCTCTCTCTATAATTATGTAGCCAGCAGAACAAATTTTAGCAGAGGGAAATTGATCCATAATAATTTGACATCTTTCTTTTTCCCCTGTGTGTCCTTCCATAATCATAAAATAGAGCAAAAAAGGGAGCGACACAGGTCATAAATTCAACATCCCTCTCGGGTGACCTAAACCCAAGGACTGTGCTTTTTTGCTTCTATACAATTTTTTCAACAGGAAGGGTGCAATCATCTCACCGGGAAGACGAAGAGTGTGCTGAGAAAATGATAGCAAGCTGGCAGCCGCTGCCGAGCAGACATCATCTGTTCCCATTAAAACTCAATTAAAAGAAAGGTTTTAACATCGGTTAATAAAAAGAGTGGCACTGTAACTCCTTGCAGGATTTTGTTATGCAAATAAAACTACCAAGCTTTAGCGTTTATAATACAGACTGTAATAAGGATTGCATTTCTTTTTCTAAATCAAAAGATCAGAACCTATCCCTAGCAAAGAAAAACAGCATAAATGGTCAACCAAATCTTCGCACATAGGCGGGCAGCATGCTTGCATGTTGGCATGTATCTGAGCAGGACTGTGTGGTGCAAGCAGCGTATATGTTAGACTTTTCATCCTTGGCGTGGTCTCTCTTAACTTTTTGCTTCTGTTCCCCAGGTTGTTGATGTGTGCTGGACTCTGATTTTATTGTTTTTGTTACTCTGGGCACTTTACCACTGCTAACCAGTGCTAAAGTGCAAGTGCTCCTGTTTAAAATGTGTACGTAATTGGTTCTCCATGATTGGCATATTTGTTTTACTGTTAAGTCCCTAGTAAAGTGCACTAGAGGTGCCCATGGCCTGTAAATCAAATACTACTAGTGGGCCTGCAGCACTGGTTGTGCCACCCACATAAGTAGCTCTGTAATCATGTCTCAGACCTGCCACTGCAGTGTCTGTGTGTGTATTTTTACACTGTAAATTCGACTTGGCAAGTGTACCCACTTGCCAGGCCTAAACCTTCCCTTTTCTTACATGTAAGGCACCCCTGAGGTAGGCCCTAGGTAGCCCCCAAGGGCAGGGTGCAGTGTATGGATAAGGTAGGACATACAGTATAGTAATGTGGTTTATATGTCCTGACAGTGAAATACTGCTAAATTCGTTTTTCACTGTTGCAAGGACTGTTTCTCTCATAGGATAATATGGGGGCTACCTTTAAATATGATTAAAGTGTAGATTCCCCTAGAGTGTAGATGGACATGTGGAGTTTGGGGTCCCTGATCTCACAATTTAAAAATACATCTTTTAGTAAAGTTGATTTTAAGATTGTGCGTTTGAAAATGCCACTTTTAGAAAGTGAGCATTTTCTTGCTTAAACCATTCTGTGACGCTGCCTTGTTTGTGGATTCCCTGTCTGGGTCAGTTTGACAGTTGGGTTGTTTTTCACCTCACACCAGACAGGGACACAAAGGGAGCTGGGGTGTAACCTGCATTTCCTGATTAGCCATCTCTGCTAGGAGGGAGGGGTGGAGTGGCCACTCTCATCTGAAAGGACTGTGCCTGCCTCTAACAATGCCGGCTCCAACCCCCTGGTGTGTGTCTGAGGCCTTGCCTGGGCAAGGCAGGATTTCACAAGTAGGTGTGAGTCCCCTTTGAAGAAAGGTGACTTCAAATACTAAAATGGGTATAAGAAGGGCACCCAAATCTACAGACTTTAGAAAACACTTCTGGAACCAAGAGGAACCTCTGCCTGGAGAAGAGCTGAATAGCTGAGGAAGAAGAGCTGCCCTGCCTGTGACTGTGCTTTGTGGAGCTATCCTACAGTTGCTGCTTCTGCCAGAGTAAGAGGGCAAAGACTGGACTTTGTGTGCCTTCCATCTTGAGAAGAAATCTCCAAGGGCTTGATCTAGAGCTTGCCTCCTGTTGTTTGAAGTCTCAGGGACAGCAAAGACTTCTCTCTGCCAGCACCTGGAGTCTCTGGAGAGACTCCTACTCTGCCCTGTGGTGCCCATCCAGTTCCTGGGACCCTGAAAGGAGAAGCTGGCAGCCTAAAGACAAAGAAATCCACGCACAGAGCGCCGTGTGGGGAAAAGATTGACGCAAATCCGATCTGCGGCTGAAAAAACGACGCGCCGCCGGCTCTGCAGCTGAGAAACGACGCTCGCAGGAAACGCGACCGAAAAATCGACGCACGGAGCAGGAGAAACGACGCGCAGCATCGCTGACGGAGGCTGGGAGATCGCAACCTGCGCGGCGGGATTTTCGGATCATCGTGCGGCTGGATTTTCGACTCGCGTACCGCCATGCGGAGTTATTTTTGACGCACACCCGCCCGTGCGGGGTTATTTTTGACGCGCACCAAGTACATTTTCACTCTAGCAGCGCTAGTGTGTTTTTAAAACTACTTAAAGACTCTTTTTGATTTTTAATTAATAACTTGACTTGTGTATGGTGGATTTTTGTCGTTTTGGTCTTGTTTTGTTTAGATAAATATTTCCTATTTTTCTAAACCTGTGTTGTGTCATTTTGTAGTGTTTTCATTAAGTTACTGTGTGTGTTGGTACAAATACTTTACGCCTAGCACTCTGAGGTTAAGCCTACTGCTCTGCCAAGCTACCAAGGGGGTAAGCAGGGGTTAGCTGAGGGTGATTCTCTTTTACCCTGACTAGAGTGAGGGTCTTTGCTTGAACAGGGGGTAACCTGACTGTCAACCAAAGACCCCATTTCTAACAGTATACAATATCTTCCGTGCATGACTCAGCAGGTTTACCTCCCACTATTGGCATTTATTTGTCTACCTCCTCCAAGTAGAGTCCTGTCAAGCTCCACTCAGCCCTTCCTCCTTCTGACGCTGATAAAGTGAGTACCATGAGTTTGGGCAACATCAACAATTAGTATTTATTACAGCCATCTGAAATGGCAAAAACTGCATACAGCTCTTTATACAAAATAGGGTATTAATATGAAGTATTGAGAATATATGGAAAATGTTCATTCTCTATGGGGCATATTTACAAGGAACTGGTGCATCGGCTCTGATGCGCCAGTTTCCTTGTGTCGCCCTGCGCCCCTCTACAGATACCACTGACAATACAGTGCACCATGTCGCACATTAAGATAATAACATAAACATTTTTGACGCTATTATGGTGCTGTGCTGAACTAGCACCAAAAATGTGGACATGAGTCCAGCAAAGCTTGGGGAGGCCCATAGGAAATAGCCAAGCATCAGTTTTTTTTTAAAGAAAATCAAAGTCATGAAAATGTATTGACAGAACTGCAATCCATCTTAAAGCCTTATATTGCATGGCATAACGATTAGATAGAAAGTAGGACTCGAGAAATGAGTATTACATGATTTCATCAATATGTACTTTTTTTTTGTTTTTAATCTATTTTATTGTTTTCAAAGTTTCAACTTTAACAATCACAGAATCTGGTATGGCTTCGCAATGCATTTACAAACATATAGTCAATGGAGAATACGCACAATGTAGTAAAATGCACAGTTATATCATCATACTTAATACAATCTGGAGAGGAACAAATATCATTCATTATCATGATACACAAGCAGGAGCATTAATGCAAAATTAACAGCGATCATTACAGGTGCATGTGCTACATGAGTGGGTGGCGTGAAAGCCATATGCCCAGGGACCACCAAGACCAAACCATGGGAGTCCGGAGCAATCGACCCCCACTTTCAATGAAAACAGGCACCCATATTTGCCTTCGGGTAGAAGTCCCTTGGAGATATCCCTGTGCTTCCACTGTTAATGTATGTAAATGGGAACGATCAGTATGGACAACCCAGTAGTCTGGGAGTAAGGGTAAGTGAGTGTAATATGGGTTCATGCAAGATGTTAACCTCATCATGGCAAGACGAATCTCACTTTTAGCTTCAAGTTTCATTATAAGCATGTCCCATGTATCGTATCCCATGCACAGCTGACCACTATCACAAAGGGTTTTCAGCACACGTGTCTCTGTTCGCGCCCATTTCAGTGTCAACTGGCTCTATCTGGGAACCTCTGGTGGCATGGGCACCTTCCATTGCATTGCAATTTGTCTTTTATACAGAGTAAATGCTAGATCAACGAATCTATGGAGATATTTGTCTTGTTTGGAACTGGGAGGGATACTCAAGAGGTAGGATTCTGGGGTAGGGGCGAATCAACGATCTGTTATGTCAAATATTTCAACTGCGATATCCCACCACACAATCAACAATGGGGGGCATTCCCATACCACATAATAGAAACCTGCCTCGTCAAGCCCACAACGCGGATATCTGGAGTCGAGACAGGGAACATGCATTTAATGCGTTGTGGGCTTAAATATGTCTGATGAATGAAGTTAAACTGTTGTAACAGAATCTAGGATTACGAGACACTTTCCTCACTAGTTGGAGAGCTACCGTCCAAGTTTTGGGTGTCATTAGTTGTGGGAGAACTGAATTCAATCCGTTAAGTGCCGCCTCTGGGTGTGTGGTAGCAGTTACCGATAAGGCACTGTACAAGAGTGTTATTATCTTCCTTGGGCCGTTGTCTGATAATAATGTGTGAAGGATAAGAGAGTGCAAAGACTCCATTTCACTGGCCCAACAAGCCACTCTGAGTAATCAGCGAATAGCATGATATGTCAGGTAATGCCCCAGGCCCAAGGAAGTAAGTTCCCTAACGGCATCATATGACATAAGGGTGCCATTATTATAGTAGTCCCCCACTGCCTCCATCCTCGCTTCTATCTAGGGACCAAGATTGTGAGACCTGGTCAAGTGTGTGCCGTCTGGCAATTGGTTAATGGGGATCAGGGGGGAATACGGAGGGGAGGTAGTCTTACCCCATACATAACGGTGCTGGCAAGCGTGGGCAATTTTCATTAAGATGGTGCTCTCAACCCACAATTCCCAGCGTCACTTTACCACCTGCCCTGGGCAGGCATTAAAAAATGATGTTAGAATGGCGCAGTGAAATCTTGTAAATTTCACTGTACCAATTTTGTTTGGGCATCCTTGCGGGGGAATGCCCCCCTTTCATATATTATATGTGGAGCAAGTATAATGTGGTGCAAGGATTTACAAAGTGGCACAATGCTAGCATTGCGCCATTTTGTAAATATGATTCTGGCTGAGGGCGTCTTTAGCACCTCCATAGCATAAAATCATTATGCTATGGCGGCGCTAAGGGGCTTGTAAATATGCCTCCATGATTGCACGTTATACACTATGGGCAGATTATGCACCCTAGAGATAGGAGAGTTAGCCAATCCCAAAATTTGACTTATTGTGCCCTGGGTGCCATTTCCCTCGTCAAAACTGCGAGGAAGCGCAGTGTTTCTCCAGTGCACGTGCAAGGTGCCTTCTTATTGGTTCTTCCATTAACAACCAGCCTAAGTCTCAAGCAGTGCTTAATTTGTAAATCAATACGTGCAGGTGCCCAAAGCCCTCCTTTTAAACATGCGGTTGCTGCATTTAAATGTGCGAGCATAGAATACTGAGGCGGCGGTATCCTGACGCCATCTCGGCCTCTTCAATCCATTTACACTCACTCCCTGCCCCTTCAGCTAACTCTTCAGCTCTCTGCTTTCTACCTTTGTGACGCTTTTTCGTTTTTCTCTTCCTCCGTCTTTCCCACATGTGTCTTTTGCTCGCTGCAAATGCTTGAGGCAGAAGGATAAGCTTCGGTCCTCAAAAATAAGTGCTGGTGCTCAGCACCGGAAACAACAAGCACAAATTAAGCAGTGGTCTCAAGCTCACTGGGTCGGTCTTTACTTTGTCTCCACTCAGTGGGTATAACTTACAATGGCCTCACAAGGTGTGACTTATTTTTTGTCCTCGTCGCCACCGTTCACTCGAGAGTGTATATCAATGCGTTCTTGACCTCACTGCATCTGCTCCGTGTACCTACAGCAATTCACAAACTTTAAGCAATGTAATTTCTGTTTTATACTCTACAGGCTCCGTCCTATACAGGGATCAGCCTGAATGCAGCAGGCATTCTAGTCGGTCATCGACATTGATTAGGGGCTATATCCCCTGCCCCCCCTTGCATATATAGTACTTTTACAATGTTATTTTTATGCATAAACAGCCACATCCGCCTTAAAATTCCCAATAAAGAGACATGCTCATTTAAAAACAAATTACGGTAAGCAATTTAATGTCCATTCTCTCACAATCATTAAAGTTTACATGTTTAAAGTGCATTTGAGCAAATCATTGACGTCTTAGCAAAAAACAATAAAATTGCTCAGACTGCCATTGAAAGTCATTTTGCAGAATAAAAAGAAACACAGATCAGGCATCCGCTAGTCTGAGGGCGAAAAGCAATCACAGTTTCCCTTTAACTATTTATAAGACTCCCAGTGCCGTAAAGCACGAAGGCCCAGATATACAAGGCTTTGTCCGGCGGAAAGACATGCAGAGCAGTCCTGGTATTTCCAATCAAGTGTAAAAGGTACTTTGTGCTGGAAACAGGTGATTTTCTCATTGCAAAACGTCTTTCTGCTGTTTTGCATCGGTTTAGGTCTAATGGGCGTTATTGGGGTACATGAGCACAAACACCCATAGCTTTTGAAGCAGAGCCTGATCTTCAATAATAGCCAGGTGAGGCACTGCGCCCAAAATGTGTTTATTCCTGAAAAAGTCAGACACATGGGATGCAGGGGTTCCATCTGATGTTGTGTACAAACAGGAATTTGAACTGGAAGGCTCTGCTTCCAGTTCTGAACACATGATAGACAGTGGACACCGCCCTCTGAACCATAGTGCACAGTTGTTTTTCACACAAGACAGACTTGTTAGTGGACAAGCGTATGGCATGGCAGCAGAGCTGGCCAATCTTAGATGTGGGTCTGCATTGTGTTCTGCTCCTTGAGCAGAGGACACGGAAAATGTGTTTGCTGCGCTGCTTTGCATGGAAAATTGCTAAATCTGGGCAGAATGATGTGGCAGATTATTAAACCCGTTTGCAAAGCAGCCTTCTCATTAACTCGGCATGCTATTGTCAGGTACTTTGGGTTTCACCAAGACGCGGCTGGTCCAGGTGTATATTTGAGAAAAATATGCTATTGATTCTTTTAAGCGTGTATCATAGCATTATCTGTCATTCAGAGATGCCCTCAGCCCAGCACACAGTTTATAGTCTTACTAGGCATGCACCTCAGTTACATCTATGTCAAAACCAGCTTGCCTGCATACACAGTGCAGTGAATTAGTCCAAATTTGCAAGAATAGTCAATTGCCTGGTAATTATGCAAAATTCAATTCCACACGAAAAGTACATAAACCTATTTACATTTTTAAAGAAACTATTCAATTTATATTGTAATGTTACCGTATAGAACGCACATCACTAAATAGTAGTAGATTATGGCCCCTGCTGTCCCATTTAATAGTCACTAGTACTAACGGGAGTGTCGTTCTGAAAAGAGAGCGACTTTCTCAAAACATAGCAAACACAACAGCTAGCCACTTGTGGGTTTACTTCATAAAAGCACACCCCATCACAAATTGTCACAGAAGCACCAAGACACAACTCAATGAGGGAAGCCATGAAAGCGTTGGTTGCTAATCAACTTTATTTTTTTTTCTTTATCGATCCAATCTGGATTGTTAAATATATTACAAAAAAAGTAGTGCAAAAGTGTTTTTTTTCCAAAAAGTGGGTTGGAGAAAGCAACACGGTTGGATCAGGTGAAGCAACATGGAGGTTCTGGGTGGAAGAAGCAACACGAAGGGCGTAGTTGGGGGAAATGTACCAGAGAGAGGGGTCAGAAACAACATGGGGTTTGGGAGGAAGGTAAGCAACACAATGATGAGCAAAGCAACATGGAGGGCGGGGCCAGAGGCAGAGAGAGAGAGAGAGAGAGTGCAACATGAGCTAGAAGAGAGAACCACATGGTCGGAAGAGAGAAAAACAAGCATGGATGGGGGATAGGAAAACCCGAGGGAGACAGCTGGAAAACATATGCAACCTTGTAGTGTCATTAAGCAAAAAGAAAAAAAGTAGTTCCCTAATAGTAAGCTGTGGAAGGACACAAGTAAAGAGGATCTTGTTCAGGGAAGGAACAGACACAAGATGGACATGCAAGCCATCAAGTAAGAAGCAAGCAAATTAAAGTGACAATAATGCCAACCAATTATAAGCAAAGGGTGGGTTTTGAGCCCTCTATGATATCTGGTTAGTGGACAATAGGTCTTTTGCAACCACGTCTAGGCTGTCTGGTAGACATGACCTAAAAACATCTTCGATTAACATGTTGGTAGGGAAGCTTCATCACCCAAGAGAGGAGTCCTATCATCACTAACGACCTCCTTCTAATAATTTCACTATTTGCAGGTTTAACAGGGCAGTTCTTTGCTGTACTGATGTGGAGGTTGGAAAACGGCAAATATTTTGAAGGTTCTGATAATATCCTGATCCAAGGCATTCCTACACCCAATCTCCATTACGTTTATATATATATTATTCATACTTTACTTAAAGCATGAATTCTCTGCAGGCCCTTTAGATTCTTAAATATGAAAAACTCACTCAAATTTTTTCTCCTGTTTGCGCTGAACAGCAGTTTATTTTCAGTTTTTGTTTATTAAAATCTTATGCCCAGGTTGTATTGTTTGCACAACAATATCTCATAATTAAGAAATAAATAATCAGCCTCTGCTGCAACTGAGGCACAACAGTGGAAAGTGTTCCTAGCTGCGTCTCTTACTGCTTGGAATGGAATGGGATAATCACTGGTTAATTTATAGAGTGTTTCAGCAACTGCTGGCAGGATTTGACCCAACCAAACTGTTTACTCACCCTGCAATCCTTCTAGTTCTCCATTTTGGCTCAGAATGAATTGACTCTCCATATCTGGCCAGCTGTGATGAGTCATTTTATTCTCCGTGTGATTTTTGACTTTATACCTATCTCTTATTGTGTATTCTACATACAACAGACATCTTTCTATGATGTGTTTCATTTTCTACTCATTACCTCTTCAAAAGTCTCTTTCTACTCCGTTCCATTGTATTTTTCTTCTTTTTCGTCTCACCTTTTGTATTTGCCAGGTCTGATTTACATTCGACATCCGATATATGTACTTTTCTACCTGGGTTGGAATTTATGAGCTTTGGAAATTCACATACATTTCCAGAAGTATGCATGTAAAGATGCACCACTTGCTGCCTTTCTGCCTTACACCTGGGAAGGACATGTGTCACTTCTTCGAGTTGTAATTTCCCCGACGTGGATGTGTATGCACGTTACAATGTAGAGAAATGCAGCCTGCTGTGCAAATGCACATTCTTTTAATTCGCTATAACTTCCTCAACTCAGAAAACACCTTTCCTGCACATAAAAACCTATTCGCCTCACCCACACGAGGTTCAGGGGTATTTTACTCCAGCCCTTTGCTGGCACAAATTTCTGACCATTTCTTTGGTGGGATAGGTTGGAAGGACTTTGGAAAGACCACTAACTCATGAGTTTGCAGACATTCCCAAACTTTCAATGCAAACAATGCACTGTTCCCACACTCCAGAACCCTTGCTCCTGCCTAAATATGCATACAATTGTGCACTAGTAAAATCATTTGTGCATGTACGTAGGAATACCTCAGGCGCAAATTTAAGATTTTTTTTTACTGCAAATATATTTTTGACCAAAAACAGCCAATCAAGTAAAATGTAATTTGGAAGTGCTTTATAAAATTAAAAACTTAGGAAAATTCTCCAGAGGAAAGGAGACTACAAATCCAATAGGAATAAACATTAAACTGTCAGTAACTGCAATCGCCATGAATAGAATGCATGGGCAGAAAAATCAAGGTAACATTAAATTGCTTCCTAAATTAGAAAACAAAAAGGATACAACACGTATTACTGCTTGAATGATATATTTGTACACAAAATTAATTATTCAAGACGATGGTAAATAAACCAATTTGAGAGAACTGATATTAACCATGGTTGAGGTCAAATGTTGATTTCTGATTGCAATACAGGAGGAAAGCCTTACCAAAGGCAGCAGGGAGCTGAACTATCTGTAAGGATAATGACACTTAAATGATAATAACAAAAGTAAAAAACAAATGGCAAGCTCTATATTGAAAAGAAGATCGATGTACATGTACCGTGTAATGTATTTTTTCTCCATGATTCAAATATCTGCTGCGATCAGAAAATACAAAAGGGAAGCCAGAATCAGGGGAATACAAGGTTCATCTCCTGGTCAAGCCATAGCCACTCTTAATTTCTTTGACACTGACCAATATTTATTTTTTAAAGCCACCCATGTATAGTCGTTTTCCCAATTTGCCTTAATTTTACTCCTCTTCAGCTATGCTTACATGCAAAGCAAAGTCAAATATTGTTGGAGGTCCCATCTAACAAGAACAAACCAAATCACTTTCTTGGGAACCCTCATATAAAATGTGAAAATCTCCACATCTCGAGGGATGAAGGCTGGACCAGGATAAAGTTGGCTATAGTAGAGTTCAACTGGACAGAGCTGAGTTGCTCTTAGGAGGATTTTTGTCTTGTTGGGTTTAAGCTTGATGTCTTCGTGAGGTTGCATTAATTTCCAACAGACATTTACTAAAACGAGTATTGTAACTTGGTATACTCAGTTTAGGTCAGATCTTTGTGAAGTTCTTATAGTCCAAACAATCCATTTTGGTGCACAGTAAACCCAGATTTTCCCCCAAACCACATTATTTTATAATCTCTCAATATGATTGATGCTGTGGTTCTAACTAACTTGTCCTTTGGGATGCCATGCTTTTCCATAATGAACCACCTTTACACCTGGCATCCTTGGTGTTGTTTCCCTTGTCCTTTTGCCTCTGCCACCTGTATTTTTGACTGTGTGCTGGATTTAGTTTTTGCTGCTGATCAGTGCTAAATTGCAAGTGCTCCGTGTGTAAATTGTGATTATGATTGGTTATCCATGACTGGCCTACTTGATTTACTTGTAAGCCTATAGTATAGTGCACCATGTAGGCCCAGGGCCTGTAAATCGAATGCTACTAGTGGACCCGCAGCACTGAATGTGCCACCCACATGAGTAGCCCTATAAACATGTCTCAGACCTGCCACTGCAGTGTCTGTATGTGCAGTTTTAAACTGCCATGTCGACCTGGCAAGTGCACTCACTTGCCGGGTTCAAACCTTCCTTTTTAGTACATGTAATGCACCCCTAAGTAGGCCCCAGGTAGCACCATTAGCAGGGTGCAATGTATTTAAAAGGTAAGACATGTGCTGGTGTATTTTTCATGTCCTGATAGTGAAATACTGCCCAATTCGTTTTTCACTATTGCATGGCCTTTTTTCCTATAGGTTAACAAGGGGACTGCCTTGAAATATCTCTTAAGCTCAATTTCTCAATGGGAGCAAATGGAAATATGGAGTTTGTGGTTTATGAATTCACAATTTAAAAATCCTTTAGTGAAGGTGGTTTTTAACTTGTGTGTTTGAAAATGCCACTTTTAGAAAGTGGGCATTTTCTTGCTTAACCATTCTGTGCCTCTGCCTGGCTGTGGAATACACATCTGGGTCAGGATCACCACTGGGCTGGTTGTGAATTCACTCTAGACAATCACATAGAGGGAGCTGAGGTGGGTCCTGCTTATCCTAATGGTTCTTCCCGGGCTAGAGTGGTGGGAGGAGCTGGCACTTGCACCTGAATAGGGCTGTGCCTGTCCTTACACAATACAGTCTCCATCTCCTTAGAGCATGTCTGGGACCAGGGTAGGAAAGTCAGGTTCTTGTGCACTACAAAGACTTTCCTTTGAAGTTTGCCTACTTCAAAGGCAGGGATCAGTAAAGGTATTCAACACAAACCCCTAGACTTTTAGAACACTTCTTGATCAAGAGGAGACTCTACCAAGGAGATGAGCCAAAGGGCTGTGAGGAGGAGTAGTGCCCCTTTGCTGTATGTGCTTTGCTTTGCAGTTGCTGCTTCTGCATTGGAGAGGACAAAGACTGAACTTTGCTGTGTATTCTGCTTGTGAAGTTTCCCTAAGGGCTTGGACTGAGCTTGCCTCCTGTTAAGAAGTCTCAGGGACATGAAAGATTTCACCTGCCAGGCCCTGGATTCTCTTGCTGAGGACCCTGACTTGCCAAGAGGTGTCCACTTTAATTCCTGAGTCCTTGGGAATTAAATCTGGCCGAAAACAAGAAGAAACAGGCACCTCAACTCTGGATGACTCCCGAACCGGCACCACTGTTTGACTCTGCCCCGCTGCCTGCATCCAAAGCCGTCATTCTTACTGAAGTGTGACGACCATGATGACACCGCAGGCCTGATGCCGCCATTGTACCTCTGAAATCCGGCAACATTGTGAGTCACGAGTGTCATGTCACGACGACCATGACACCAAACTCCCCTGTGGCACCTGTGGCCCCAAGGTGTTGCTGAGTTGTCACTCCATTGCGTCTTGTCCCACTGGGCTCATCGACCCTACGTATCATAAGGAACCGAAGCCTCATTGCCAATGCATCCTCACCTCCGCTGCCCTGTAAGGAACCAAAGTCTCACCTCGCCTCACCTGCATAGCAATAAGGAACTAAAGCCTCACCTCCTGAGCAGCAGTACAGAACCGATGTAGCACTGGCTCCAGCGACGCCTCACCTCCCGACTCCATGCCACGTCTTTTACTCTACCTCGTTTCTAAGGTACCGTACCTAGGGTCCATGCAAATCCGTGACCAGCACCGCACTCCCTCACGAATGGCGTCGGACTGTTGGGAACGACTCCGTGACAAAACCACAATAGCCCCACTTGGAGCTATTTTGGTTTTAAGCATTTTTATTGAGATTTAACCTTTACAAATTCATATCCCTGCTTGTGTATGTTGGATTTTTGTAGTTTTGTTTTTGTTTTACTTAGATAAATATTTGCTATTTTTCCAAACTAGTGTGGTGTCTATTTGTAGTAGTTTCACTGTGTTACTGTGTGTGGGTAGACATACTTAACAAATTGCCTCTGAGATAAGCCTGACTGCTCGTGACAAGCTACCAAGGGGGTGAGCGGGGTTATCTCAGGAGTGTGACTCCCTTTCACTAGGTAGAGTGAGGGTCCCTACTTGGACAGGGTGTACACTGACTGCCAACTAGAGACCCCACTTCTAACTACCACATTTTCCATTCTTTATATAAAACAGGACATAGCCCCAGTAAATCCTTTGGGAAATACTGTGTTGAACTTATATGTCATTAACAATGTCTTTGTAATGTTTTTCAACTGTAATTGTTTTTCAAATGCCCTCTTTTTAATTAAACAAATAATAAATGCAGAATGGAAGTTTGGAATAAATTATCCTTCTCACTGCCCCTGAATAAAGTTGGTTGAGAAGGAGTGAATTGAATATTCAGTACAGCGGATACTGATAGCGGTTAAGAAAAGCAGCTACATGTGTCTGAGAAAAGCTTCTCAAGGGTAATTTCTGGGGCTTAATTTCCAGACTGAAATGGTCGCCATGTATCCATGCTGCTTAAGTAGAGAACAGTTTTGTCTCCCCACTGAGACAGACATATAGTGGAAAGGTTTCAATTGTGTGAATAACAATATAAACAATAAGACTGTCTTCACTGAAAAGAGGAAATAGCAAAATTAATGCCAGATAGATTCCAAGCACACTTCTGACTTTATGAGAAGGAAACATGAGATCTATCAAAAAAGAGTTGGCAGAATGGAACAGACTCCCACAGCAAACTTGCACCTTTAGCTCTGAAGCCAATTACAGTATGTTTGAGTATGTATAGGCAGTCCAACTCATGGGTGTATGGTGGGAATAATTCTCCCATCATTTAATATCCATATGTGCATCTTTAAATTGTGGTGCTTTGTCGAGAAAGTGCAAAAAGAACAAGTTAATGGAAGGAATGCTTGCATTAGTCCAAACCATTGACAATCGTGCGGCCATATTCCAGACCATCGTTTTACGCCCACTGTGCCACTCTAATAGCATACACATCAATCTTGGTCCAAACTCCGAGGCTAGGAAATGTTACCTAAATGTCTTCCAGAATCAGGTAATAAAACCTCAAACAGAAAAAAGAATCACAATAACAATTCCATACAGCCCTAAAATAACACTTTTGGAGGAACTAAATAAAGTCCTACCTCAAATAAACTGTAGGCTGAAGAAGGGTTATCACCAAGATCCTTTTAGGAGTACTACACAACGTATAGGAAAAACACCAAGAGCAACAGACAACAGTAAAATGCCATCACTGGGAGGAACTTTAACATTGTAAGTTGTTTCACTGTGGGCATACATCCAGCAGGCACTGCCTAAACACAGATTGGCTGACTACAGGGTGGAAAAAGAGACTGACCATCATAAATAAGACTCAACACACAGACTCAACAAGCACTGAATCTCTTATGTGAGGAGGCTACTAAGACAAGAATTGTCCTACAATGCACATACAATACTGTTAAACCTGGCATTCATGGCGTGGTTCCCCCTGCAAGGAAAGGACTTTGCTGTATAACACCATCCTGGAACAGACCATACCAATGTTGATGGTCTCTCAGGGTCTTCCACCTTAGTGAGTGAACTCCCAAGGGGCTGGGTAGTTCTCCCCACTTTTGGCCTGGAGGGATACTTTTAGAACTGTGTTAGACCTGGTATCCTTGATGTGGTTTCACCCTAACGTTTTGCGTACAGGCCCTCTGTTTTTGCTGACATTATTTTTGATGGCCTTAGGACTCTGCACACTTTACCACTGCTAACCAGTGCTAAAGTGCTTGTGGTCTCTCCTTAAAACATGGCAGAATTGGCCTACACCCATTTAGCATATTTAATTTACTTATAAGTCCTCAGTAAAGTGGCACTACATGTGACCAGGACTTGTTAAATGCTACTAGTAGGTCTACAGCACTGATTGTGCCACCTACTTATATAACCCTTTAAACATGTCTCAAACCTACCACTGCAGGGCCTGTGTGTGCAGTTTAAACTGCCATTTTGATCTGGCAAAATAAACCTTTTACCAGACCAAAACCTTCTTTTTCAGTATATAATTCACCCCTAGGGTAGGCCCAAGACAGCCCAGAGTGCAGGGTGGAATATATTTAAAAAATAGGATGTGTACCTTTAAGTTTTATGTGTCCTGACAGTGAAAAACTCTAAATTGTGTTTTTCACTACTGCAAGGCATATCTCTCCCACAGGATAACATTGGAGTTGCTTTATTACATTTTAAAAGTGTAATTCCCAAATGGGAGCAGATAACTGTTTCATTTTTTATGCCTCTGGAATCCTAATTATAAATCCCAACTTATAGTGAAGGCAGATTTTAAATCACTCTTCTGAAAATGGCACTTTTAGAAACTTGGCATTTTCTTGCCTTAGCCATTTGGTGCCTACAACCTGTCCCTGGTTACATGAACGGGTGCAGCTGGAAATTGTATATTTGTGCATTCCTCCTAGATAGTCTCACACATTGGGAGCTTAGGTGTGACTATAAAGGCCATCCCTTGCAGGATGGGCGGGAGGGGCTTGTCCCAGCCTCACTTACACCTAAATAGGCTCTGTCCTGTCTCCACACAAATGGCTGCATATATCTTGTAGTTAATCTGGAGCCAGGGTAGGAAAGGCAGGGCATCTGTGAGCTTCAAAGTCATGCTTCTAAAAGCTTCTCCACACTTCAAAGGCACTATTGTGTATAAAGGAGCGACATCAGACACCAACTCTTCAGTTCACTTCTGGACCTGTAGATACTCTGCTAGGAAGAAGGACTGCTGTGGTGTTATAAGGACTGCCAGTGTACTAGAATGCTGCTCTGAAGCACCTACTGCCCTACTGTGCTGACCTTCTGTCTGCTGCCTTATTGCCAATCCATCTTGAATCCAGGACCCCGGAATGACTCAAAGGTCTTGTGTGCTGGCCTCCTGATCTGAGCCGGAGGGGCATAAAAGTCCCCCAAGTGGTGCCTCTCAGGTCCAGTACCCTTATTGTGGCTCTGGAGCTCTTGAATTCAAGCTTTTGGGCTCTTTGTGACTGCAAATGGGCCCATTTGCAATGGATAGCACTACTCGCATAAAAAATCAGTGTGGGATGCCACTAGCCCATCTTTTCGCACAGCAGCATCAACAGCCCAAGGGCCTCGCCAAGGCAAAGCTCCTGCTCACCCATTCATGATGCCTGGCCTCCTCTTTGCACAAGGTCGGCCACTGCCAGTTGACACTCTTATTGCTCCTTGCAACCCTCTCCTATGCAAAAACAGCTCTTGGCACAAAATTTGAGAAGCTAAAACTTCAGCTGGACTAATCTAGGGCTGTATCCAACCTGTGTCCCATCGCCTTAAGCCTGAACTTTTGACTTAGAACTACTCCAGCATGATCAAATAACTGCAGTTGGCACTTCATACTTTTAGGTGATGTGTTTCAGTTTATTCTGTAAAAATTCATAACTCTGGTTCTACTGATTGGACTTGTGTCATTTAGGTCTTCTTATATTTAATAAATGTTGCTCTGTTTTTCTAACCTGGTGTGGGATCTTTAAGTTAAGCCTGGCTGCTCCATGCCAAGCTACCAGGGGTTTGAGCGCTGGTTAATTTGGGGTTGACTAGGATTGTGGTTGCTGCTTGACCAGGGCTCACACCCCCCTCAACCAGTAACCCACTGTCTAACAAATACCTACATATGGCCCTAAACACAACATTGTCTAAGCACATATGCATCAAGTTAAACAGTTACTGATCAAATGCTAACCCATTGTAAATGATGACAGCATCACAACAAACACAATAAACTCTTCCCCCCTAACTTCTAATTTGCTATTTATTCCACATGGAAGTCCTCATCTTGCTTGCTCCTGTATGACTTCTACAATCACAATTGTTGATAGTTTATCTAACGCCCCACGCCCTCCAGTCTTTATGAATCATATCTTCTCCTTTAATGGTTATATACATTTACCTTCCCGGGTAATGGGTTATTGGTTGAAGTGAGTGGAAGCCACACTCAGGTAAGAACCAAAATCCATGTCAGGCTGAAGCACAAAAGTCACTAAATTAACATGTGCTTAACCCTTTAGTAGTTTGGCAGAACGCAGACAGGCTTAACTTAGAGTCAATGTATAAAGTATTTATGCAGCACACAAAAAATACAGTGAAAACAGTACCCAAGAAAAACCCCAAACCAATTTATAAAAACATCAGTTTAGAAAAATAGAGTAAAATTTAATACATAAACTGATACCAGAACAACAGAAAATCCACATAAATGCATGTTTAAAGATTTGGGCAAAAATAGCACAGCAAACTACAAAGCACCATTCATGGTTATCTGGCCACGGTTAGTCCTCTCTTTGCTCAGCTATGAGAATACAGCCCCTAAGTTATGGTAGGAGGCATCCATCTGGACAATTTATTATTTGCAGAAGTCGAGGGCCTGTAGTATGAGTGCTGTGCACAAGTCCTCAAGGAGTCAAAGGTGTTCTGGCATGCCTCCGTCCAATTCAACTTTCAGGGCTGCTTCTTAAAAGTCACCTCTGTCAAGGGATCAATAATGGTACCATACTCCTTGTTGAATCTCGTGTAGTATCCAGTAAGGTCCAAGAAGGCTCTCACCTCAGTCTAGGTCTTGAAGGATTCCAAGTCAAGATGGTCTGAATTTTGGTCTGAAGGGACAGCAGATTGTCCCAACCAACTTGATGTCCCAAATAGACCACCAACCCCTGCCCTATGTGGCACTTACTGGTCTTGATAGGCAAGCCTGCCTTCACCAGGGCCTGAAGCACTTCCTATAGGCAGAACAGGTAGTCCTGCCAGCTGAATCTAAAGGCCTCAATGTCATCTAGAGCACTGAAGGCCTCTTTCCCAACTGGGACTCTGTTGACCAACCTCTGGAAAGTGGCAGGAGCACTCTCCAGCCCAAAGGGCATCACCCTAAATTTGAAATGGCCCTTTTGGGTGGAGAATGCAGACATCTCCTTAGTCCCCTCAGTTAAGCAATCTTCCAATACCCTGACTTTAAGTCACACATACTCAGGAACTTGGCAACTCCCAACTGGTAAATGAGCTCATCAGCCTGGGGGGATGGGGTGAGTATCAGTCTTACTCTCCACAAAGAACCAGAGTTCAGATGTGGCACCAGGTAGGGCGGCCTTAGGTACTAGAACCAACCAACTGGACGAAGGCTTATTGGAGTGATCAATCACCCCTAGCTCCAGCATAATGGGCACCGTCCCCTTGATGTGGCTCTTACATTTTCAGCCTGTCCATTTTATTCTTAAGAGACATGCTGTCCCCAGTGAGAAAGGGGGCAGTGAGAAAGGATGGGAACTGCCCCAGCAAGTGGTGACTGATCCACTACTGCTCAGGGTAGGTTAGAGAACAACACCTTCTACCGACCCACCCTGCTCTTTGGAAAATAGTAGGTCAGGGAGAGGTTCACTCTCCTTCTTCACTCCATCATCGAACACCAGAAGAATTGATATGTTGGATCTCTCAAAGAGAGGCTTGAGGCAATTGACATGTAGGACCTTTTAGAACGGGGGTCTTTGTTTGGCAGTCAGGTTACCCCCTGTCCAAGCAAGGACCCTCACTCTAGTCAGGGTAAAGGAGAATCACACTCAGTTAATCGTCACTCAGGCCCTTGGTAGCTTGGTATGAGCAGGCAGCCTTAACTCAGAGACAATGTGTTAAGTATTTGAACAAACACACACAATAATACAGTGAACCGCTACAAAATGACACAACACAGGCCTAGATAAATAGTAAATATCTTATCAACATAAACAAGACCAAATATGATAGAAATCCACAATCTACAGTTACAAATATGAATGTAGCCCTTAAAAGCAAGAAAACAGTGCCTTAAGGCACAAATACTGCAAGTTGGTAATATGCGGCATCGTGGCGGAGTTGTTTCCCAAAATGCAACACTAATGGCACTGTTTACGGAGTCGTTCGACCCCCAGGTACACTACCTTAAGAAACAAGTAGAAAACAGGCTGGTGCACGGAGTCAGGGAGAGCGGCTTCGCTGGGTTCGATGTGGCATCGGTTCCAGTGCCACGGGGCAGAAGGACTGCAGCGTAGCGCACCGGCACCTGGTCCTCACCACAGGGCGGTGGAGATGAAGAGGCATCAGATGCGTAGTCGGTCTCTTGGTTCTGGCAGATGTGAAGTCCGGCGGAGTTACGATGCTGCAGGCAACCTCACGGGGTCATGATGATGTCACAGGGGAGCAGGCGCTGCAGTGGGGTCGTATTGCCATGGACGTTGGACTTACAACACTCCGGTGTCAGCGAACTCGGGCAGGATCAGTGGCTGCAACGACGCAAGGCCTACAGGGTCGCCGGTCTTCTACGAGGTCCACTGCTTCAGGTCAGGGGGCATCGCAGTTCCGGGGTAGCGGCATCACTTCACAGGGTCGTCAGATTCACACTCAGCAAGGTCCACAGCCTCAGGGCAAGAGGCGTTGCGGTTCCGGGCAGCGCCGTCCTTTGCGAAGTCGCACAGCATCGACCAGCATCGTTAGACTGTTTTTTCACTAGGAATTTACTTGCAGGGGCCCAGGAACTGGAATGACACCCTCTGGCAAGCTAGAGTGTACAGCAAGTAGACTCAGGTCTGATTGGTGAAGCCTTTGCTGTCCCTGAGGCTTCAAAACAGGAGGCAAGCTCTACTCCAAGCCCTTGGAGTCACTTCTCAAGCAGGAATGCAACAAAGTGCAGTCTCTGTCCCGTGCACAGAAAGAAGCAGCAACTGCAGGATAGCCCAACACAGAACAGACATAGGCCAGGGCAGCATGTCTCCTCAGCTCTTCTCCTGGCAGAGGTTCCACTTGAATCCTTGAAGTAATCTAAATTCTTGGGTTTAGGGTCCTCTTCTTATACCCCTTTCTGCCTTTGAAGTTGGCAAACTTCAAAGTAAAGTCTCAAGAGTCTGTAAGATCCTTTCTTGTCCAGGCCAGCCCCAGCCACACACCAGGAGGTTGAAGACTGCTTTGTGTGAGGACAGGCACAGCCTATTCTTGTGTGAGTGACCACTCCTCCCTTCCCCTCCAGCTCAGATGGCACATTAGGATATGCGGGCTACACCCCAGACCCCTTTGTGTCACTGTCTAGAGGGAGGTGCAAAACAACCCAAACTGACCCAGACAGGGAATCCACAAACAGGAAGAGTCACAGAATTGTTTAAGCAATAAAATGGTTACTTTCTAAAAGTGGCATTTTCAAACACACAATCTAAAAACCAACTTCAAGAAAAGATGTATTTTTAAATTGTGAGCTCAGAGTCCCTAAACTCCACATTTCTATCTGCTCCCAAAGGGAATCTGTGCTTTAAAAACTTTTAAAGGCAGCCTCCACATTAACCTATGAAAGAGATAGGCCTTGCAACAGTGAAAAACGAATTTGGCAGTATTTCACTCTCAGGACATGTAAAACACATAAGTACATGTCCCACCTTTATCATACACTGCATCCTGTCCATGGGGCACTTAGCACCTACCTCAGGGGTGTCTTACATGTATAAAAGGGAAGGTTTAGGCCTGGCAAGTGGGTACACTTGCCAAGTCGAATTGGCAGTGCAAGACTGCACACACAGGCACTGCAGTGGCAGGTCTGAGACATGGTTGCAGGGCTACTTATGTGGGTGGCAGAATCACTTCTGCAGGCCCACTAGTATCATTTGGTTTACAGGCCCTGTGCACCTAGTGCACTGTACTAAGGACTTACTAGTAAAGCAAATATACCAATCATGGAAAGCCCACCACATATACATTTTGTACAGGAGCACTTGCACTTTAGCACTGGATAGCAGTGGTAAAGTGCCTAGAGTAACAGAAACAACAAAAACAGAGTCGACACAGTTCAACAACCTGGGAAACAGAGGCAAAAAGTTAGGGAAGATAACGCCAAGGATGCCAAGTCTAACAAGGCCAATAAATGGTTTCTGGCGGTCTTGAAGTCTACCAAGTAGGTGACCTTCCCCTTTCTCTCTTTCACGTCATAGGGCCCCGGGTGGCTCAATTAATGCTGCAGACTCACTAGTTGCATTTGATTTACAGGCCCTGGGCCCAATTAGTACCATTTACTTACAAGTGCATTAAATATGCCAACTAGGTGAGAGCCAATTGTACCATGTTTGAAGGAGAGTGCACAAGCACTTGAACACTGATAGGAATCTTAAAGTGCACACAGTCCTAAAGCCAACAAAATTAATTTAGCACACTAGGAGAAGGAAGGCAAAACACTTGGGGGGATACCACACTAAGGATGTCAGGTCTAACAGTTGTGCTATAAATATTTTAACAAAATAAACCTATTAGGAAATTTGATTCCTCATATTATATAAAATGAAATCTGCAGAGAAGATCTGCTTGACAAAAGTGGGGAGGGAAGCAAGAAAGGGCTATTTATTCAAGTTTAAGTCATTATAGCAAACCATAGTGACTTGAACCAGGTAAAGAACAACAGGGACAGTGACAAAACCAGAGAAACTAGTTATGTTAATCAGTATATAATTGCCAATGATCAAAAGTGATGGAGCATGCATGACACATCTCCCATATCTGGTCCTCCACTAATGTCTTCTGCAGTTACTGCCAGAATAGTAAAGGTGTATGGCAGGAGTGGCTCGCATCAAGCATAAGGGGCAGGGTGACGTGCGGGCGAGGGGCCGGGGGGGGAATATTTAAAATACTAAATAAAAAACACTTACCTTAACTCAGCACGCCGCTCCACTCCATTGTCTACTTGCTGCAGGCACAGGCTCCCAGCCTTCCCTGTGGCCAATCATGACGCTGCTCAAAGCAATGTAAGGACTGGCTGGAAGCATCCAGCCAGGGCGCTCCCAGGCCGACTAGGAGCCTGTGCAGGCTCTCTTCAGCCGGCAACTGTGTTGCTGGGCTGGAGAGAGCCTACTGCGGATGTGTGTTTGGCCGGCCAGAGACGGCCGGCCAAACACAGATGCGGTATGAGGGGGAGTGCTCCTCCTCACTACTCGTCATCCCTGTGGCCCTGCCCTTTTACCAAAAAACGATAATAAATACAGTTTATTATCGTTTCTTGGTAAATGGTTTGTGTTGGACTTTTGCTTTTGCAGGGTCATCCCCAGACTTTTTTGCCTCCTGCCTCCTATATTTTTCTGACATGTTGCTGTTGGCTTTTCAACTCTGAGCACTTTACCACTGCTAACCAGTGCTAAAGTGCATATGCTCTCCTGTTTAAATTGTATGTAAGTGGTTTATCCATGATTGGCATATTTGATTTACTAGTAAGTCCCTAGTAAGGTGCACTAGAGGTGCCAGGGCCTGTAAATCAAATGCTACTAGTGGGCCTGCAGCACTGGTTGTGCCACCCACATAAGTAGCTCTGTAATCATGTCTCAGACCTGCCACTGCAGTGTCTGTATGTGTATTTTTACACTGTAAATTCGACTTGGCAAGTGTACCCACTTGCCAGGCCTAAACCTTCCCTTTCCTTACATGTAAGGCACCCCTAAGGTAGGCCCTAGGTAGCCCCAAGGGCAGGGTGCAGTGTATGGATAAGGTAGGACATATAGTAATGAGGTTTATATGTCCTGACAGTGAAATACTGCCAATTTCGTTTTCACTGTTGCAAGGTCTGTCTCTCTCTCATAGGATAATATGGGGGCTACCTTTAAATATGATTAAAGTGTAGATTCCCCTAGAGAGTAGATGGACAGGTGGAGTTTGGGATCCCTGAACTCACAATTTAAAAATACATCTTTTAGTAAAGTTGATTTTAAGATTGTGCGTTTGAAAATGCCACTTTTAGAAAGTGAGCATTTTCTTGCTTAAACCATTCTGTGACTCTGCCTTGTTTGTGGATTCCCTGTCTGGGTCAGTTGACAGTTGGGTTGTTTTTCACCTCACACCAGACAGTGACACAAAGGGAGCTGGGGTGTGATCTGCATTCCTGATTAGCCATCTCTGCTAGGAGGGAGGGGTGGAGTGGTCACTCTCATCTGAAAGGACTGTGCCTGCCTCTGACAATGCTGTCTCCAACCCCCTGGTGTGTGTCTGAGGCCTTGCCTGGGCAAGGCAGGATTTCACAAGAAGGTGTGAGTCCCCTTTGAAGGAAGGTGACTTGAAAGACTAAAATGGGTATAAGAAGGGCACCCAAACTTACAAACTTTAGAAACACTTCTGGAATCAAGGGGAACCTCTGCCTGGAGAAGAGCTGATCGCTGAGGAATAAGTGCTGCCCTGCCTGTGACTGTGCTTTGTGGAGCTTTCCTGCAGTGCTGCTTCTGCCTGAGTAAGAGGGCAAAGACTGGACTTTGTGTGCCTTCCATCTTGAAGAAGAAATCTCCAAGGGCTTGATGTAGAGCTTGCCTCCTGTTGTTGAAGTCTCAGGGATAGCAAAGACTTCTTCCTGCCAGCACCTGGAGTCTCTGGAGAGACCCCTACTCTGCTCTGTGGTGCCCTTCCAGTTCCTGGGACCCTGAAAGGAGAGGCTGGCAGCCTAAGGACAAAAATACACGCACCGAGCACCGTGCGGAGAAAAGATCGACGCGAATCCGATCGCGGCTGAGAAAACGACGCGACGCCGGCTCCGCAGCTGAGAAACGACGCCGCTGGAAACGCGACCGGAGAATCGACGCCCGGAGCAGGAGAAACGACGCGCAGCATCGCTGACGAAGGCTGAGAGATCGCAACCAGCGCCGCGGGACTTCGGACCGTCGCGTGGCTGGCTTTTTCGACGCGCCTCGCCGAGCCGAGCTGTTTTCGACGCATATACCCGTGCCGGGTTATTTTCGACGCACACCGCCCGTGCGGGGTTATTTTTGCCGCAAACCAGGTACATTTTCACGCTAGCAGCGCTAGTGTGGTGTTACAACTACCTAAAGACTCTTTTTATTTTAAACCTTTAAAAAATCATAACTTGACTTGTGTATGTTGGATTTTTGTCGTTTTGGTCTTGTTTTGTCTAGATAAATATTTCCTATTTTTCTAAACTGGTGTTGTGTCATTTTGTAGTGTTTTCATTAAGTTACTGTGTGTGTTGGTACAAATACTTTACGCCCAGCACTCTGAGGTTAAGCCTACTGCTCTGCCAAGCTACCAAGGGGGTAAGCAGGGGTTAGCTGAGGGTGATTCTCTTTTATCCTAACTAGAGTGAGGGTCCTTGCTTGAACAGGGGGTAACCTGACTGTCAACCAAAGACCCCATTTCTAACATTGGTGACCAGCGGTCGGGATTTGGACTTGTATTTGTACTTGACATACAGTAATTAAGTGTACACTACTGTTTTGATCTCAGACCACTACGTGACCACATACTACTTGTCTTGTGATTCTGCTTTTTGTTCTCTGATGTCCTCCTGGAAGTATTGATAATATTTTTGGACTTTGTTTTTGGGTTGTGAAGCCTTTGCAGAATGGAAGTCAATTTCTGGCACCTATTTATGTATAAAAAGTGGCAGCTTAAAGCATTCTGCATGGAAAGGGGACTGGCTGTGAACAGGAAATCCAGAAGGGAGGATCTTGAGTCAGCCCTGTTTCAGTATGAATTGAAACGTTGTCAGGCAACACCACCAAATGAGTCTGAGGAGGATAACTACTCTGAGGAGGAGGATAACTACTCTGAGGAGGAGGAAACAGAAAGAGATGAGTGGCTCCTAGCTCGAATCCGGAGTCTGGAAGAGCTAGATGCAGAGCTTGAGAGGGCTGAGGAGGAGAGAGCCTTAGTCCTAGAAAAAGAAAGGATTGCAGCTCAAGAGCTGAGCTGTGAAGAGCTGAAGCTGGAGGCCATGAGGGCTGAGTCCAGTTCAGATGGTGGCAGCAAAAATCTTGTATCCAGTACTGCTGAAGAAGTGCACATGCCCAGAGATGTGGTGCCCTACTTGAAGGAGGGAGTTAACACACACCAGGAGGTTCAGGGGTATGAGGTAGCTCCAGTGATGCACAGGGTCCCTGAGGTGGATTGGGGAACTGGCATGGGGAGTCATATTCCTACTGGTGGGAGGGACACTCTACTGACTCTAGTTGAGAGTGACAGGGAGAGGGGTTCCCCCCAGGTAGAAGTCCTGGTTATGGAGTGTGAAAACATCCCAGAAGAGTGTGGGTTGAGTGTCAGGGACAGTCAGGTACTGTCTCACCAGTCTCAGGAGGGTGATGTGGGGTGCTTTTTCAAAGCAGAGTCACTGGATGGTTGGGTGAAGGGTACTTTGGTTGATTCATGTGAGGGGCTGAGTGATGTAATTGCTGGAGAGCATATGTCTAGTCCTTATTTTCCAGAGCTATGCCAACACCAGGTGGAGTGTGAGTTCTCTGACCCCAGGGAGCTTACAATGGAGGCAGACTTCTGGGTGAGTACCAGAGAGTCTGAAGAGGCATTTGGGGGTGCTCCTGAGAGGAGTGGTCTAGGTAGTTCCCAACCAGGTGAGGTAGGGAAGGATTGTAGTGTCCCAGGTAGGTCCCAGTGTAGTGGGATGGGTGAGGGACCCCATGTCCAGTCTCAGAGGAGAGGGAATGGGGATGGGTTGAGGCCCAAGGTGCCCGAGATCCGGTCCCAGGTCCTGGAGGGTTCCCTGCGGGAACCCCAGGAGGGGAGCCTAGCCTGTACCATAGGGCCATCTGTTGAGGGAGACCCCACAGTGTCAGGAGAACTTGGGGGGGCGGCTGTAGCCAGCGTCCCACCAGTTCTGGTGTCTGGCAGTACCACTCCTAGTGAGGGGTTGCAGAAGTCCAGACAGAGGGTTGAGAGGGGGTTGCGGACCCCAGTGGAGAACCTGGAGGGTCAGGGGTCAGCTCTGAGTGCAGAGCCCCCCAGGAATGACCTTGGTGAGACCATTTCTGGGCTGGGGGGAATCCAGACTCTGTCAGATGGGCAGAGGTCAGGAGACCTGCGCCAGCCAGACTCTTGTATGGCCCTTGGGGAAAGTGTTTCCCTTGTGGGGGGTAGGTGTGCCCCCCAGGAAGTCCTGGTGCGCCAGGCAATGATTCAACCGCAGGATGGTGACTCTGGGTTGGATGATCAGGTTCAGGGGGTAAACTCTGACCTGATGGGGAGTACGTGTGCTCCCAAGGAAGTCCTGGTGCGCCAGGCAGTGGTTCAACCGCAGGGTAGTGACTCTGGGTTGGATTGCCAGATTCAGGGGGTAAGCTCTGATCTGGTAGGGGGTAGGTGTGCTCCCCTGGAAGTCCTGGTGTGCCAGGCAATGGTTCAACCGCAGGGTGGTGACTCTGGGTTGAATGATCAGGTTCAGGGGGTAAACTCTGACCTGATGGGGGGTAAATGTGCTCCCAAGGAAGTCCTGGTGTGCCAGGCAGTGGTTCAACCGCAGGGTGGTGACCCTGGGTTGGATGACCAGGTTCAGAGGGTAAACTCTGACCTGGTAGGGGGTAGGTATGCCCCCCAGGAAGTCCTGGGTTGCCAGGCAGTGATCCAGTCTGTGGGTACAGACCCTGGATTGGGAGGCCAGGTTAAGGGTGTCCCCCCTGACCTGGAGGAAGGGGCTACTGCTAACAGTACCCCTACCATGTTGTCTTCTGGGGGGGCCGCTCCTAGTTGGGTGGTTCAGGACCCCAGAAGAGAGGGCAGGGGGAGGGAAGCCTCACCCCTGGCCCTGGTCCAACCTGAAGGTACAGACCCCAGGTTGGAGGATCAGTTGCAGGTTAACATCCCTGCACTGATGGAAGAATTGTGCAGGACTGCTTCTACAAGCACCCTGACAGTTTTGGACTCTGGGGGTGCCGCTTCTGCAGGGAGGGTACAGAGCCCCAGAGGGGAGGACCAGGGTCAGGTTGTCATCCCTGACCTGGTGGAAGAGAGAGTGGTCAAAGGGTGCCAGGCACCTGGGGCTACCACCCCCCACTCTCCCCAGTCACAGTGGTTAGAGAGGCCTGAGGTCGGGCTCTCATCCCTGACAGTTGTCTGGGGCCACTGTGGCTTGCTGTCCTGGTGGACAGAGTTGCCCCTGGGGGGGGAAGGACGAGAGTCACACCCCAGGGGTGGAGTGGGCAACACCACTGTGTTGGCCCTGGTGGTACTATCTGCCCATTGCAATACATCTGTGAGCAAAGTAAAGTTAGGTGTTGCACAGATGGTGTCTGTAGATGTGGAGAAGGGTTCCCCATGGGTTAGCTTAGTGGGCCCTGAGAGTATGGACAGAGGGATCCAACTGGAGTCAGGAAGGCGTAGAACTGGAGCATGCCCCTGCTGTTGTGGGCCTGGGTCCCTGTTCTATCGCCCCAATCAGGGAAGTACATCAAGGTATTGATTGTTCTCCCCTGGCTTTAGGCTGGTAGGGGGTCGTGTTGGACTTTTGCTTTTGCAGGGTCATCCCCAGACTTTTTTGCCTCCTGCCTCCTATATTTTTCTGACATGTTGCTGTTGGCTTTTCAACTCTGAGCACTTTACCACTGCTAACCAGTGCTAAAGTGCATATGCTCTCCTGTTTAAATTGTATGTAAGTGGTTTATCCATGATTGGCATATTTGATTTACTAGTAAGTCCCTAGTAAGGTGCACTAGAGGTGCCAGGGCCTGTAAATCAAATGCTACTAGTGGGCCTGCAGCACTGGTTGTGCCACCCACATAAGTAGCTCTGTAATCATGTCTCAGACCTGCCACTGCAGTGTCTGTATGTGTATTTTTACACTGTAAATTCGACTTGGCAAGTGTACCCACTTGCCAGGCCTAAACCTTCCCTTTCCTTACATGTAAGGCACCCCTAAGGTAGGCCCTAGGTAGCCCCAAGGGCAGGGTGCAGTGTATGGATAAGGTAGGACATATAGTAATGAGGTTTATATGTCCTGACAGTGAAATACTGCCAATTTCGTTTTCACTGTTGCAAGGTCTGTCTCTCTCTCATAGGATAATATGGGGGCTACCTTTAAATATGATTAAAGTGTAGATTCCCCTAGAGAGTAGATGGACAGGTGGAGTTTGGGATCCCTGAACACACAATTTAAAAATACATCTTTTAGTAAAGTTGATTTTAAGATTGTGCGTTTGAAAATGCCACTTTTAGAAAGTGAGCATTTTCTTGCTTAAACCATTCTGTGACTCTGCCTTGTTTGTGGATTCCCTGTCTGGGTCAGTTGACAGTTGGGTTGTTTTTCACCTCACACCAGACAGTGACACAAAGGGAGCTGGGGTGTGATCTGCATTCCTGATTAGCCATCTCTGCTAGGAGGGAGGGGTGGAGTGGTCACTCTCATCTGAAAGGACTGTGCCTGCCTCTGACAATGCTGTCTCCAACCCCCTGGTGTGTGTCTGAGGCCTTGCCTGGGCAAGGCAGGATTTCACAAGAAGGTGTGAGTCCCCTTTGAAGGAAGGTGACTTCAAAGACTAAAATGGGTATAAGAAGGGCACCCAAACTTACAAACTTTAGAAACACTTCTGGAATCAAGGGGAACCTCTGCCTGGAGAAGAGCTGATCGCTGAGGAATAAGTGCTGCCCTGCCTGTGACTGTGCTTTGTGGAGCTTTCCTGCAGTGCTGCTTCTGCCTGAGTAAGAGGGCAAAGACTGGACTTTGTGTGCCTTCCATCTTGAAGAAGAAATCTCCAAGGGCTTGATGTAGAGCTTGCCTCCTGTTGTTGAAGTCTCAGGGATAGCAAAGACTTCTTCCTGCCAGCACCTGGAGTCTCTGGAGAGACCCCTACTCTGCTCTGTGGTGCCCTTCCAGTTCCTGGGACCCTGAAAGGAGAGGCTGGCAGCCTAAGGACAAAAATACACGCACCGAGCACCGTGCGGAGAAAAGATCGACGCGAATCCGATCGCGGCTGAGAAAACGACGCGACGCCGGCTCCGCAGCTGAGAAACGACGCCGCTGGAAACGCGACCGGAGAATCGACGCCCGGAGCAGGAGAAACGACGCGCAGCATCGCTGACGAAGGCTGAGAGATCGCAACCAGCGCCGCGGGACTTCGGACCGTCGCGTGGCTGGCTTTTTCGACGCGCCTCGCCGAGCCGAGCTGTTTTCGACGCATATACCCGTGCCGGGTTATTTTCGACGCACACCGCCCGTGCGGGGTTATTTTTGCCGCAAACCAGGTACATTTTCACGCTAGCAGCGCTAGTGTGGTGTTACAACTACCTAAAGACTCTTTTTATTTTAAACCTTTAAAAAATCATAACTTGACTTGTGTATGTTGGATTTTTGTCGTTTTGGTCTTGTTTTGTCTAGATAAATATTTCCTATTTTTCTAAACTGGTGTTGTGTCATTTTGTAGTGTTTTCATTAAGTTACTGTGTGTGTTGGTACAAATACTTTACGCCCAGCACTCTGAGGTTAAGCCTACTGCTCTGCCAAGCTACCAAGGGGGTAAGCAGGGGTTAGCTGAGGGTGATTCTCTTTTATCCTAACTAGAGTGAGGGTCCTTGCTTGAACAGGGGGTAACCTGACTGTCAACCAAAGACCCCATTTCTAACAGTTTGCAGCTGCCGCTGCTGGCAGTGGGGCAACCCTCCTCCACCCTAATGGTGGAGCCACTGCTAGTGTATGGTGATTTCTTCCTTTGTGCACAAAACAACCACATAGTGAAAGCGCAAGAAAGCCATGAACTGTAATTCAATTTGACTCGCACCTGGACGCTGCTGCTATCTTATTTAGATTTGGTAGACCACTTATGATTACTTTTATTTCCTCCAAAATGTGGCTATGGCTCGTTTAAAATGATGAGCTCCGCATGAGCTTATGTTCAAATCTAATACACAGGGATCAGAATTTAAAAGTTGAGCTATTAAGATCTATTCTGATGCCATCTCTACAAAATGGGGAATAATATGCAGATTTTGTGCTTACTGCATCGATATTCATATTACCAAGTATTTTCCGGGTGTTTTTCTCACGGGAATTTCAGAAGCTTTGACTTGTCGAAATGTAACCAGGGGAAAATAGGTGTGTGGTGCAGTAATAGAAGTTAACACACATACAGGAATTTCACAGGCCACTCGCATGAGAAGGGATTTATAAAAAGTGACTAGACTAATCCAGATTGGTGTGTTTAATTTTTCCCACCATGAACCGGCTGTGGCCTTGCATGCCACCAGCATCCCTCTGCCATGACTTGCATACCATCTAATAAACACAAAACACAACATGGACTCCTCAAAAAGCTGAGCACTGAGAGGAGCACCGACTGCAGGAGATACTGCACATTTTATGTATTCTATTCCCTGCGGCAGTACTTAAGCACTAAAACGACAACGAAATAAATAATATTGTCTTGTATTTTAATTCCTGGAAATAATATCAAATCTTTATAATTGTTTTTCTTATTGTACTAAGAAAGGGAAATACCCACGTTAAATCCGTATATTGTTACACTTCCTATCTTTGGGAACAAAAGTAACGCTGCTAAATTCAAGGACACTTCCGTGTTGATTTAATTTCGTGGTTTGAGGTCAGTCGGTCTGCGGAGCCCTCTGTGTTTACAGGTGCGCGCTGCTCTCCCTACGCCTTGGAATCTATGTGGGCATTTAACTAAGCCTACCTCATGCCCATCACGATCACTTGTTCGTGGGCTTGCCCTTCAAAAATCCTTTGTTATCATTAGTAAATGCTTTACTTTTGTCCCTCCTTGGGGCGGTTTTGTAACCGCCTTGGACATCCACCCTGTTACATGGATAATTTCACTTTTGCGATAACTTTGACTGCGAGCGAACTTCCCTTTCCTTTTGTTTGTCCCCTTGACGCTCATGGCGTGGCGCTTTCAATCGTCTCGCTTATGTGAAACTGCATTACTTTTCATTTTTCAATTTATGTGGCAAGAAAAGTCCGGTTAGTAGTTTAAAACGCATTGCATTGCAAATGCTTGTTTAATGTGCAACTCTAATGCTCTACGGAAGTTGCTCTGTGGCTTTGCACCGCAAAAGAGCTTCCATTCTATGAACTCTGCTATCGAAAAACACTTAGACCATCAATCCCACAGGAGCGCTGCAGTCAGGAGCAGGGCAGCGTGTTACTTTAACTGGCTGTATTTCATTTCTTGAGTATCAAACAAGCAGGTTCCATTAGAAGCTGTAAAGACCACTCATGCACTGCCGAATACAGACACGAGAGAAACAACACGCCCCGGCTCAGGCCCGAAAATGTAATGATCAAACCTATGGTCCCGGGTTAGTGAAAAATGAAAATAAGCAATGAATTGTGCCAATAAAAGTCTCTTAAATAACAGAGTGGGATCACCTACTGCAAAAATACATGGCAAAGCGCAGCAAAGGTGAACAGCACTGGTTACATCTGATGCCCCTCTATCGAAATGTATGTTTTTTTATTTAACCCCACTCGTGCGCCTTGGCAGATATTGCCACGATGTCCTTAGTGGAAATGCTGGAACTCTGCAGACCTCAGTGTATTTCAGTGTCTAGTCGCACCAGCATGTAATGTAGGGACATTTTAAGAATTTTAGGGGCCCTGGGTCAAACGTATTTTGGGTGCCCCTGTTCTCAACAGCTTTGAATTTATAATCCAATTTTATCTCTTTCATGACCTCTTTGGCCAGGTTACTGACAGTGCACAGGCACACTGGTCCAAATTCTAACCACCTGATTCACACAGGTAAACCTACACCTAGCTGTAAGTTTATACTTTCGTTTTTCAATTCAATAAGGAATTTTAGGAGTATTTTTTTCACCACTGTGGAGTCTCTGAAATCCTGCCAGAGACTTCATACATAGAAAGATACACATTTGTAAAGATACCACTCATAAAATTGCAAAATTCATAAATGTACACAAAAGTGTACATTTACCCTTGTAAATCAGGCCTTAAATGCCTTTACAGATCTGTGGCCTGTGTTTTCAATATTGTAACACAGCAGCGGCTCACTGATATTACTCCAAATAAGCCCTGTGACACCCTCCCATTTCTTATAGGTGAGGTCCTTTTTAATCTAATTTTTTTCTTATGGATGTTGCATGAATTATAAATACCACATTTCTCTTCAAAATGTAATAGACTCTAACACATCACCCACATTAAAATATATATTAAAATAAAACAGTATTTGAAACAATGTTTTTATAAAATCTGCTCAGCAGGCAGAAAAAAAAATCAAGCAGCAGATTCTGTTCGCAAACATGGAAAACTGGTGCTTGCAAGTGTCTTGAATTGCTGTTTTACTGCTAGTCAGAGTGGTGTAAAAGTAGGAACCTTTTCTGATTGGGTCAAGAGCAGTCACTAAACAAGGTGTAACAGCCACAGCTGCTGACTTTGGAGCTGGGGAATCTGGCTCTAGTCTCGTCATTGGCTCAACATCCTGTGATTCTGGGCAAATGACTTAATCTCCCTCTCCTTGTGTAATGTAGCTGGTGCTCATGTTAAGCACTCCAAAACCTTTGGGTCGAGTTTGCGCTATGTAAAACTGCAAAAAAAATAGAAGTTTGTTTCATCAACTCTGACTAAATGGTTAATCAGAATAGGTCAGGTATTCTGCGTACAGATTGTCACTGATGAAGGGGGAGACTAGCAATGTTGCTGGTCTACTAGAGGATTGCGCCTGCTAGAGCTGTGTTTCATTTCCCGTCTTCAGATACAGTAGCATATCGTTGAAAAGGCAGACTCACTGTAGAAAAAGTATGATTTTGCTGATTCCTCTATGCATCAAAGTCTGAATATTTAATGATAAAAAACAACATAGAGGCGCTACTGCATCTACAGCCCCGGTGACTACCAACGTGAAGCCTCCAGCAACAACTGTCCCTGATGCACGACAGGATCTACATGCTACAGCAAAAACTGCAACATGCTCTTGCCACTACAGCAATGGCCATTTGCAAAACTCTCTATTCTCTTTGCGGCCTCCTCCACCGCAAACAAAACTCTTCACACTGGACTTTAGAGGGTAACTTTTTCAGCGGGACTAATTATCCCTGCACTCCATTGCCATCAGCCTGAACCTGTGACTTTTATCTGGTCTTGCACGACCAGATAACAAGTGTCACTATGTGCTTTTAGGCACTATACTTGTCTTAAATATTTGAGATTGCATTCCTCCAGTTCTACTGATTTGATGTTTGTCATTTTGGTGTCAAATAGTTTATTTAAATTTGCAATTTTTCAAAATTGGTGTGGGCTTTTTCTTGTACTTTGTTACACTTTATTACTGTTTAAGCACTGCATAAAATACTTTTCACATTTCCTCTACATGAACTGGACTGCTTTTGTGTCAAGCTACCAGAGGGATAAGTACAGGTCAATTTAATGACTCTTTGTGGTTCACCCTGACACGGATTGTGGCTGCTGCTTGAGTAGGGTTTGACCCTAACTCAACCAACACTCTGTTTTTCTCAGTGGTCTACTTTTAAATGCCATGCAGTCTGCCTTATAGGCAATAAGGCCTAGTTAGAGGTGACTTATTAACATTTAAAAGGAAGGCTTAGGTCTGTCAAAAGGGTTATTTTGATAGTCAAGTTTGGACTTTATAACTGCCACAGCCACAATGGTAGGCCTGCGGTCATGGTTGCACTGTCACTGTAGTGGGTGACACCATGGGTGCTGTAGTCCTCCAGTGACATTTAACTAAGACATCCTGGGTACACTTTGTACAGTACCAGAGACTTATATATAAGATAAATTAGGAGTATAGGCAATTATAACATGTTTTATTGGTCAGAGCACCTGCACTGGGACCTGATTAGCAGAGTGACAGTTCGACGAGTAAAGGGATCACCAGCAGTGCCAGAACACAAACACTAGGGGTCATCATGCCAAAGGAGGCATTTTCCTACAAACATCAATAGTTGATCCTACACACGTATGGAACTTGGCCTGATAACTCAAGGTCCCCAAGGAACTACTGGTTTAAGCTTGCTTTTTGTAGCAGATCTGAAGGGTCAAAGTTCAATTTGTGCATGCCTCTGTGCTAACTAGATTCTCAAACAAAACCTCGACCTCAAGAAATGGAGAAACTATTATCCTAAGGAAGAATACCTATAACCTCAGTTTAGCTAGCACTGTGTCATCTAGCTTTTCAAACACAGTTTTATCTGAAGTGTTTACACATGAGTGAGAACATCTTTCTGACTTTGTATATTTTCCAATTTCTTTCAGTTTCGAACTAGGGATATCTAGCCTTTGCTTTATGTAGGAAAATGTTTCACTGATCTCACCCATGTCTTCTATAATACAATATGCATTGGCCTTCTCAGTCCAGCCACATCTTATGTAGGCCTGTACAGAGTTGCCGTCCAAGCACAAATCTGTCAATGAGGGTGGTCCAAAATATCAAAAACTAGTCCCTTGTAGGATAGCAGTGGTAGTGCAGGACAGCCTGTGCTCTTGCTTATGATCCGGTAAGGACACTAGAGGACAAAAAAAATCACCTGCACAACTTAGTGCATTCAGCCATCTCAGGCAATGTACTGATTCTGTTTTGCAGGGCACTGTCTCAGTGCAATTATTGTATATCACTATTTTATGGATCAGTCATTTGCTAAATGTGACCAGCATCAAAACTACATAATAAATCGTAGTTTGACTGGCTAGTTTTGAGAGAAGGATTTGACCTTCTCACTGGATGCTTGCGCATCTTTTTACAAAACCTAATGGCCTTGTTTGGGGAACACTACAAGGTCACATTAACACAAACTTTACATTAGGAAAGCTGAGGGAAAATGCTCAGTAGGTACTCTGAAAACATAATTAAAAGTGGCCCGGGCTGCCAGGTAAAGCTGAGTGGTCCTAGACTGATTGAAAGATTATTTCCTCTTACTCACTGGCATAAAACAGCCAGTATGTCAGGGTCATTCATTTTTGTGTTTTTAACAATTTCATTTCTCGGAACCTGTTTTTAAAAAGCAAAACATTGTGCAGTGTGGGTGCACTGAGTGCGGCTCACACACAGCAAAGCTTCAGTTCCTTCAGTGGAGCTGCTGTGACATTGGCTCTGCTGAAGGTACAGAGATCTCCACCTACTGGGCGGGGATGTCTAAGTATGAAAGGCTATACTTTCCCAGGGATCCAGGAGTACATCCCCCAGCTGCTCTGGCAGAACTTTAAGTAAGGCCCTATGTTACACACAGGACCAAATATTTTTGATCAATGACTTATGTTTAACCCACACTATTGCATTTAAGTCGCAAGAGAAAAGGACAAACATGAAAATGTGTATTTTCTACTTTAAATTAGGTTTGGGTGTGCACTATTGATTATATGCTTGTTTTCCATTGGCCTGAATCATACTCTGATGTTGCCATCATAAAACAAGACACTGTACCATTGAGGTGGAGTAGGACATTTTTTCTCGCTGCTTATGTCCCTCTCAGTGAGGCAGATGACAGCAGTAGGTCCATTTTAGAGGGGTCATCAGGGACTGTAGATGTAATGGGGGGTTTATCACACCTATCCTTGTGGTCAGCGGTTGCTGTAAGTAGGCAGGTGGCCTAACGCTATGGATAACACAACTCCTACCAGGATGTCATGCGTAAATTGTACCTCCAAGTGTACCCGCATTTACAAGTGCCAGGTGAGAAGGTTTGATGTCTCACTTTCACAGTGCATGCATCATTCTAATAAGCCAGGTAGTGTCAGGAGATACAGGCAGCAGCACCATTTCTGCTCAGAAGTAAGCCATATAAAATCACCCTTGGGCTTGATTCCTGATTTGGGTAGGGGGTGGGAATAGTTAGGACTATATAGTTTGTTCTCCATGGACCGTGGCATGGTTACACATTAACTAACTAGGAAGAAATATAACATCTTGCACAACTATATGTTCATACCCGAACTTTTCAAATGCATTTTTTAAGAATTCAATTTCTTTTAAAGGTCTTACAGCCATCAATCTTGCAGACTTATCTACCATTTTTCAGTATATGTACCCCTCTGAGGAAGTTCCCTGGGATAGGCCAGCATACAAATTGATACTCTACATATCAAAAGGAGACATATATAACATATATTAGATGAGGCGTTCTTTCTTCATTATGAACATAAATAGGATTATTTAAGAACTGCATGAAAGGGATCTAATGAACACTGAGCAAGTTGCTATTTTTGGCTGAGGCGCCACAATAAAGTCTTGATTTATTATATTAATATGGTGATTGCATGCTTCTTAACTTTAGTCGGAAGATTAAAACGTGTCTCACTACAATAGCGTAATATTTCAGTCTCGATTTTATGAAATGGGTATTAAAATGCAATTATCTCAACGGTTAAAAAGTACCATTCTGTCTTTATCATGAAGCACATCTGCAAATGCATTTGGATATAACAATTACATGCTCGCATACATTCTGTGAAAAACACACTCTGTAAAGGTGAAACATGGTTAGAATGGGGTGCATTCATTCTTACCATAGTTTTTACAGGAGTTTATACAGTACACCAGGATCCATAGGTGCTTTTGTCATGCCTAGCCGAGACTGATAACTGGATAAAAACAGTAACAGTAACCCCTGCAAAAACAGTAGGTATTTGAAGGCTTTAAGATTACAGATGTTTTCTGCACAAGCGGTCTGGAGCCAGGTTTGGACTGGCCCATGGGACAATCAGGCAGTACCCGACGGGCTTGTCTGAAAGGTCAGGACATGGGCCGGTTTCCTGGCTGTTTGTGGACTGTTTTATGGTCTGGTTGGCCGGTTTTTACTTTTGATCTCTGATAATAATACAAACATTGCGTGCGGAAAGCTCAATGTCATGCCCTTCTCTGTACCTTGGAAAAAATGTATACAGCAAAAACTGCCCAATTGCAAACATGGACCACTTTTTAACTATCTGATTCCCTTATGGAGGCCCCTTTAATTTTTGTGAAATAGTCTATTTTCTGTTTCAGTCCGACCCTGTCTGGAGCTGGGAAGCCCTAGACATATCTGGGTTGCATAAAGCTTGGAATCCCTAGTTTAAAGGCCACATGAAGGCCTGAAGATGAGGCAATGTCAATGATGAAATGTGTTTGAAATGAACCTAGGTATTGCAAACTATTGGGCAGGCAAACAATCAACATAATGTGGAGATGAATATTGTCTCGACGATTAGCCAGAAGAAAGACTAAGGGCCTGATTTAGAGTATGGGGGATGGGGTGACGGATATCTCGTCCGCCGTATTAAAATCTCCATAGGATATAATGGGGTTGTAATATGGCGGACGGGCTATCCTTCAAGTTTGTGATAGAATAACCCCATCTGTCAAACACTAAATCAGGCCCTAAGGCCTTGATCCTGAGTTGGTTGGTGTTTCCCATCCATGTGCAAAACCCCTGCCTACATAAGGATCGTAATTCCAAATTGGGAGGTATTAACTACACCCAGTAATTACCAGGTGCATTAAATACCTCACCCTTCATTACATTTTGTCAGGTTTTACATGCCAGAATTTGATAGAGAAAAACACTATGGAAAATAATATGATATTTTTCTTAACATAGAAATGTATTTGCATTAAGCACCATATTCTGCATGTTAATCTCCAAAAACGTAGGATAGATCTTATTTATCGAACCTTATAAACACAGATTCCTAGTTGGATTTTATCAGTTATGATAAATAGCACATGTGAAAAGGAATGTCACATTGACAGGGGTTTATGTACACCATCAAATCATGGTGAAGCACAAGCAGACGAAGGCTGACTATTAACCTTATTCAAGGAAGGCCAGGTGCCAACAGTCTACTTTTTAACTGACAAATCATGTAATGAAGACCATCTTTTTGTACCATACTTCTAAGGGACATATTTACAAGAAAGTGGCGCACCAGCTCTGATGCGCCACTTTTCTTGCGTTGCCCAGCGCCCCCTAATGTTACCATGGTAGCATTGTATTTACAGTACAGCACACATTGATGCACGTTAGCACAATAACGCCATAAGTTATGACATGTTAGACCTGACAGCCTTAGGGTGGGCATCCTCCACCTTTTTGCCTGCCCCCTCCCTCCATTTTTCGGACCCTTTTCTTGCTGGTTTTAGGACTCTGCACACTTTACCACTGCTGACCAGTGCTAAAGTGTATGTCCTCTCTCCCCTAAACATGGTAACATTGGTTCCTACCCAAGTGGTATATTTAATTTACTTACAATTCCCTAGTAAAGTGCACTACAGGTGCCCAGGGACTGTAAATTAAATGCTGCTAGTGGGCCTGAGGCACTGATTGTGCCATCCATGTAAGTAGCCCCTCAACCATGTCTCAGGCCTGCCATTGCAAGGCCTGTATGTGCAGTTTCACTGCCACTTTGACTTGGCATTTACAACTATTTGCCGAGCCTTAAACTCCCCTTTTACTACATACAAGTCACCCCAAAGGTAGGTCCTAGGTAACCTATAGGGCAAGGTGCTATGTAAGTAAGGGTCAGGACATGTACTTATGTGTTTTACATGTCCTGGTAGTGAAAAACTCACCAATTCGTTTTCCACTATTGTGAAGCCTACTCTTCTCATAGACTGGTCCTAGAACTGCCCTTGAATTCTTTTAAATGGCAGATTCTGATTTGAAAGGAGTAGCCTTGTCATGTTTAGTATGGCCAGAATGGTACTAGAAAATCCTGCTTACTGGTGAAGTTGTATTTAATATTACTATTTTAGAAATACTACTTTTAGAAAGTGGGCATTTCTCTCTACTTGCTGCCATCTGTGCCTTACAGCCCATTCTCCAATCCATGTCTGCTGTGTGCTGGTTGACAGCTCCCTTGTGTATTCCAACCAGACAGACATAAAAACAGGACACTCAGTCACATCTGCATTCATCTGCATACTGAATTGGTCTCCCTGGGCAGGAAGGGTGGAGGTTCTCTCTCTTACACTTCAAAGTCCAGTGGCCTGCCCTCACACAAAGGACTGATAACCCCCCACAGGGATCTTGGCAGACAGGAATGGGCTGAAAGGGGATACCTGTGCACTTCAAAACCACTCTTTGAAGTTTTCCCCCACTTGAACTGAATTTTTGGTTTTATAAACTTGGTCTCTGACCCCACCAAATCAGACACTTCTGGATCTACACCTGAACTCTGTCACAGGAAATGCCTGGCTGCCCAAAGGACTCATCTGGACTGCTTTGCTGAGCAAGACTGCTGTTCTACTTGTTGCCCTGTGGCCTGCTGGCTTCTGACTTTGCTGGAAGGACTCCCCCAAAAGTGCTCTCCAAGGGCTTGGAATGAGCTTGACTCCTGTTCAGAAGTCTCATGGCCAACAAAAACTTCATCTTTTAGTGATGAGGAGCATGAGAGATGCAGATGCACCTGTATATGATAGGAAGCCATGGTGATACAAGGGCAAAGAGCCCTGCACAGTTTCATACTGGCAATGTAGAATTGTGTTTTTTCTACTTTTTCGCAACACGCTTTTAATCTGTATTTGCTTTTCTGTCAGTCATTTTGAGTGCTCTGATGCTAAGAGCCTAAAACCACTATTAGAAAATTGGAATTTTGAAGGCTCCATTGGGCCATCCCAATGTTTGTCTTCCTCTTTCTCAGCCTTTGGGTACCCCTTTTCCTTTCCAGTTTCCTAATGTTATCCGTCTTGGCAGTCCTACAGAGAGATCACTGCATGTTTATAGAGATAACAATGGAGCAGCTCAACAAGTTTACCAACAATGGCCTCATTTGGGCTAAGCAACATGAAAGGCTCTATTAGTAAAAGTGCATTTAGTTAGAAACGTTATTTTATTACCAAATTTACCTTTTGTACCACTGCAAGGGACTCACAAGGGGATTTCTAGCAGATGTGAGTTCATTTGTGGGTGGTGGAGAAGTCCACAGCTGTAAATCCACTAAAGTGATGGGTAATTTTGGGCATTTCAAGGCATGACAAGGCACTCACAAACTTGGAGGTTTGTTAGTACTCCCAAACTATGATCTGACCCACCCTCACTGTGCAATAGTAGGTGATTTCCCTCCAGCACAGGGCTGACATAACTCTCTGTCCAGGGTGGGGATGAGAATGGATCACTCTATTATTTTTTAAGGTGTATAAGAATGGCTTTCTCCACAGGAAAAAATACTTAGCAGAGAGGAAAAGAGTGCATTTGCACAAGGGAATCTATTCCCCTCTATACCTGTATGGAGTTCTCCACCACAGAAAACTTCATACAGAGGAAATGGAATCAAAGGTTTCGAATCAGTTGAGTCCCATTGGAATCTGCATTGGAACCTGCACCAGGCGCGCCTTTCAATGGAAGGTATGAATAGGTGAATTCCAAAAAGTAGTAAATCTGCACTGGCATGTACACGTACAGCTGTGGGTGAAGATTTACAACATTTTTGGGAAAAGGGCCCTAAATGTTTTTCCATACACTTAAAACAGATCACAAAGATTTAGATGCGACTAACTTGTGTAGTGCATCTGACTTACTCCTGAAATTCATGAGTAAGACAGGAGTAGTACAAATGTAAGTCACACATATTCACAGCAAATGCTTTGTGAACCAGGCCCATAGTGTGCAAATTATGAAACAACAGTCCACATCATACCCTTCTAATGCCGAAACGTCCTCTGAGTGATGAGCAGAAATATTGTCATTGTTTGGTACATTTAAGACATCCTTAGGGGTCAGTTCTTCCTTGACATTCATCTCTGGCCCCTCGATCAAGTGCCTCTTGTTCAAAAATTGACTGCAGTTCCCCTGAAAGCCTACTCATAGCGAATGGACCAAAGTCATTAGAAACGGATGTGAGTATGAACTATACCGTGCATTTGTTTTTCTCACGCTTTTCTCATGCCCTCAAAGTACTAACAGAAAGTATAATATTTACCCAAAACGTTTTAGCTAAAGACATTCAACAAATTAATGCTGCTGCTGAACTTGCTTTTCTTTTTAAATCTTGTAAAATGTTTGGCAATTGCTCAGTTCTTAAAAGAAAAACAACATGCAATTGAATGTAAATCCTTGCTGTTGTTTAATCTAACAAACAGTAATGAAATTATATAATAAATATTCATGACATTAAAAAAAAGTAATTATAAATAAAACAATCAGTGCTGCTTTATGCTGTGGCCAACCCCTCACTCTGCAGAGCAGGGGCTTAACTACTCTTTTGAGGCACAAAGCGGTGAGCGAGCCAAGTACACGGTGGCGCCTACCTGAGGTGAAAGAAGGTGGGTGCATCTCTCTTTGTAAATTGCTGGGCGTGTATGGGCGGCCGCCAGTAGGGGGCAGCTGAGCTTGGTTCTTACTTTCACCATTGCAATTCGCCTGCCACGGTAAATTGTATGGGACAGCTTCTGCTTTGTGGATAATTACAACCTGCACTCAGTCTTTTACTATTTAAAGGTTTTGAGGTGCATTCAAAAAAATATAAATGTGTATTAAGGTGATGCGAGTAAAACAAAACGTGTCTGCACCATATGAGCAATAGAATAAAGTGTCATTCAAGGAGTGATGAAGGAAGCATGCCTTCAGCAATGCTGCTGTGTCCATGCACCTTGGCAGTCACTCCAAAGCTAAATAAGTAAATGAATAAATAAACAATTCAGCACTAAAGAGAGTGGAGGAAGCACAGGTTTGGCGAGGAGTAAGTTCAGGGCTGGCTTTAGGGCTTTAGGGCGGTGCAACAGGTCCTGGAAGGAGGGCACTGACCCCAGGGGGCGTGTTTAGCAATAACTTATGATCTAAAAGCACCTGCTGCAGAGTTCCTTGTGCCTCCTGCTTTCAGACAGTTGTAAAAATGTCAAGATAACTTTTGTGAATAATGTTCCTGTCAGAGAGAGATCTTTTGTTTAGTGGTAGTTTTGACATCTCATAGATTAGCTCAGAGGGGTGATAGGTCTGCTGCAAAGAACAGATCCGTATTTGATATGGTAGTTGAGTGGTTTAGTAAAGCCAGCTTTTACCAGTGCTTTAAAACACATGAAATATATGTGAGAGAGGGGCTATGGAGAGATAAGGAGAACTTTTGCTGCTGTGTGGTAGTGAGGGACTCGGAACAGGGCCGGCTTTAGGGCTGTGCGAGCAGTGCAACGTCACCGGGTGCTAACCTGCTAACCACTGTCCTTAGCAATAACTTAGAAGTTTATGAATTATAAGCACCTCCTGAGAAGTTTCTTGTGTGTCCAGCTTTCAGGAAGCAAATTAAAATATCAAGATGTGTCTTGTATTTAATGTTCCTGCTAGAGAGATGGGAGTTTTGTCTAGTGGCAGCTTTGACTCCCAAAAGTAGCATAGAAGGTTAATTTGCAGAGGGTTAATATCCCTCCTGCAAAGAACAGAACTATATTTTATGTGGATAGCTGAGTGGATTAGTAAAGCCAGCTTTTACAAGCGCTTTTAAAACAAATGCATGTAGGAGGGCTATGGAGAGATGTAGGGCACATTTGCTGGGTGGCAGTGAGGGAATCCGAGGAGGTGGTCATGGAGAATGTCATACAGAGCTCCACCAGCACTAAAGCCAGCCCTGCTCCAAGAAGGAGGAGCTCACGGGTGTGAGGTGGTGTAAAAAAAGATTGTTGCACCGGGCGCCATCAGCGGTAAAGCCAGCCCTGTCTAAGTTACAACAGAGACATCATCCAAAGAGTCCCTTGTAAAAGTGTTTTTCTCTCTTTTTCGCACATCTAGTTCCTTTTCTCAAATACTCTCCCTTTCCTGGCCCCCCTCACCTCTCACTCTTCTTCTCTCGGCCAGGGTCATTCTAAGAACTTTTTGGACCCAGCAAGGGATGTTTCAACTGATTTTATATCACCCCATGTTTGAAAGTGTCATTCAATATTGTTTGACTTCACGTGGGCTCCGAATTGGGCGCCCCAAAATATACCTTGCCCAGAGCCCATAGATTCTTAAAATAACACTAAGTTGCAGCATTCCTCACAGTCTGCCAAACCCTTAAGGAGTGCCCTTGCTTTCAACACATACAACAAATTATATTTAACTATGCTGAGGTTGTAAATTAGTTTTCAAATACTAGATTGGATAATTTATGGCAGTGGTTCCCAACCTGTGGTCCAGGGACCCATGGGGGTCCGCAAAGCCTCTTCCCTGGGTACGCAACTGCTTAGAAAATTAAATAAGATTAACAGATTAGGGTCCAAGCTTTCAGTACCGACTCAGTGAGGGGGTCCATGGATTTCAATAATGATTCAGAGGGGGTCTCCGGAATCCAGGAATTATAACATGGGGGTCCACAGAAGCCAAAAGGTTGGGAACCACTGGTTTATGGGAAATACGCTTCCAACTCTCCAAAAATACATGTATGCCAAAGTCAGATTTTATGATGTGTTTATATGCTTAACACAAGTGTACAAATTTGCGGTGAAAAACAAAAGTTGGTAAAAAATAATAGCATTAAAAAATAATGTATTGGGCGAAGTCTCTCATTTTTACCTAATTCCAAAAATCACCAAAACAGGCTTGGTTTAGCAACTACAAAAAACACAAGAAGTATTAAAAGGAAAACCAAAGCTTGCAATGAAGGACTTTGCAAATTAAACAAAAATAGGAACACTAAAAATCGAAACAGATGTTCCATCACAAAGGAACATTTCTGATGACTTCTTTTACTAAAAAATGACTGCATAAATAAATATTATTTTAATAGATAAAGGGTAAGTGTGATATGTTTTCACACCTTCAAAAAAATGTAACTTAACCAGGGGCGGCTCCTCCATAGGGGCAGTGGAGCGTCACCCCCATCAGCAGCAGCAGCTGCAACCTTTTCCCAAAACACGATCATAAGCTGTGTTTATGATCGTGTTTTGGGAAAAGGGGCGGGGCCATGGGGGTGATGTGCACTGAGGCGAGTGCACAGCACTCCCTTTCAGAGCGCATGTGTGTTTGGCTGGCCGTCTGCACAGGGCAGTCCCCAGCCCAGTTGTTGGGCTGGAGAGAGCCTGCACAGGCTCCCAGTCTCCCTGGGAGCATGCTGGCTGGTTGCTCCCAACCAATCCTGATGCTGCTATGAGGACTGGCCGCAGGGCAGGCTGGGAGCCTATGCCTGCAGCCATGAGGAGACAGAGGAGAGCAGATGGAGCGGCACGTGGCGGAGGAGGTAAGTGTTCTTTTATCATTATTTTTTATTTAATTTAATTATCTCCCCTCCCCCAGCGCATGCCACTCCACCCCTCCCCTTCTGTTAAGTGTGAGCCGCGACTGAAATTAACTTCTAAGCCAGAATATTTTTAAGATAAAAACAAATAGGTATGCTCACCAGACGCCTATGTTATTAATAATGAGCGTCAACTGCAAGATCAATCGGTTCCTAGGCTCCCATTAAATATACATTGAAAATTACTCAGAAGTAAGTGTCGGTTTTAATCTACTGTGCACTGGCCTGAGCTCAGCTTCTAATCAACATTCACAGATGAGATACTTAGCTCGTCCTGATTTTTATTGCACTGCAAGCATTTTAAACTGATGATTTTCGGGAAGCTACTAAGGGGTCATCAATGTAAATTGTATAATTTATGGTGAATGTGCAAACTGATGAGGCACAAGATACCGAGAGCATTTATAGAATTAACAGTAAATTTAACATTCATCAAACCGACACACGCCACGATTAACAAGTAGTAGGGAAGAGGGTGTTGTGAGTAATACTATTTGGAGGTAGAGGAGTTGTGATGAATGCTGCTGCCTGCAGGCCATGAGATATAGCAAAGTTCTTGTTACTTGTGATTTGTGTAATGGTTATGCTCACACAAAATCAAAACAACAACGCGTGCTGCCAGGAAGACTCGTCAAGTGAAAATATTATTTTATGGTTATGGGAAATGAAATAACAAATCATACAAAACAACATTATGGTTTTCCAGAAGAATCGCAAGAGCACGTTTTAGATACTGAAATGAGGTGTATTTAAACCAAACAATGTTCGATGTGAACAGAATCTGATAAAATGGTGCTCCAAGTGACAGCACAGTGCAAAGTGAAATACAGTATGCCAAAACAAAGTTCATAAAATGAAACAACACAAATATATACAATATGAACACACAAAGGGTCAATCGAAAACAAAGGAACTTGATATGAATAAATCAATCAAATGTCCAATTAAAACATCGGGGATTGACCATATGAAAGTCGATTTTTCGACCCCCTGTTGGAATGAATAGTCCTGGGCCTTCATTAGGACAAACAATTATAACAGGAAGGCACCTAAAGATAAAATACAACAAAACCAGTCCTTATGGAGCCTCTGGATCTTACGCATGGGGCTAATTCAGACCAGAACAAAACAATTCTTACCGGACCAGAGCAAAACATGATAATACAGATCCTCCAGTTTTTGATGAGATTGCAAGGTATCTATTGAAAAGAAAATCCCATACCATTACAAATTTAAGGAAAACAGCCAAGAGCAAATCTCAAAGTTGAGAAAAAAGCCAAAAACTGAGAAACCCAAGAAACACACAGTTGGAAAAAGTGTGTAGATGAATGGAAGGAGTGCTTTCAACATCGAAAAAAGAAAGAGGGAAATCTGTACGCACACAGATGTACCTCAGGAATAAAAAGTTCCCAGCACCTAGCCTCTCCACAGAATCTGCAGGGCTGCAAACCCGAGAGTGTAAAGCGCACCACATGCAAAGCTAGTGTGCACCCTTATGTCATCAAAAGAAATAATAAAATGAAGGGTTGCACAGGGCCTACCTAGAAAAAAGGAGAACTGGGATACAGCCACCGCACGCGGAAAAAGAAAACAGGAGAAGCATACCACCAAACAAAAATAATCATCATTATTGGGGGCTGGAGTGGAAATAACCATGATTGAGGAACCTATAGATCAAGGTGTAACAAGCCAAAATCTCTTAAAGACGGAGTACAGGAACCTGGGGCAAGGCTACATCAGGCTTTATCAGCAAAAGACCTCACGGTTGGGCCTACCGTATGAGGAGGGGGTACTGGAAGAAGGATCGCCAGTTTAAAGGAGCTGGTAATGTGATCCTTCAAGTTGCCGAAGGTGAACCAAGAGGACAGCAGGAGAGCTACCAACCCACACCGAGACGCAGAAGCGGGTGGCCAACACGACGACTCATGGTGTGCATGAAAAGAAGCAGGCCACACTTCTTCACGTTACAGATGACGAACGCCTCCACTACAGGAAAGCAGGGTGGAATGCTCACACCCAATCATAAAAGGGAATGAACAAACCACAAAAATTGAATGAGCAGTTCCTGTTGTTTTAAATGGTGCCTCATTTGTGAGCTCCGTATTGAATGCTTGAAATAAGATGTGCTGTAAGTTTGTTATCACATTGCTGAGTAGACAGAGCATTTGTGTCATTTTCATGGCCCCGCAAGACTTACGTTTGAAATTATGTCATGACAAATTGTGGTGTCACTAGTTCAAAAGCTGTTGTGCATGCAGAATATAGCACACCAACATGCTGATGATTGAAAAAAGGCCAGTTACCACTATTCGTCTAATCAGACGAAAAGCAGTTACTTTTTACCAGAAATGGTCTTGCATGGTTAACATCAGTGTTCAATGAACAATGTAAGCGATTGTGATCGATAACAGCAACCAGTGTTATGGGGATGTGAAATATGTGATGGCGAATGGGAGAACAGACAAGAGCCTAGATCAATATGCGAGTGACTTAATAGAGGCAAGAGGTAGACAATCTCTTAGACATAGAAGTGCAAAGAAATAGAGTGTGACCAGAAGGTGTGTATGTTAGACACGTTTTCTTCCTGGCGGGTGGGTGCGTTTTTAGGGCAGATTTACATCCTGATAATGGGAGCACAGACCGGTGGTACAGAGAAAGGGGTTCCCGTGACAAGGGCCGAGCATATGCGGTGAACAAAAGCAAGACAGGCACAAGAAAGCTTAGCTATTATAAGAAGATGAAGTTGAGCGAATCACGTGTCAAAGTTTGTCACCCAAGTAGAGGGACAGTCCATGTTCGGCTTTTAAACCTTTGTGCTCTGCTGCCACCCATTAACCCACTTTCTTGTCTACAGGGAAATTTGTTGATTTGGCAGTGGGTACCAGGGCAGTCACAGGGGAAAGAAAAGGGGGAATATTTTTAAAATACTAATAATGAGGCAGCCTTTAAATGGCATGAGAGGATGAACTGCCATGTTTTGATTTTCGTTGAGAACATTTATTTCTAGTTAGATTCAGGGGCTCGTATCACCTTGCCATAATTAAAGAAGGGAGGGCGCATATATAGTTTTGACTTAATCCCCTGTAAATCCTTTTTGCAGGCTTGCCAGGTAAAAAAACACATATTTGAGCAGCACGTCTGTTAAAACGTTGTAGTAATCCGATCTGTTCGAGACTGTGGAGTTAATGATTAACTTAGGAGCGTAAAGCAGTGGGGTTGGATCCTTTTAATAATTAATAAATGTTATCTGATATCTAGCTGCTGTGACTGTAGTTGCTATCAAGAAATCCAGTCTCAGTCAGGAGATGAACAGTACACTGAGGTTACACGCAGCTGGGCAGGGGACAAGCACATCAGGGGGTAAGCTCATGAGCAGGGACGAAGAACAGAGGTTGATGAGTATGGGAAGTTGAGTGTTAGAGAATCGTAGGCCATCTTCCAGTGCTTGATTGCCGATGCGTGGTTGTATATCGGAATAAAACTAGTGTCAATATAAAGATGGAAAAATGATTTGGGTATCATCTACATAAGTATAAAAGAAGATGTGGGATTTTATAAATAGAAGTACACGAGAGGTGGAATAGAAATTGCTGCAAAAATAGATATCCAAAGTTATTTTATTTATAAAAGTTGTGACCCGTTGCTTGAGCCCATTCCATGTATGGATGGTTCTGTATCAGGAAATGATGGAATTTGCAAATTACAGTAGTTATTCCCGGCAACGTTCTTCAATTAAGATGGAAGACGTGTCACCCTCGCAGTTTATTTAATTACTTTTGCCAGCGCTACAAGGTACCTGATGGTATTCTCTCAGTTAAAGATGATACGGATGGGTGCCTTAATTAGGCCTCTTATCTTGTATGATGTTTTCTAAAATGGAAACAATTCGTAGTTGTAGTACACCTCTCTGTTGTGAAATTGTGTACTTCATGTATTATTCTCAATGGCATCCATGATGTTTTGCCAGACATTAGCAAATTATTACCCAACTCATGTCATGACCAGATATCAAATTATTCCACAATGCAGGCCTTTTTAAAATTTGTAAGCGGATTTATCTAGATAGTGCTTGGTGTTGGAGCTGCTACTTTTGTATTTAGCTTGCACAATTTGTTACTTAAAGCCCATTTTTTTTTAACATAGAGGTCCATTGTATTTGGCTCAGAGCCATCTTTTGCATTTCCGTTCTTTTACTGAGCGTTTGCTACGTTTGCACCACAGCGAACAATGAATTTGAGTTTGTTGTACCAACGATTTTACAGTTTTTTTTAGGTGCTGCTAATTAATTAATTACTTCTTTAAAAATAACACATAGTGTTAGAAATTGGATTTTTGGTTGGCAGTCAGGTTACCCTCTGTCCAAGCAAGAACCCTCACTCTAGTCAGGGTAAGTCGCACAGAATCCAAATAATCCTGTGCCCACCCTCTGGTAGCTTGGCACTGAGCAGTCAGGCTTAACTTAAAAGGCAATGTGTAAAGCATTTGTGCAATAAATCATACAATAACACCATGTAGCACCACAAAAATACACCACATAGTGTTTAGAAAAATATATAATATTTATCTGGGTATTTGCAGGTCAAAACGATCAAAGATGCAATATGAATTTGTAAAGATTTCACTAAAAAGTGATATGAAGTGTTTTAAGTCTTTAGAAAGTAAACAAAGTCTCTTTCAAGCACAAAGTACCTGGTTTGGAGTGGAAAATCTCCACAGAAGGCCGCAGAAGAGGAGATGCGTGGAAAAATGGTGTGTGCGTCGGTTACGCCCCTTCACACACGGACTTGCGTAGTTATTTTTCACGTGGGGAGACGTGCGTCATTCTACGGGAGGAAAAATGGTGTGTGTGTCGGTTGCGCCCCTTCACACACGGACTTCCGTCGTTAGTTTTCACTCGGGGAAGACATGCGTTGTTTTCCTGCACGACTCTCCTTCTATGGATCGCGGGATTACCAGATGTCCCAGGGTCTGTGCGTGGATTCTTCAGCATGTTTTCTGGCTGCGCGTCGTTCTGGGAGGCTGTGCGTGGAATTTTCTTTCTCACGGCAGGCATTGCGTCGATTTCCCCTCTGGAAGTCGGGCGGCGTTGTCCATGCGAGGCCGTGCGTCGAAGTTCCGGTCGCCCGGTAGGCGTCGCGTCGAGCAGCTTCGATGTGCGCCGATTTTCTCGGCGCTGAGCAAGCTGTGCGTCGAAACTTTCGCCACACGAAGAGTCCAAATGAAAAAGAGAAGTCTTTTTGGTCCTGAGACTTCAGGGAACAGGAGGCAAGCTCTATCCAAGCCCTTGGAGAGCACTTTTACAGCCAGACAAGAGTTCAGCAAGGCAGCAGGCCAACAGCAATGCAGCAGTCCTTTGTAGAAAGCAGACAGGTGAGTCCTTTGAGCAGCCAGGCAGTTCTTCTTGGCAGGATGCAGTTTCTGGTTCAGGTTTCTTCTCCAGCAAGTGTTTGAGGTGGTAGGGCAGAGGCCCTTTTTTATACCCAAATCGGCCTTTGAAGTGGGGGAGACTTCAAAGAGTGGCTAAGAAGTGCACCAGGTCCCCTTTCAGTTCAATCCTGTCTGCCAGGGTCCCAGTAGGGGGTGTGGCAGTCCTTTGTGTGAGAGCAGGGCCTCCACCCTCCCAGCCCAGGAAGACCCATTCAAAATGCAGATGTATGCAAGTGAGGCTGAGTACCCTGTGTTTGGGGTGTGTCTGAGTGAATGCACAAGGAGCTGTCAACTAAACCCCGCCAGACGTGGATTGTAAGGCACAGAAGGATTTCAGTGCAGAGAAATGCTCACTTTTTAAAAGTGGCATTTCTAAAATAGTAATATTAAATCCAACTTCACCAGTCAGCAGGACTTTGTATTACCATTCTGGCCATACTACATATGACCTTCCTACTCCCTTCAGATCAGCAGCTACCACTTTAACAATGTATGAGGGCAGCCCCAATGTTAGCCTATGAAGGGAGCAGGCCTCACAGTAGTGTAAAAATGAATTTAGGAGTTTTACACTACTAGGATATGTAAACTACACAGGTACATGTCCTGCCTTTCACCCACACAGCACCCTGCCCTAGGGGTTACCTAGGGCACCCATTACAGGTGACAGTAAAACTACACACACAGGCCTTGCAATGGCAGGCCTGAGACAAGGTAAAGGGGCTACTTAAGTGGGTGGCACAATCAGTGCTGCAGGCCCACTAGTAGCATTTAATGTACAGGCCCTAGGCACATATAGGCCCTCATTCCGACCCTGGCGGTTTGAAACCGCCAGGGTGGAGGGCAACGGAAGCACCGCCAACAGGCTGGCGGTGCTTCCAGGGCTATTCTGACCGCGGCTGTAAAGCCTCGGTCAGAAAAGGGGATCCAGCGGTTTCCCGCCGGATTTCCCCTGGCCCAGGGAATCCTCCATGGCGGCGCTGCTTGCACAGGCCATGGGGATTCCGACCCCCTTCCCGCCAGCCTGTTCCTGGCAGTAAAACCCGCCAGGAACAGGATGGCGGGAACGGGTGTCGTGGGGCCCCTGGGGGCCCCTGCACTGCCCATGCCACTGGCATGGGCAGTGCAGGGGCCCCCTAACAGGGCCCCACCATGATTTTCACTGTCTGCCATGCAGACAGTGAAAATCGCGACGGGTGCTACTGCACCCGTCGCACCCCTGCAACTCCGCCGGCTCCATTCGGAGCCGGCTTCCTCGTTGCAGGGGCTTTCCCGCTGGGCCGGTGGGCGATCTTCTGGAGATCGCCCGCCGGCCCAGCGGGAAAGTCAAAATGACCCCCGCGGTCATTGGGCGGTTTCCGCCCGGCGGGCGGCGCCCGCCGCCCGCCGGGCTCGGAATGAGCCCCATAGTGCACATTACTAGGGACTTATAAGTAAATTAAATAGTCCAATTGGGTATGATGTTTACCATGTGTAAAGGGAGAGAGCATATGCACTTTAGCACTGGATAGCAGTGGTAAAGTGCGCAGAGTCTAAAAACCAGCAAAACTGAGGTCAGAAAAAGAGAAGGAGGAAGGCAAAAAGTCTGGGGATAACCCTGCAGAAGGGCCATTTCCAACAATAGTGATCATTCTAGTCCGTGGATTTGTTTAAAAAACGCCTAAAAGCAGCAAATGAAGCTGTGAAATTAGAGTACATAATCAAGAGGTTTCCTGAGTTGTTTGTGACTGGGTTCAGGTCTCAGATTAGTATTGAGGGTATTTCACAGTTTCGATCCTTCAATAACCCAGCGATTGGCCATCAACTTTTCATTTGAAGGTTCACTGATTGATTAGCATGATTCCTATTCGGAGAGTCTGCAACTGCTTGGTAAATTAACTATTATTAACAGATTAATAAAGTGTGTATAAATAAAAAAGTAAAATTAAAAAAAATATATTCTGCAAATTTTTTGGAATTTGAAAATGGAGGGTAACAATTAAGGGCCTTATTTACACTTTGGTGGGCGGCCTGTTTCTCCTCCAGGGCAACAGAATAAATTACTCCATCACCCTGACAGAGGCGCCACCCGCCAAATTTTTATGACTGCCAAGCTGGTGGTCTTTTCTAAAGCACAGGCATGAACAGCCATCTCAGCGGCTCCTATCAATGCCTTCCACCACACTATTGTCTTTCTTCTTTTTAAAAATTAAAACACAAAGCAGAATGTTAATTTTTAAAACAAAAATGATAATGCCCCCCTCACCAAGGGAGTGATCTTCCATGACGAGGGGACATTTTTTGTTTATAACAGTCCCTCACTGTTGGGATTCGCCTGGTGGTGATAGGCAGTAAAAAATGGCAATATGTCCGCCCATCCTAATTGTGTGGATGGACGTATAGCCAAATCTTCTACGGACCTTAGTCTGTCGGATAAGTTTGACTATGACTGTGACAGAGTAGTCACCACTGTAGCCAAACCTATGTTCACCCACCTTTAAATCAGACGGGTGGACCACAGTGTTGGTGAGGAATAAACGTTGTCCCTGTTGCAACAAAGTTCCCTCTCAGGCAATATCTGAATGAGGCCCTACATTCATATCCAAGGATTGATTTGTGGGAAAAGTTCAATTCATCAAGCAGAACATAATATGCCTGATGAGTGGCCTCAGTTGAATTTAGAAAACTCCATCCTTCCCATTAAACTTCAAATTGTTATTTTTGATATTTGTTAATTAAAGAAAATATTTCTGGTAATGAATTACTGGGGTCCAATAATGATAAGTGAGGGCTCAAAGAATTCCAGAGGTTAAGAACCAGTGCTCTAGGATTTTCCCCTTGGAAGCTTTGCTGACAGCACAGAATGCTGTGAATTTGATCCTGGCTTGAGCTAGAAAATAACGGAGTACTTTCAAGACGTGCATGGTGTGGACATGCTTCTGGATGTTTAAGCACATTCTGGCTGTCTGCTTTTGTTATTTATGTAGTTAGGCAATGATGTATCTAAGGATGCCAGTTAAAGTAATGTTACATTTATCTGAATGTGCCAGGGATTCTTGTCAGCTCTTCTCTGTCATTAGTTTGAAGCAGTGGCAGAATTTGTAGACTAGAAGAGCTGGAGACTGATATGGTTAACCACTATGGTGACTCTGGAAGGTAAATTCAGAATTCATCAGAGATCAGAGTATTTCCATGTCCCTTGCTTTAAAAGAGCTTGGATAGAGCTTACAAAGCCTCTGGAACAGTAAGTAGTGAGCGCTGACTTGGTTATTTCCACAACAAGAATCTTTGTTTTGGCTTCATTCAACCAGAGAAAACGTCTTGAATCCCAAAGAGAACATGTTTAAAGCAAGCAGCGAAGTTAGTTGGGTTAACAGGTCTATGTCAAAATTCACATAGTATGCAATAAGTGTGGTGAGAGGCAAACAGATATGTTGAACAAAAGACACAATGAGCCTTATGTCAAGGGAATTCATGAATCTGCATATAAAAAAGTATTTATGCACAAGGGTTCAAAGTTATTTTTTTTCTGTTGTCACAAAGGTCAATGCTACATTGTAAAACTGCTTTATAGAAGTACTAGTGAGCAAATAGTAGACCTGACACACTGAGGTAGTGGTTCCTCAAACTCTTTTGTTTTTTTTCTAGGAGGTTTTGCTGATTCACTTCAAGTGGCCTACAGGCATTGGGTACTTTCCCCTGTAAAGTACAGTGTGAAAGTGCATATGCCCTCCCTACATCTATCTGAAAGTAGCGTTAGCCAGTACATGCATACTTGCACAATGGTGTTTCATAAATACTGAGCCTTGCACAACTTCCAGTGTGTGCATACTTGCATACTTGTGTTTTCATGTATATGCTAAGCCTGTCACAGCAGGCCTCTATGAGCGCATGTTAGAAATAGGGTTTCTGGTTGGCTAGGATATGCACCTAAGCCAGGCAGAGCCCACCCATTCTAGTCAGGGCGAGGGAGTTGCACACCCAGGGAAACCCCTGCTCACTCCCTTGGTAGCTTGGCATGAGCAGTCAGGCCTAACCCGAGGCAATGTGTAAAGCGATTGAATAACACACACAGCACATGTGACGCACTACTTACACCATAAAGGAAACACAACTTGAAGGTATATAAAAATAAACTGTATTGTACACAACATCATTAGACCAAAAACAACATGTCAGTAATACCCTGCTACACAAGCAGTTGTCAGAACATTACTCAGTACTATTACTCTGCAAAAGCCAGCAGTAATCATGTAAAACACACAGGTTACTGGTTATTCTGCAACACAAGCAGTAGTCAGGTAAACATTGTCATTAGAATGCCAACATTATCATGGATGAGCATAATATGACACCTCACCAAGAATATGCATGACGCAATAGGCACATCATCATAGGCCAAGACAGTATCATAAAAGCCACTGAAAAGGCATGCGAACACCACTGTACGCTTTCCTCACCAGAACCGGTGAGTACGATCTGCCACCCACCCCAGGTGCCACAACAAGGAATGATGGGGGCAAAAACGGAGGCATCCGTGTCCCAATCTCAGAGCTCCTGCTCTCCGAGTCCTGCAGCAATGCAGGGTTACCGTTGGCAGGACCAGTGACCTCCGTCAAGGGTCTCCACCCGAGCCTGCTATATCTGCTCCAAAACCCGCTTTGGGGGGACCCACGCTCGCTATTCCTGTGGGTTGCTGGCTTCAGGCCCCGTGCTCCTTTCCCGAGGGTGGGACGGGGCTGCTTTTTCCACACTTCCAAAGTGGAGAGAGATGGCCCAGCAGCTGCCCACGTGTGGAGGGTGTGACTGCTTTCTCTCCCTCAGAGAGCCCGCGGTTCTGCAGACTCGGCCCTGGTCACAGCCGTGATCGCACCAAGTAGGTGCAGGTTGGTGTCCCTGGAGCACCACGGAGTGCGCGCCTCGACTGCGCGCTAGTAGGTGGAGGCGGTCAATGCCACATTCCTTTTCTACTCACAGAGGAAGGACAGGGGACAACAGCGCTGACCCGGTGCTGGGAAGAGCAACATGCCGCGCTTCCCAGGCATTTGTAGAAAGGCTGAATGAAGCACTCCGGATCAGCAAGGCACAGTGTGAACCAAGCACCTTTCACATGCTGAGATTGATGGAGCACCCTTCAAGCGCTCAACATGGCATAAGGGGCATAACGGGCACTCCGCTGGGGTCCATCGAAGAAGGATGCACATAGAATTCCCAGGAATGCAGCGGATACCTGGGGGCACACCACCCAGCCCTGCAGACAACAAAGGGGAGCACAGGGCTGCAGGGCCCAAGCAAACAGGTCAGCAAAAGGGTTCACAGGCAGTGGAAGTCCCTCTCAGTGACCTAGTAGGTCACTGGTCAGCACAACAGCAGCAGTCCCAAGGCAGTTCCTGGCGTATCCTTCCAGCTGCATGCAGTGTCCAGGTTAGTCCACTTGTGTTTCTTTAACATGGGGAAAATCCCCTGTACTTGTACTCAGTTTTGCACAAGCTTCCACAAAAGGGGGAGAAGAGGTTCCAACCAGTTCCAACTGGTTCTAGGAGTGTCCCCTTTCTCCTCCAGTGTAGGCTCCAGACACAAGTGGGGGGTAAACGAGCCCTTTGTGTGAGGCCAGAGCACAGCCTTTACAAATGCAAATGCTTCCTGGGCTCCTTCTCACAGCACAGGAAGACCATTCAGTATGGAGATGCACCTCCGTGACACCTCCACCCTCCCTGTGTACAGGCTGTCTGAAAAGTATGCACAAAGCCCAGCTGTCACTCTGCCCCAGACGTGGATTAGAGTCAAGCTGAAAAACACCAGAGTCATAAGCGCAGGGAAATGCCCACTTTCTAGAAGTGGTATTTCCATAATGGTAATAAAAAATCCACCTACACCGGTAAGCCGCATTTCTCACTACGATTACAACCATATCAAACATGCCTACGCTACCCTTCATAGATCAGACAATACCCCCTAGACATAAGGTAGGATATTTCCAATGCAATCCAATGAGCAAGGCTGCACTCGCAGCAGTGAGAACCCAAATAGGCTGTTTGTCACTACCAGGACAGGTCACACAACCAGGCACATGTCCTGCCTTTTACATACATAGCACTCTGCCTATAGGGCTATCTAGGGCTTACCTTAGGGGTAACGTACATGTAGTAAAAGGGGAGTTCCAGGCCCAGCAAGTAAATTTAGATGCTAAGTCGCTATGGCAGTAAACTGCACACACAGGCCCTGCGCTTGCAGGTCTCAGACAGGTTTGAAAGTCTACTTTTGTAGGTGGCGATGACTAGTAGAATTTAGTATACAGGACCTTGGTATAGAGATACTACTGTACAAGGGACTTACAGGTAAATTAAATGTGCCAATTAGGTGTAAGCCACTCATACCAACTTCAGAAGGGAGAGCACCTGCACATTAGCACTGATCAGCAGAGATAAAGTGCTCAGTGTCCTAGATCCAACAACAAGAGGGCAGGAAAAATAGGAGTAAATAGACAAAAAGTTTGGGGATGACCCTGCAAAAAGGGCCAGGTCCAACATGAGGTGTGTTTAAACCAAACAATGTTTGTTGTGAACAGAATTTGATCTGTCATATAAAATGGCACTCCAAGTGACAGCACAGTACAAAGTGAAGTACAGTATGTCAAAACAAAGTTAATAAAATGAAAACAACGCAAATATATACAACATGAACACATTAAGGGTCAAGCTCAAAAAAAGAAACTTGATATGAATAAATCAGTCAAATGTCCAATTGAAACAACAGGCATTGGCCATATGAAAGTCAACGTTTCGACTCCCATTGGAATGAATAGTCTGGGGGCTTCATCAGGACAAACAATTACAACAAGAAGGCACCTAAAGATAAATACAACTAAATCAGTCCTTATGAAGCTTCTGCATTGTATGCATGGGGCTAATTCAGATCACAACAAAACAATTCTTGTCAGACCAGAGCAAAACAAGAGATCAGAAAAAATAGGAGGAGGAAGGCAATAAGTTTGGGGATGAACCTGCAAAAGGGGCCAGGTCCAACAGCGCACTTGCACCTTTTTGGTATTCCTAAATATGTGTCCAGCCTGCCCTTTCAGGCTTGTGCGTGCAGCAGGGCACATGGTCCCCAGGAGTGCAGAATCCTCATGTGTGTTCTCACTGCCCATTCAAGCTGCGCTGCCCATAGGTTAACATGGGGGAAAGCTTATAATTAATCCTTGCTGCAATAATGGATTGCACTGGAGCAGCCTCATGATGTTTACTATCACTGGATTCACAATGACAAACCACTTCTCGTGGTAAATGTGGTTATGTCAACAATACCCTAGAAATGCCACTTCAAGAAAGTAAGCAGTTCTGTGTTCTACAAACTCTCTTTGTGTTTCTTTTAGTTCAGCTTCATTCCACTGGAAGTAGGGGAGAAGCACATCTGCTTTCCCTAACAACAGCTATGAAACTTAGGCAAGTGGAATGACAGACCTTTGCCATTTGAGGGCCTGGCAGGATAGATTGGAGGGAGAGGTTCTGACACATGGCCTCTCTGAGCCAAATCATGGTACCACTAAAGATAAAGATCTGCATTCCATGGCCCCATGGCACACAGGACTGAAATGTAGAGGAGACATCTGTGGTTCCAAGGTCATCCTATGAACCACCCGTACTTCAAAGACACCCTTGAGTATAACTACAAGTACTATACTTCAGCAACTTAGAGATTTACTAGCAGGGAAGTGGCACCGGTAGTGCTGGACTATGTGGTGCACACCGCCAGAGGAATCTGTTGTGCACAGGAGTATTTATTGCCCTTGGAAGGGATCCGTGCACCCTTCCTGCATTGTGGCTGGCCTAGGCAGATTGGCTGCTGCTGTGTGGCATTCTGAAGTGTGCTCTACAAGGGCCTGTTGTCTTGCCCCCATTCTCTCTATCAATCAATCAATCAAATAATTTCTTAAGCGCACTACTAACCTGTTAGGGTCACAAGGCTCTGTTGGGGGGTGCGGTTACTGCTCAAAAAGCCATGTTTTAAGGTGTTTTCGGAAGGTTAGGAGGTCCTGGGTCTTGCGTAGGTTGGTGGGGAGGGAGTTCCAGGTCTTGGTGCCGAGGTGGGAGAAGGATCTGCCACCGGAGTTGGTGCGTTGGATGCGGGGGACTGTAGCGAGGGCGACGGAGTGGAGCTGTCGAGTTGGTATGTGGAAGTTTACCCGTTCGTTGAGGTAGGCCGGTCCAGTGTCGTGGAGGGCTTTGTGAGTGTGGACGAGGACTTTGAAAATGATCCTTTTGTTGATGGGCAGCCAGTGTAGGGATCTGAGGTGGGTGGATATGTGTTTGTGGCGAGGGAGGTTGAGGATGAGACATGCAGCTGCGTTTTGAATTCTCTGGAGTTTTCTTTAAAGCTTGGCTATGGTCCCTGCGTAGAGGGCGTTGCCGTAGTCCAGTCTGCTGCTGATGAGGGTTTGGGTGACCGTTCTTCTTGTTTCTAAAGGAATCCATTTGAAAGTCTTGCGTAGCATGCAAAGAATGTTGAAGCAGGAGGATGATATGGTGTTGATTTGCTAGGCCATGGAGAGAGATGAGTCTAGAACAATGCCAAGGTTGCATGCGTGGGCGGTGGGTGTTGGTGGTGGTCTGAGGGTGGCGGCCACCAGGAGTCGTTCCATGCCATCTTGTTGGGGCCGAAGATGATGATTTCTGTTTGGTTTGAGTTTAGTTTGAGGTGGCTTGCTGTCATCCATTTGGCGATGTCAGGGAGTCCGGCGTGCAGGTTTATCTTGGCGGTGGCTGGGTTCCTGGTGAGGGAGATAATGAGCTGGGTGTAGTCTGCGTATGAGATGATGGTGATTCCGTGGGGGTGGAGGATGTTGGCAAGAGGGGCCATGTAGATGTTGAAGAGCGTGGGGCTGAGGGAGGATCCTTGGGGGACCCCGCAGATGATCTTGGTGGCTGGAGACCAGAAGGGAGGGAGGCAAACTCTTTGGGTTCCTCTGGTGAGGAAGGAGGTGAGCCAGTCCAGGGCCTTGTGTTGAATTCTCGCGTCAAAAAGGCGTGATGGAGGAGGGTATGGTGGCATACAGTGTTGAATGCTGCGGAGAGGTCTAGGAGGATGAGGGCGATGGTCTCGCCCTTGTCCACTCTGGTCCTGATGTCGTATGTGCAGGCGATGAGGGCGGTCTCAGTGCTGTGGTTCTTGCAGTCTCAGGTACATAAAGCCCTCCTGCGAGGGACCTACACGTCTACTGGTGTCATCTGGAGAGCAGTGCCCTCCTCAGCACCTACATTGTATGCTGGACTCCACCTGGTAGCAGCGGTGTTAGTGTTGAAAAAGTATTGTACCTAGAGACCAGAATTGCCTGATGCAGAGCCTTCAAAGTATTGCCCGCACATAAGGAGTAGGCCCTTCATCATGGGGCCACTGCATTCATAAGCATCATGAGTGGAGTCACCGGTCATGGGAGCCCACATGGCCCACTTTTGTTGAGGGCATTGCATTTCTCTTCTGCGACACCCAACTGCATGCTCATTGTGTGCGGTGCCCGATTCAAGGTTGCAAGCCTCGGAGGTGGGGGTGGGGGTGTATCCATAGCAGTGCTGCATTCTACCTCATGTGACACCACTGAACTTGCGTCTTTGTGTGTGAACAGATTGTCTGGTGTGACTCAAGTCATTGCGCACCAGATGTTGTGCCTCATTCCAGGGAGGTACGGAATTGGAGTTCCTTGTGTGTAACCGGATTGTTTGGTGTGACTCAAGTCACCACGCACTAGACATTGTGCTAATTCCAGGGAGGTACGGGGTTGGAGTTCCTCATGTTTGACCAGATTGGCTGGTGTGACTCAAGTCTTCATTCCTGAGACATTGTCCCTCATTCCAGGAAGGTATGGGATTGGAGATCTTCATGTGTGACTGGATTGTCTGGTACAATTCAAGTCTTCACACACCAGATGTAGTGCCTCATTTCAAGGAGGTATGGCACCTGAAACCTTTGGGTGATTGTCTGGAATTGTCTGGTCCGACTCAAGTCATTACATACCAGACTAGTGCCTCATTCCAGGGAGGTACTGCATTTGAAATCTTTTTGTGTGTGATTAAATAGTCTGGGGTGACTCAAGTCATCATGTCCCAGATGTTGTGTACCAGACTTCCTGCCTCCTTCCCAGGAGGTATGGACACGGTAACTCTTTGGGTGCAACTGGAATTGTTGGGGAGGCTCAAGTCATCATGCCTCAGAAGTTGTGCCAACTTTCCCTGAGGTGTGGAATTAGTAACTATTCCACTATTGGAGTGCCTGGCTGGGCTGAGCACCACTGTGATGAGCATGTGGCCCCAGTGGCTCGCCCCCATGCATTGCAGATCTCGGAGGGAACCTACGGAGTGGTGCCCAAGCTTCTATGTTAACTGTGTTCTGATCAGCTGTTCTGTTTCTTCCCCTAACCTTGTCCCCAGGATCCTGAAAAGTTTGACTTCGGCCACGAGCAGCCTAGTATCTGGGGAAGGGCTGCTTTCATCTCCAGCTCTTGGGGGAACTGGTTGGCTGGTGGAGGGCAGGTTGCGGCCCAGGGTGTCTGCAAACACAGTGACATTAACTGGCCGGATATCAGTGCATCATATTGAGGTGCTAGGAACAAGTGTGTGTGTACTAGCTGCGTGATACCCATGGCACCGCATAGCGGTTTGGAGTGAATGTAAGGGAATGAGTGTGGGTGATCAATAAAACAACACAGTGGTGTTACCGTAAACATTATTTCTTGCCAGAGGCCTCTTACGGTTGACATTGAGTTTAACTTGGAGGGCCCAGGCCACAGAGCTAATTAAAAGTGCTTCAAGTCTCTGTATGTACATAGTGCACCCTGCAATAGTGTGCTATTGAATTGGGGTAATCACTAGAGTGGGTCATGTGTTGACGTTTGATACCACATGAGGGAGCTGGGAGGGCAAGTATTATTTTTCTCAAGTGTACATAGAGTTTATAGAGTTTAACGTAGTTCTGCCTGGTAATGCGAGTAATATTTCTAAGTGTGATTTATGTCAAGATCTACATGATGATCAGGCTGTGTTAATAACGTGTGTGATGAATACAAATTATAATTACCTACAGCTCAAGTGAAATCTCTTTTGAGACAGTCACTGTAGTTGTTGTGTAAAAGTGCTGTGGCCTTGCATTTCACATTGCCCCTGTGATAAGCCTGACTGCTATGTGACAAGCTACCTAAGGGTGAGCACAGGTTATGGAGTGAGTATAATCTCCCAATCCTGATGGAAATAGTAGGTTCTGCCTGGCAAGGGCCGCACCTCAGCCATCCAGAATGTGCCATCTCCAACCGTGTCAAATGACTTTTTCTAAACATTGCTATTCCCTAATTTGTAATTGTGTGCAGAATAAAATGAGTCATTCCGAAGACAACCCAGGTTTGCAAATGCACAATGTTGATGTCTTTATTTTATTCACAGAGTGTTGTATAGCTATTCTAGTCAGCTTTTAGACATGTTGTTTTAGCTGACTAGGCCTGCCGCTGTGCATTTTCACCCTATTACATTTTACACTGCATTGGTTTCTTTTTTTAGCAATAGCTTCATTTGTGGTGCTGTTTTTATTTTGCTCTATCTTATTGTCCTTTCGCGTAGGAATGCATTTTGTTCTTAGTAGATAGGGTTGCCGAAAAACGTGGTATGCTGTGTCTCCAGAATTCACAGAAACATACACACTCATACGTAAGGACCCTTTCCTAAAATGTCAGCTGTTTTATTATAAAACACCCCTTAGTCCCAGACATGTTAGAGGGAGATTCCAGCCAGGTGACGACGACTGCATGCTGATTGCTGCAAGCTTCGCTACAGCTACTTGCTTAGACCGCCGAGTCCCGAACTGGATGGGGAAGGTGCCTCTCTAGGCCTCAGGCCTCTTCTTCAGGTATGAAGGATGATGTTCTCCCAGGGGCAAACCTGAAGGGCAGATTAGGCTTAGTATGCTGTGCTCATACTTAGCGTAGGTGAGGAGTTTTAGATCCACTCCCCTATTTAGACAGCATGGTAGGACTATTCTTCTGTTTTACATTTTTAGTCACATGTCTGCTCCTATTGTCTTTCATTATCCTCGTTATTGCTATGCACCTGCTTTTATCCAAGATGCAGATATTTTAATAAATGCTTATTTCAATATATTCTGCCTCTGTTGTCTTTGCCTGATTGAGATCTTGGTAACTGAGGGTACCGGATGTAATCTGATGTACCACGATTCCCTGGGGAGTCTATCTTACCATGAACTTGGTTGCCACAATCATCTCTGTCAGAGATGAGGCGCTGTTAGTTAGCCAGAAACCCCGGATTAGGCCCCCAGGTGTCACCAGGTGTGGAATTGTATTCAGTACCCACTACATAGGCAATCCTACCACCCAAATCCGGTAGCCTCATTACCCTAATGAGAACCTATAAGACAAGAGAAAGGGTTTTCCCCACGGAAAACCTCTTGCCCTACATTGGTGTGAAGATTGAGGGTGTTTCATGACCATCCTGGAATGTAACTTACTCCAGCCATTTGCTGATGTAAATATTCAACTGCCTCCAGTTTGGGTTTCAAAGGTGTTTTGAATGCACAAATTTGTGTGTGATCACATACAACATCACAGCTTAATTAACTCACCCCTTGTATGGTGTTCCTACTGCATAATAGAATGCCGTTGTGGCATATAACAGCCATTTTTAGCCATAAACGTATGCTTAAGGCCACAAAGGATTTTGTGAAAGGGGTCCAACAGGTTAATAATCTTATTGGAGGCCACAGGGCATATGGGCATCACTGGAATAGTTGGATTGTGAATACTTTGGATGGGCCAATCTGATTTTATTCCTATGTCATTTTCAACCATATGTCAGACTCATAAACTAAATGTGAGACTGAAATGTAGCTGAACAAATCTACTCTAGCCAAGGTAATTCCTTCCTTAGGTTTAACTTGAAAGGAAGCAGGGGCAAGATAGGTCAGGAGGAACAGACCCATGCCATCCTTTCAGGATACAAAGTAAGATACATTTGCATACATTTGCATACAATGAATTTAAGTAGAACTTGTTAGTATAGTGGTTAGCAAAAACAGAATTAATCTGACCTTCCTGGACCTACATTGGCCACCACTGTACTAAACTGCCTAATACTGCATTGAGAGGCCTTTGCTTAAATCTGAATGCATCAAAATCCACCCGTAGTTTATCTTTGCAACTGATGTTAACAGACCCATTCCTTGTTATTAAAATGCATGTAGCGTAGCCAAGAACAAACATACTAGGTTTGGTTTCAAGGTGGCTCATATAGAAACCGAGAAATATTAGGCTTCTCTGCTTGCAGCAGTGGGAAGGGCCAAAAGAAATACTAATGGAGGCATTGCAGCAGTGCAGTGCTGGCTATTTTATTGCACAAAGGAACAGTGTGTTATCTAGTTGTGCACAGCCAGCAGGAAAGCAATTTTAAAAGCATCAGCAATGAGCAAGAAATCCAATAAGCTGCAATTTAGGAGGAAGTGACAAGAAAAGACAAACTCAAGTGAACTAGATCAATCTAAATCTCTGCAGATAAAGGAACATTCTACGTGATTGTCTTAAAGGCTTCAAAAGGGGGAAAAATAGATTGTTATATGGTAAACAGAGTCTGACAGTATATGAGCACTTAAGCCTTAAGAAGAGCGATAAGGAAGAGCTGTCCTTCCTAGGGGCAAACACTCGGAAAAATAATACCTTTTGTGAGTTTATTTACAACAGAGGTCTCCACCCTTTTTATTACTGAGAACTACGTCTGATCGATAAAAATAGCCCTGAGCTACTATGCTCCTATGTCTTTGAACACTGATGCAGTACCCCTTTCTGCATTTCAAGAAGGCAAACTTCAAAGGAAAGTCTCTGTTGTTTACAAGATACTGCCTTGCCCAGGCCTGGCTCCAGACACACATCAGGGGGTTGGAGACTGTACTGTGTGAGGACAGGCACAGCCCCTCCAGGTGTAAGTGTCAACTCCTCCATCCCCACTCTAGCCAAGGATGGTTATCAGGATATGCAGGCCACACCCCAGTTCCCTTTGTGTCAATATCTAGAGGGAATTCACAAACAGTCCAACTGTCAGTCTGACTGAGACGGTGATTCCACAGGCAGGCAGAGGCACAGAATGGTTAAGCAAGAAAATGCCAACTTTCCAAAAGTGACATTTTCAAACTGACAATCTAAAAAACAACTTTACCAAATGCTGTATTGTTAAATTGTTGGTTCATAGACCCCAAACTCCAAATCTCTATCTTCTCCCAAAGGGAAACAGCACTAAAAAGACATTTAAAGGTAGTCAACATGTTAACCTGCGAGAGAGATAGGCCTTGCAACAGTGAAAACCGTATTGGGCAGTATTTCACTATCAGGACTTGTAAAACACATCAGTACCTTTCCTACCTTTAACATACAATGCAACCTGCCCATGGGGCTACCTGGGGACTACCTTAGGGGTGCCTTACATGTAATAAAAGAAAGGGAAGGTTTGGGCCTGGCAAGTGGGTACACTTGCCAGGTCGAATTGGCAGTTTAAAACAGCACACGCAGACACTGCAGTGACAAGTCTGAGCCATGTTTACAGGGGTACTCATATGGGTGGCATAATCAGTGGGGCAAGCCCACTAGTAGCATTTGATTTAGAGACCCTGGGCATCTCTAGTGCACTTTACTAGGGACTTACTAGTAACTCAAATATGCCAACCATAGATGACCAATAATAAGCACAATTCACACAGGAAGCACTTGCACTTTAGCACTGATCAGCAGTGGTAAAGTATCCAGAGTACCAAAATGAGCAAAGATGAAGTCCAGCACACAATAAAAAAAACAGGAAGCAGAGGCAAAAAGACAGGGGAGACTACACCAAGAATGCCAGGTCTAACATGTGTCCACCCTAGCTGAAAGTGGAAAGAACTACCCACCCTCATGGAATTTCTTATCACGAAGGCAGAAGAATGTGGACAGAATGTGGACAGACCATCAGCACTGGAGTGTTCTGTACCAGGGCGGTGTTCCACCATAAACTCCATTCCCTGTAGGGAGATGGACCACCTCAACAGTTTTTGATTTTCCACCCTCATCTGCATTAACCATCCGAGGGGTCTGTGGTCCATCTGAGGGGTCTGTGGTCCATCTGAAGTAGGGCCTCATCTTCTTCAGTGCCCAGACCACAGCAAAAGCTTTTAGCTCAATTGTACTCCACCTTCATTCCCAGGGAAGTAACTTCCTACTAATGAAGGCTACAGGCTGGTCAAGGCCCTCTTCTTTTAGCTGTGAAAAAATCGCTCCCACACCATGCTCTGAAGCGTCAGTCAGTACAACAAATTCCTTGGAGAAGTCAGGTGCCTTCAGCATGGGTGCCGTGCACATGGCTGCCTTCAGGGCATCAAAAGCAGTCTGGCAAGCCTCAGTCCAGATCACTTTCTTGGGCTGCTTTTTGGAGGTCAACTCAGTCAAGGGGACAAGTATAGTGCCATACCCCTTGACAAACCTCCTGTAGTACCCAGTGAGAGCTAATAAGGCTATTACCTCTGTTTGGGTCTTGGGGGCTCCCAAGCCAGAATGGTATCAATTTTTGGTTGCAGGTGTGTCACTTGGCCACACCCCACCTGGTGTCCCAGGTAAACCACAGATCCCTGCCCTATTTGGCATTTACTAGCCCTAATAGTGAGGCCTGCCTTCTGCATAGCCTTCAACACTTTACAGAGGTGCTACAGGTGTTCCTCCCAGCAGGAGCTGAACACTGCAATGTCATCCAGGTAGGCTGCACAGAAGTCCTCCAACCCAGCCACAACCTGGTTGACCAACCTCTAAAAGATGACACTTTTCATCCCAAAGGGCATGACCCGGAACTGGTAGTGCCCATCTGGGGTGGAAAATGCTGACCTTTCCTTTGCCCCATCAGCTAAGGCAATCTGCCAGTACCCAGACATTAAGTCAAATGTGCTGAGAAACTTGGCAGCTTCAAACAGATCTTTGAGTTCATCAGCTCGGGGTGGGTTGTGCGTCGGTCTTAGTAATGATGTTGAGTCCACGGTAGTCCATACAGAATCTGAGTGTGGCATCAGGGGCAGTAGCCTTTGGGACCAAGACCACTGGGTAGGCCCAAATACTGCTGGAGAACTCAACTACCCCTAATGTCAACCTCTTGGAAACCTCATCCTTGATGCTGGCCCTGACCTTGTCAGTCACTCTGTTACCCTTGTGTTTCACAGCTAGACTGTCCTCAGTGTCCACATCATGGGTACACAGATGAGTGACCCCTGGTGTCAAGGAAAACAGGGAGGAAAACTGTCCCAGCTACTGGTGACAGTCTCTCCGTTGCTCTGGGGTCAGTGTTGGAGAGAAGTTCACACCCTCCACAGACCCATCTTTCACCTGAGCAGACAGGAGGCCAGCAAGAGGATCACTCTCCTCCGCCACCCCATCATCTGTTGCCAAGTGCATAGTTAGTTCTGACCTCTCAAGGTGAGGTTTGAGGCGGTTCACATGCAGGACTCTCAAATGGTTGCTGAGAGTCTGCAAGTTCATCAGATAGGTGACATCACTCTTGCACTCCACCACCTCAAAAGGACCAGTCTGTTTGTCCTGCAGACCATGAGGCTCCATTAGGGCCATGTCCCACACTTTTTGGCCAGGCTGAAACATGATCACAGTGGCGTTCTGGTCATACCAGTGTTTCATGTCCTCCTGGCTTACTTCCATGTTCTCCTGAGCGAGTCTCCTGAAGTGGGCTGTCTGGTTTCTTAAGGCCAGCATTTAACTAAACACATCCTGGGGGAGCTTACTGGAGGTCTTCTCCAAGCCCTCCTTCACTAGACTCAGAGGTCCCCTAACAGGGTGGCCATAAAACAGTTCAAAGGGGCTAAAATCAAGTCCCTTCTGTATTACCTCCCTGTAAGCAAACAGAAGGCATGGCAAGAAGATGTCCCACTTATACCTCATGGGTTCTGACAGACCCATAATCATGCTCTTCAGGGTCCGGATGAATCTCTCAACCAGCCCATTTCCTTGGAGGTGGTAAGGAGTGGTGAACTTGCAGGTCACCCCACACTCCTTTTACAGATTGTTCATTTAAGTAGATATGAAGTTGGTACCCCTGTCAGATACCACCTCCTTTGTAAACCACATGTGGGTAAAAATCCCCATCAATGCCAGGCCCACCAGAGGGGCGATAATTGACCTCAGAAGGATGGCTTCTAGGTACCTGGTGGCATGGTCCACCAAGAGCAGGATAAACCTGTTTCCCATGGCCGACTTGGGATCCAGAGGACCCACAATGTCAATCCTCACCTACGCAAAGAGTGTGCTGACCACAGGGTAAGGTTGGAGGGGAGCCTTACATTTCCCACCACTCTTGCCACTTGCTTGACAAGTTTGGTAAAGCCTGCAATATGCAACCGTGTGCCTGCGCATTTGGGGCCAATAAAAGTGGGTGACAAACCTCTCAAAGGTCTTGTCCTGTCCCAAATGTCATGCTAAAGGCACATCATGAGCCAGACCCAGGAAGAAGGCTCTGAAGCACTAGAGTACCACCAGCACACATGCTGCTTCAGGCTCAGCAACCTTAGGCTCACTATAAAGGAGGTCACCCTCTCAATAGATCCAGTGTGATCCAAACTCCTTGCCAGATGCCTGGTCTGCAGCCTGCCGCTGCAGATCTTCAATAGTAGGGCATGACTTCTGTGCCTTGCAGAATTCTTTCCTGTTGGGACTCCCTTCCCGTTGCCAATGGGTCAGCATGGGCACCTCCCCCGGTTCAGCCACTTGTTCCCCTGTAGGCTCTCGGGCATCCCCCTCAGGTACAGTCTCGTCCCGGACCGTGGGATCTTCTGGGGCCGGTCTCCCGTGCCCTTCCTCTTTCTGGCAAGCAGCTGGGACACTCTTTCAGGCTCCAGGGCCTCTGGATCACCCTAACGGGCTGCCATAAACTGGGAGGTCACACACGTCCACCCAGGCAGACCCAACATCTGGCATTCCACCTCACTCCAAGGGAAATCCTCCAGGTCATTGCCTAGCAGAGAATCAACAGGCATGGTTGGACTAACAGTTCCCCTCAAGGAACATGAGACCCCCACCACTCAAAGGGAACCTGCGCCACCCTACACTGGTGCGCTGAGTTGTCTACCACAACTACTTGGTGAAGTACATGTGGACTACCTTCTCTTCAGACACCAAATTACACCTCACATTAGTCACCCTGGCTCCTTTGTCTCTCAGATCCTCCACCCTTTGTCCATTGATGGTTACCCACTGCCTTTACTTCTTAGTGTTCTCAGGCACGAGGGTCCTTGGGACCATCTCACTGTCTCCTAGTGAGACAAGGGTCACCTCAGCTGGCTGCCACCTTTCTCCTGGAACTAACTCTTCCCAAGCTCTACACTGTGGCTGAACACCAGTGGGTGCCTGTGTCCAGTTGGGACATTTGGGACCCCCTGTATGTGACCCTTGCATAACATTTGTGGGGACACTTCTCTGCAGGTTTCCCTGTAGAGAGCCATGGTTTCTTCTCACCTGGGGGCTTGGAATCCTTACCCTGGGAACTAGGTTGGGGCCCTTTAGAGAACTCCGCCTGTTTACTCTTACCCCCCACTTTTTCTGATGGGGACCCTTCCCACCCTTGGCGGAGTCTCCCCATATCTCATTTGGACCCTGGTGCTCTCCCACCAGTCCACTTCCTGGCATCAGTCAGCTTGCTGTTAATTAGGTGCTGGTGCAGTTCTGGAAAACAAAGACTATACAAGTGCGCCCATGCAATCAAATTGTACAGCCCCTCATAAGTTGTTACCCTACTGCCCTTCACCCAACCATCCGGTGACCTGCAGAAAGAATCTTCACATTCCAACCAAGTTTGGGATTCCTTTTTCTTATAGGATCTAAACCTTTCTTTGTACTACTAAGGGGCGAGACCATACCTAGTGAGCAGGGCATCCTTCATGATAGAATAGGTGAGTTCCTGAAGATCACCTAAGGATGTCAAGGTGACCCTCCCCTCTACCTCAAAGTACTTCCACAGACCCACCCCCCACTATACCTCAGGGACCATGTTCATGTGGAGAGCTGACTCGTACCCCATAAACCACAGGAAGGGGAGTGGAGTCTGCGCACTAAGTGCGCGTGTGTGTCTAGCCGGCCATCTCAGGCCAGCCAAACACACATGCACACTTTGTTTTCTCCAACCTGGCTGTGTTATGCAGTTGGGTTGGGTTAGAGAAACTGCACAGGATCCAGTGCACTGTGAGCGGCAGAACAAGTCACTCATACCAATTCTGGTGCTGCTCTCATGTCTCATGCTAGATTGAGCTTAACAGCAGCACCAGAATTGCTTGGGAGCCTGTGCTGGTGTCGCAGGGAAACCTGGGACACCAGAACAGAAGAAGAATGAGGCGGCAGCATAGCGAATTGTATGTTTTTTTGATGCATTTTCCCCCATCCCCGTCGTCCCCCTCCCTCGCAGCCTCCCCTTTGAGATTTGCAGCAGCCATCACTGAGAGACGTTAAACATCTTGGAGAAGCAGCAACTCATTGGGTTTAAACAAGATAAAGCCTCAGGAACTGAGGACGAGGAAGAAGAATAGAAGCAATGAAAATTACTGGTAAGTAATCCTGACAATATTGCACAAGGTGAAGTGGCACTGGGACGTAAGGTGAACACTGCACTCTAAATATGGCTGTCATTACTACACAACTCTGGCATAGTGGACCGATCTTCCTTACTTACACTGGGGTCCATAGTACCGTTGCCATACCACTTTTCAAAACTTCCCAACTTAAAAAAAATCCTACAGTCGCATTGGTCCATAGCTTAGCCATTGTGTCAGGGGGCCTTGTGCTAGGAAGGGAATGGATCCCTGGGCAGCTGTTTGAATGATAAAATACAGCAATACGCCGGATTCAGTGGGCTCCAAATACCCTTGGGCACCCGCACCACGTCATCTGCAGAACTAATGGAAAGCACGCCCCTGTTCTTGGAGTTCCCGATGTCCCACATTCAATCAGGCAAGCTTTTAATCTTCTCTCAGAACGATAATAAATATTTCTCTAGCACATATCACAAATAAGTTGCTTCGAGGAGCTTCAAAGAATGGAACTGTACCCACAGGCCCAGCCAAAGACTGTGTTGGTCATTCTGACCTCGGCGGTAAAAGGCGCTTACCGCGGGTCAGAAGACCGCCATAACACCGCCGCGGTAAACCGCTACGGTCATTCTGATTCGCAACAGGCAAACCGCCAAAACCCCGACATCCACAGAAGGCCGCCACACCAACGGGCAGCGAAAAACTGGCGATGACCAAACCTCCACCGTCACGCCAACAGAAATACACCCATGCCATTCCGACCCACGAATCCACGCGGCGGTCATTCAACCGCGGTATTCCATTGGCATTACACACCGCCGCGGTCAAAATACACACCCAGCTCCAAAACACAGCCACATTGGACAATTTGAAATACACACACCTGATACACATACAAACACCACTCCCACACATCCAATCAACTATAAAACACACACCCACATCACCCACAAACCCCCACTACTAGAAATTCGGAGAGAAGGCGAGAGAGAGAGAGAGAGCACAGCTATCGAAAACCCCAACACACAGAGGAACATAACATCATCACCCACACTACATCCACGCACAAACCACAACACACACACCACACTCATCCCCGCAAACACCACCCCACACCTCATCCACACCACCCCATGGCACCCCAAAGACACCCCAGGTTCTCTGACGCAGAACTCAGGGTCATGGTGGAGGAAATACTGCTGGTAGAGCCCCAGCTCTTCGGGACACAGGTGCAGCACACCACCATTGCCAGGAAGATGGAGCTATGGCAAAGGATAGTCGACAGGGTCAACGCTGTGGGACAGCATCCACGAAATAGGGAGGACATCCGAAAGCGGTGGAACGACCTACGGGGGAAGGTGCGGTCGATGGTGTCTCGACACAACATCGCGGTACAGAAGACTGGCGGCGGACCCCCACCACAACCCCCAGAATTTACAGCATGGGAGGAACAAGTCTTGAACATCCTGCATCCTGAGGGCCTCGCAGGAGTAGGCGGAGGAATGGACTCTGGTAAGTCTAATCTCAACTACTTCATCCCCCCCACACACCAGCATGCCAACCCACACCCCCACCCTCACCCCCAACCCCCATCACACATCTTCCTTGCTAATGTCTCACCAGCACAACCCACCCATCCCAACACCAAGCCCTGCATGCCACCACAAACCATGGACACCCATCACCTAAGCATGCCCACTGCACATACCCATCCCCCCCACAAACCACCCTCACAACACCTCCCCCAAGGGAATGCCAGCACTGGGGTACAAGGGCACCCACACATTGCACGCTATGGCACACACAGAAGCAATAACCATACTCTTATACCCCTGCAGGACCCAAACGCCACCACACCGCCCAGGAGGGTCCAGGAATGTCCATCCCACCCCCAGAACAGGCCCCCAGTGATGACAGCTGCTCTGCCGAACTGGAACCAGATGACCAGCCCGGGCCATCGGGGACCTCTGGACAGTCGGTTCCCCTCAGACAGCAACAGGCCACAGCAGACCTACCCCCCCTCTGGGAACACCAGCACAGCACCCACCCACCGGGCCCATGCCTCTGTTTCCAGGACAGGTCAATCAGCGGTGTGTCCACCACTACAGGGCACCCAGGTTAACCCACCACCCCAACAACAACAGGGACCTGGGGGCAGTGGTAGTGGACACACGGTCCAGGGGACAGAGGCCCAGGAACACAGGGGAACTGGGAGGGCTGCTGTGCAACAGAGGGAGGACAGGCCCAGGGAACCCACTCTCCACGAGGCCCTCACCTCCATCATGGGAGCGTACCACCACTCCCAGGAGACGATGGCGACGGTCCTGGCCAGGTTCCAGGAGATCCAGGTTCTGCAGGAGGAACAGTACATGGGTGTTAGAAATGGGGTTTTTGGTTGGCAGTCAGGTTGCCCTCTGTCCAAGCAAGAACCCTCACTCTAGTCAGGGTAAGTCACACACAATCCAAAATCAGCCTGTGCTCACCCTCCGGTAGCTTGGCACGAGCAGTCAGGCTTAACTTAGAAGGCAATGTGTAAAGCATTTGTGCAATAAATCATACAACACCATAGTATAACACCACAAAAATACACCACACAGTGTTTAGAAAAATATAGAATATTTATCTGGGTAATTGTAGGTCAAAACGATCAAAGTTGCAATATGAATTTGTAAAGATATCACTGACAAGTGATATAAAGTGTCTTAAGTCTTTAAAAAGCAAATTAAGTGTCTTTCAAGCACAAAGTACCTGGTTTCTGGTGGGAAATCTCCTCAGAGGGCCACAGGAGAAGAGATACGTGGAAAAAGGGTGTGTGCGTCGATTTCTCCTCAGCACACACAGACTTGCGTCGTTCTTTTCCACGCGGGGAAGTCGTGCGTCGTTTTCCGGCGCGCAGACAGTCTCTTTTTGTGGATCGCGGGGATTACCAGATGTCCCGGGTCTGTGCGTGGATTCTCCTGCTTGTTTTCCGGCTGTGCGTCGTTCTGCGGGGCTGCGCGTCGAAGTTTCGATCTCACGGCAGGCGTCGCGTCGATTTCTCCTTGGAAGTCGAGCGGCGCTGTCCTTGCGAGGCCGTGCGTCGAAGTTTTGGTCTCACGGCAGGCGTCGCGTCGATTTCTCCTTGGAAGTCAGGCGGCGTTGTCCTTAAGAGGCCGTGCGTCAAAGTTTCGAGCTCACGGTAGGCGTCGCGTCGATTTGTCCTGGAAAGTCGGGCGGCGTTGTCCTTGCGAGGCTGTGCGTCGAAGTTTCGATCGTCCCGAAGGCGTCGCGTCGATCAGCATCGGTGAGCAGCGTTTTTCTTGCCGCGGAGTAAGCTGTGCGTCGAAAATTTCGGCGCACGGAGCGTCCAAGTGAAAAGGGAGAAGTCTTTTTGGCCCTGAGACTTCAAGGAACAGGAGGCAAGCTCTATCCAAGCCCTTGGAGAGCACTTTTACAGCCAGACAAGAGTTCAGCAAGGCAGCAGGCCAACAGCAAGGCAGCAGTCCTTTGTAGAAAAGCAGACAGGTGAGTCCTTTGAGCAGCCAGGCAGTTCTTCTTGGCAGGATGTAGTTTCAGGTTCAGGTTTCTTCTCCAGCAAGTGTCTGATGAGGTAGGGCAGAGGCCCTGTTTTATACTAAGTTGTGCCTTTGAAGTGGGGGTGACTTCAAAGAGTGTCTAAGAAATGCACCAAGCCCCCTTTCAGTTCAATCCTGTCTGCCAGAGTCCCAGTAGGGGGTGTGGCAGTCCTTTGTGTGAGGGCAGGCCCTCCACCCTCCCAGCCCAGGAAGACCCATTCAAAATGCAGATGTATGCAAGTGAGGCTGAGTACCCTGTGTTTGGGGTGTGTCTGAGTGAATGCACAAGGAGCTGTCAACTAAACCTAGCCAGACATGGATTGAAGGGCACAACAAGATTTTAATGCAAAGAAATGCTCACTTTCTAAAAGTGGCATTTCTAGAATAGTAATATTAAATCCGACTTCACCAGTCAGCAGGATTTTATATTACCATTCTGGCCATACTAAATATGACCTTCCTGCTCCTTTCAGATCAGCAGCTGCCACTTCAACAGTGTATGAGGGCAGCCCCAATGTTAGCCTATGAAGGGAGCAGGCCTCACAGTAGTGTGAAAACGAAATTAGGAGTTTTACACTACCAGGACATATAACTACACAGGTACATGTCCTGCCTTTTACCTACACAGCACCCTGCTCTAGGGGTTACCTAGGGCACACATTAGGGATGACTTATATGTAGAAAAAGGGGAGTTCTAGGCTTGGCAAGTACTTTTAAATGCCAAGTCGAAGTGGCATTGAAACTGCACACACAGGCCTTGCAATGGCAGGCCTGAGACAAGGTTAAGGGGCTACTGAGGTGGGTGGCACAACCAGTGCTGCAGGCCCACTAGTAGCATTTAATCTACATGCCCTAGGCACAAGTAGTGCACTCTACTAGGGACTTACAAGTAAATTAAATAGTCAATCATGGATAAACCAATCAATAGTACAATTTACACAGAGAGCATATGCACTTTAGCACTGGTTAGCAGTGGTAAAGTGCTCAGAGGTCAAAAGCCAACAACAACAGGTCAGAAAAAATAGGAGGAAGGAGGCAAAAAGTTTGGGGATGTCCCTGTCAAAAAGCCAGGTCCAACATGACCCCCTACCAGCCTAAAGCCAGGGGAGAACAATCACTATCCTGATGTACTTCCCTGTTTGAGGCGACAGAACAAGGACCCAGGCCCACAACAGCAGGGGCATGCTCCAGTTCTTCGCCTTCCTGACTCCAATTGGATCCCTCTGTCCATACTCTCAGGGCCCACTAAGCCAACCCATGGGGAACCTTTCTCCTTACCTGCGGATCCCATCTGTGCAGCACCTAACCTTACTTTGCTCACAGATGTATCCCAGGAGCAGGATAGTACCACCATGACCAACACAGTGGTGTTGCCCACTCTACCCCCGGGGGGTGACACTTGTCCCCTCCCCAGGGATAACTCTGTCCACCCGAACAGCAAGCCACAGTGGTTACTGACAGTTGCCAGGGATGAGAGCCAGGCCCCAGGCCTCTCAAAGCTCTCCCCCCACTGTGGCTGTGGAGAGTGGGGGGCGGTAGCCCCAGGTGCTGGGCACCCTTTAACCACTCTCCCTTCCACCAGGTCAGGGATGACAGCCTGAACCTGGTCCTCCCCTCTGGGGCTCTGTACCCTCCCTCCTGGAGCGGTACCCCCAGAGTCCAACATGGTTAGGGTGCTTATAGAAGTCGCCCTGTACCATTCCTCCACCAGTGCAGGGCTGTAAACCTGCAACTGGCCCTCCAACCTGGGGTCTGTACCTTCAGGTTGGACTAGGGCCCGGGGTGAGGCTTCTCTCCCCCTGCCCTCCCTTCTGGGGTCCAGCACCCTCCAACTACGAGTGGCCTCCTCAGAAGACAACATGGTAGGGGCACTGTTATCAGTAGCCCCTCCCTCCAGGTCCGGGGGGACACCCTGAACCTGGTCTTCCAGCCCAGGGTCTGTACCCTCAGACTGGATCACTGCCTGGCAAACCAGGACTTTCTGGGAGGCACACCTACCCCCCACCAGGTCAGAGTTTAACCTCTGCACCTGACCATTCAACTCAGAGTCACCACCCTGAAGTTGAACAATTGCCTGGCACGCCAGGACTTCCTGGAGGGCACACTGACCCTCCACCAGGTCAGAGTTTAACCTCTGAACTTGGCCATCCAACTCAGAGTCACCACCCTGAAGTTGAACAATCGCCTGGCACGCCAGGACTTCCTGGAGGGCACACTGACCCTCCAGCAGGTCAGAGTTTAACCTCTGAACCTGGTTCTCCAACCTAGGGTCACCACCCTGATGTTGGACAACTGCCTGGTACACCAGGGCTTTCTGGGGGGCACACCTACCCCCCACCAGGTCAGAGGTTAACCTCTGAACCTGGATATCCAACCCAGAGTCACCACCCTGAGGTTGAACCATTGCCTGGCAGGCCAGGACTTTCAGGGAGGCACACCTACCTCCCACCAGGTCAGAGTTTAACCTCTGAGCCTGGTTCTCCAACCCAGGGTCACCACCCTGAGGTTGAACCATTGCCTGGTATACCAGGACTTTCTGGGGGGCACACCTACCCCCCACCAGGTCAGAGTTTGACCTCTGAACCTGGTTAGCCAACCCAGAGTCACCACCCTGAGGTTGGGCAATTGCCTGGCACCCCAGGACTTTCTGGGAGGCACACCTACCTCCCACCAGGTCAGAGTTTAACCTCTGAACCTGGCCATCCAACCCAGAGTCAACACCCTGAGTTTGGGCAACTGCCTGGCACGCCAGGACTTTTTGGGGGGCACACCTACCCCCCACCAGGTCAGAGTTTAACCTCTGAACCTGGCCATCCAACCCAGAGTCAACACCCTGAGGTTGGACAATTGCCTGGCACAGCAGGACTTCTTGGGAGGCACACCTACCTCCCACCTGGTCAGAGTTTAACCTCTGAACCGGGGTATCCAACCCAGAGTCACCACTCTGAGGTTGAACCATTGCCTGGCATACCAGGACTTCCTGGGGGGCACACCTACCCCCCACCAGGTCAGAGTTTGACCTCTTAACCTGGTTAGCCAACCCAGAGTCACCACCCTGAGGTTGAGCCATTGCCTGGCATTCCAGGACTTTCTGGGGGGCACATCTACCCCCCACCAGGTCAGAGTTTAACCTCTGAACCCGGTTATCCAACCCAGAGTCACCACCCTGAGGTTGAATCTTTGCCTGGCATGCCAGGACTTCCTGGGGGGCACTCTCACCCCCCACAAGGGACACACCATCCCCAAGGGCCACACAAGAGTCTGGTTGGCGCAGGTCTCCCGACCTCTGCCCATCCGGCAGAGTCTGGGTTTCCCCCAAACCAGAAACGGTCTCACCTGGGTCATTCCTGGGGGGCTCTGCTCTCAGAGCTGACCCCTGACTCTCAAGATCCTCCACTGGGGTCTGCCACCCCCTCTCAACCCTATGTCTGGACTTCTGCACCCCCTCACTAGGAGTGGTACTGCCAGACACCAAAACTGTTGGGATGCTGTCTACAGTCACCCCCCCAAGTTCTTCTGACACTGCGGGGCTTCCCTCAAAAGGTGGCCCTACGGTACAGGTTAGGCTCTGAGACCTACCTGGGACACTACAATCCTCTCCCACCTCACTTGGTCGGGAACCACCTAGACCACTCCCTTCAGGAGCCCCCCCAAATGCCTCTTCAGACTCTCTGGTACTCACCCAGAAGTCTGCCTCCATTGTAAGTTCCCTGGGGTCAGAGCACTCACACTCCACCTGGTGTTGGCGTAGCTCTGGAAAATAAGGACCAGACATATGCTCTCCAGCAATTACATCACTCTGCCCTTCACATGTATTAACCACAGTACCCTTCACCCAACCACCCAGTAACTCAGCCTTGGAAAAGCACTCTACATCACCCTCCTGAGACTGGTGAGACAGTATCTGCCTGTGACTGACACTCAACCCATACTCTTCTGGGATGTCTCTACACTCTATATCCAGGACGTCCACCAGGGGGGAACCCTTTTCTCTGTCACTCTCTGCTAGAGTCAGTAAAGTGTCCCTCTTCCCAGTAGGAATATGACTCCCTGTCCCAGTTCCCCAATCCTTCTCAGGGACCCTGTGCATAACGGGAACTACCTCATACTCTTGAACCACCTGGGGTGTGTCAACTCCCTTCTTCAAGTTGGGCACCACATCTCTGGGCTTGTGCCCTTCTTCAGCAGTACTGGATGCAAGATTTTTGCTGCCACCATCTGAACTGGACTCAGCCCTTTCGGCCTCCAGTTTCAGCCCTTTACAGCTCAGCTCTTGAGCTGCAATCTTTTCTTCTTCCAGGGCTAAGAGTCTTTTTGCCTCAACCTCTGCAAGATACTCCTCTAATTGTTGCTCCTGTCGCCTTTGACCTCGAGCCATTCATCTATTTCTGGGTCACTGTCCAAATCTGAGTAGTCTTCCTCCTCAGGTGCGTAGTCCTCCTCCTCATCTGAGGGGTACTTAGTCATTTGGTTTCTTGCTGCCTCTCTCTCTGCCCATCTTTCCTCCCCCCAGACTATGTAGTGATGTAGCATCTCCGCCTTAGTAGATCTCCTTGCTACAGGAAGGCCCCATTTTCTGCAAAGCTTCCTTAGGTCAGCCTTAGTGAGGTGGTCAGTACGAACAAAGAATGAGTAGGTACACAATCCCATTCTGATAAGATTTTACCAGCAAGAACCAAAATCCCAAGTCCAAAAATATCAATAGTATATCCAGGAGGACATCAGAGAACCAAAAGCCAAAAAAGATGAAAAATCAAGTTGACCTTCAACTGTGGGTAGGTAGTGAAATACTTAGCTACTGTATGTCACTGCACAAACACAAGTCCTATCCTCACCGCTGATCACCAATGTTAGAAATTGGGTTTTTGGTTGGCAGTCAGGTTGCCCTCTGTCCAAGCAAGAACCCTCACTCTAGTCAGGGTAAGTCACACACAATCCAAAATCAGCCTGTGCTCACCCTCCGGTAGCATGGCACGAGCAGTCAGGCTTAACTTGGAAGGCAATGTGTAAAGCATTTGTGCAATAAATCATACAACACCATAGTATAACACCACAAAAATACACCACACAGTGTTTAGAAAAATATAGAATATTTATCTGGGTAATTGTAGGTCAAAACGATCAAAGTTGCAATATGAATTTGTAAAGATATCACTGACAAGTGATATAAAGTGTCTTAAGTCTTTAAAAAGCAAATTAAGTGTCTTTCAAGCACAAAGTACCTGGTTTCTGGTGGGAAATCTCCTCAGAGGGCCACAGGAGAAGAGATACGTGGAAAAAGGGTGTGTGCGTCGATTTCTCCTCAGCACACATGGACTTGCGTCGTTCTTTTCCACACGGGGAAGTCGTGCGTCGTTTTCCGGCGCGCAGACAGTCTCTTTTTGTGGATCGCGGGGATTACCAGATGTCCCGGGTCTGTGGGTGGATTCTCCTGCTTGTTTTCCGGCTGTGCATCGTTCTGCGGGGCTGCGCGTCGAAGTTTCGATCTCACGGCAGGCGTCGCGTCGATTTCTCCTTGGAAGTCGGGCGGCGTTGTCCATGCGAGGCTGTGCATCGAAGTTTTGGTCTCACGGCAGGTGTCGCGTCGATTTCTCCTTGGAAGTCGGGCGGCGTTGTCCTTGCGAGGCCGTGCGTCAAAGTTTTGAGCTCACGGTAGGCGTCGCGTCGATTTGTCCTGGAAAGTCGGGCGGCGTTGTCCTTGCGAGGCTGTGCGTCGAAGTTTCGATCGTCCCGAAGGCGTCGCGTCGATCAGCGTCGGTGTGCGGCGTTTTTCTTGCTGCAGAGTAAGCTGTGCATCGAAAATTTCGGCGCACGGAGCGTCCAAGTGAAAAGGGAGAAGTCTTTTTGGCCCTGAGACTTCAAGGAACAGGAGGCAAGCTCTATCCAAGCCCTTGGAGAGCACTTTTACAGCCAGACAAGAGTTCAGCAAGGCAGCAGGCCAACAGCAAGGCAGCAGTCCTTTGTAGAAAAGCAGACAGGTGAGTCCTTTGAGCAGCCAGACAGTTCTTCTTGGCAGGATGTAGTTTCTGGTTCAGGTTTCTTCTCCAGCAAGTGTCTGATGAGGTAGGGCAGAGGCCCTGTTTTATACTAAGTTGTGCCTTTGAAGTGGGGGTGACTTCAAAGAGTGTCTAAGAAATGCACCAAGCCCCCTTTCAGTTCAATCCTGTCTGCCAGAGTCCCAGTAGGGGGTGTGGCAGTCCTTTGTGTGAGGGCAGGCCCTCCACCCTCCCAGCTCAGGAAGACCTATTCAAAATGCAGATGTATGCAAGTGAGGCTGAGTACCCTGTGTTTGGGGTGTGTCTGAGTGAATGCACAAGGAGCTGTCAACTAAACCTAGCCAAACATGGATTGAAGGGCACAACAAGATTTTAATGCAAAGAAATGCTCACTTTCTAAAAGTGGCATTTCTAGAACAGTAATATTAAATCCGACTTCACCAGTCAGCAGGATTTTATATTACCATTCTGGCCATACTAAATATGACCTTCCTGCTACTTTCAGATCAGCAGCTGCCACTTCAACAGTGTATGAGGGCAGCCCCAATGTTAGCCTATGAAGGGAGCAGGCCTCACAGTAGTGTGAAAACGAAATTAGGAGTTTTACACTACCAGGACATACAACTACACAGGTACATGTCCTGCCTTTTACCTACACAGCACCCTGCTCTAGGGGTTACCTAGGGCACACATTAGGGATGACTTATATGTAGAAAAAGGGGAGTTCTAGGCTTGGCAAGTACTTTTATATGCCAAGTCGAAGTGGCAGTGAAACTGCAGACACGGGCCTTGCAATGGCAGGCCTGAGACAAGGTTAAGGGGCTACTGAGGTGGGTGGCACAACCAGTGCTGCAGGCCCACTAGTAGCATTTAATCTACATGCCCTAGGCACATGTAGTGCACTCTACTAGGGACTTACAAGTAAATTGAATAGTCAATCATGGATAAACCAATCAATAGTACAATTTACACAGAGAGCATATGCACTTTAGCACTGAATAGCAGTGGTAAAGTGCTCAGAGGTCAAAACCCAACAACAACAGGTCAGAAAAAATAGGAGGAAGGAGGCAAAAAGTTTGGGGATGTCCCTGTCAAAAAGCCAGGTCCAACAATGGGGTTCCGGGAAGAACTCCGAAACATTAGTGGGACCATGTGGCACCCCAAAGGGCCCCTGTCACTAGCATGGAGGAAGAACAGCCGACCACCTCCGCCAGCGCTAGTGGACAGGAGGCCCCTACACAACAGCAACGGGCCACCCGAACCCCACCCCCTGCAGAAGAAGAACCACCCGCAAGAGGGGCCTGAGATCACGTAAGAAGACAGAGTAGGATGTCAAGACCCCCACCAGGAAAGGATACCCCCTGATGTCATCCCACTGTCCCACTTGTTCACCCTGTCCAACCTTAAACTGCCCCTGCTCCACCTTCCACAGGCATATGGACAATGCACCTGTGAGACTGAGAGTCTGGACTCTGCCATGGACAGTCCTCCACCATCACCCATCACCGTTTCCTACCAATTCCCCAATTTTAGCACTTTAATAAACACACTTATTGCACAAAATTCATCTGGAGTCTGCCTGTTTTTTTAAACAAATGTATTAGACATAACCGTTCAAAATTGTCCAGTTACATTGTGATGACAACATACCACTGTCACACAGCTGTAGTCCATGTGGAAACAAAGCAGAGGTCACGCTGTGGGGCCCACATCTCTGAAATTGGAAGGGAAAGTCAAACTCAGTTACCATACACTGGGGGGAAAGGTCAGACAGTAGAGAGCCAGTAGTCTTAAAGTTAATTTAAAATGCCGGTGTTGAATCTTACCAGTGTGTCACTGAAAATACTGCTGTATTACTGTGTTCCTGTTGTCTGTGTCGTCCTCTTCGTCTTCCTCCTCTTCACTCTCCGCAGGCTCCACAGCTGCCACAACACCAACATCTGGACCATCCTCCTGCAGGAAAGGCACCTGGCATCGCAAAGCCAGGTTGTGAAGCATACAGCAGGCCACGATGATATGGCACACCTTCTTTGGTGAGTACATTAGGGATCCACCTGTCATATGCAGGCACCTAAACCTGGCCTTCAGGAGGCCGAAGGTCCGCTCGATCACCCTCATAGTACGCCCATGGGCATCATTGTACCGTTCCTCTGCCCTTGTCCTGGGATTCCTCACTGGGGTCAGTAGTCAGGGCAGGTTGGGGTAACCAGAGTCACCAATTAGCCACACACGGTGTCTCTGAAGTAGTTCCATCACGTAAGGGATGCTGCTATTTCGCATGACGTACACGTCATGCACTGACCCAGGGAACTTGGCATTTACATGAGAGATGTACTGGTCAGCCAAACAGACCACCTGGACATTCATGGAATGATAACTTTTTCTGTTCCTGTACACCTGTTCACTTTCTCTGGGGGGGTACCAAAGCCACATGGGTCCCATCAATGGCACCAATGATGTTGGGAATATGTCCAAGGGCATAGAAATCACCCTTCACTGTAGGCAAATCCCCCACCTCAGGGAAAATGATGTAGCTCCGCATGTATTTCATCAGGGCAGACAACACTCTGGACAACACCTTGGAAAACATAGGCTGAGACATCCCTGAAGAAATGGCCACCGTAGTTTGAAATGACCCACTTGCCAAAAAATGGAGTACTGACAGAACCTGCACTAGAGGGGGGATCCCTGTGGGTTGGCGGATGGGTGACATCAGGTCTGGCTCCAACTGGGCACACAGTTCCCGTATAGTGGCTCTGTTAAGCCTGTATGTCTGTATGCAATGTCTTTCTTCCATTGTCGACAGGTCCACCAGCGGTCTGTACACGGGAACATTCCTCCGTCTCCTCGCAAGTCCCAGCGGACGGTGCATAGGAAGGACAACAGCGAGCACAGAGTCAATCAACCCACAGGTACGTTCCCACAGCATGCACAGTACACGATTCTCTATGCAGTGAATGGCTTGTATGAGTGTCGATGCAAGGCCTAGGCATGTGTGACGCAGTAGGAATTAAGCCATGTGGGCCATTGAAATGGCGGCTGCCTGACCTGTGAAGTGCGACAGTGGGATGTGAGGTCAATGCGCTGGCGTGGCACACCGTGGCGGTAGGCGGTCGAAGACCGCGGCGCAAAGCCGCATTGGTTAACATTGAACCCTATGGCTTTCAGGAGCCAATGACGATGTGCGCCGGCGGTCGTGGTACGCACCGCCGCGGTACGCACCGCCGCGGGCGTGACCGCCATTTCCTATCTGCTTAATCACTCGATACCTGATCATCCACAGGAGAGGACCTATACTGCAAGTGCTGCTGTGAACTTGGTCTGGAAGAGACAATGGCTCAAGCGACTGGGGAAAGGGCCCCTGCCTTCACTTCAGATGAATTGGACAAACTCGTGGATGGGGTCCTCCCCCAGTATGCGCTACTCTATTGTCCTCCAGACCAACAGGTAAGTCCACTGGGAGCATGCTTTGTGGGCAATGCCTGTGTTGAGTGGGGTGGATGAACGATGGTGGGGAAGGGAGCGAATGAGGCATGCATCGCACGACAGATATGAGCATGTGCCACATGGCAAGGGTGGGGAGGGGGGGCCACTCACATCGAGCATGCAGAAAATGATGATATTTATTTCCCCCCCCTGTACATGTCACATAGGTCAGCGCCCATCAGAAGATCGATATTTGGCGTGCCATCGCCAAGGACGTCCGGACCCTGGGGATCCACAACAGACGGGGCACCCACTGCCGTGGGGTGGGAGGACATCCGCCGTGGGAGCAGAAAGACCGCGGAGGCTCTGCTTGGGATGGCCTCCCAACCTAGGAGGGGTGCCACACGGCAATTGACCCCCCTGATGTCCCGGATCCTGGCGGTGGCCTACCCCGATTTGGATGGGCGCGTGAGGACATCACAGCAGACACAAGGGGGTGAGTACAAGCACAATCTACTATATTAGCGCAGAGTGGAGGTGTCTGGGTGGGGGGGAGGGCTGTGGGTATCTCTAGGCCAGGGCGATTTCTGTAGGCTAGGCCCCTCCGTAAGGCATGGCCCTGTGCCCCCGCCCCCTACCTCTGTAGGGTGCTAAGTACAGCTATCCATGGCCCTGGGTCACCTAAGTGTGCATTTGTCCTCCATAGGCCTGTAGGCCAAGTCCCAATAATTGACTAGTGTACACCGAGTGCGCGGCGTAGTGCAGGGGGCTTCTGTGTCTGTCCTGTCCGCCAACGGTGTCGCCAATGCATGCACTCAACATGTCTTTATTTCCCCCCCCCCCTTTTTTTGGTCTTCCTGTTCATGTGTGCATTAGCATCATCAGGCGGAGGAGAAGTGGCATCGGAGCACGAGGGAGCTGCATCTCACATGGCCCCGGAGGGCCATGCAACCGACTCCGAGTTCACCAGTGAGACGGAGGGCGAGGGGAGCTCCACAACGGGGACCTGTGGAGACGTCAGCGACACAGACACGTCCCCAGAAGGGAGCTCCCTTGTGGTGGCGGCAACATTCGTGCCCACCGCTACAACAGGTACAGCCGCCACCCAGCGCACCAGCTCCGCCCTCCCAGCAGCCCCTCAGCGTTTGCCCCGTGCCCGCTCGGCCAGGAAGCCGGCCATCTCCTTCGCCCCAGGCACCTCAGGCCCTGCCCCAGTTACCCCTGCTGCCCTCAGTGAGGAGATCATTGACCTCCTCCAGACGCTCATTGTTGGGCAGTCTACCCTTTTGAATGCCATCCAGGGTGTAGAAAGGGAGGTGCACCGGAGCAATGCATACCTGGAGGGCATTCATTCGGGTCAGGCTGCCCATCAGCGATCGTTCAACGCTCTAGCCTCAGCACTGACAGCAGCCATTGTCCCTGTCTCCTGCCTCCCCCCTCCAATTTCCTCATCCCAGTCCCACTCCCCTGTTCCTCTGCCTATCCCAGCCACACCTACAGACCAGCCTGCACACACCTCAACACCCAAGGGCAGCTCATCAAGACATAAGCACCACAGATCACACAAGCATTCACACAGGCAACATCCACATGCAGACATGCCAACAGCCACTGCCTCCTCTGTGTCCCCCTCCTCCTCGTCTCCCTCCTCCCTCCCTGTGACGTCTCCACTCACACCTGCATGCACACCACCATCAGCCAGTACGTCCATCACCACCACACCCACCAGAACACTCCGCACACGTGCAGTCACCACCCCCACTGCCATTTACACGTCCCGTGTCCTCTCCCAGTGTGTCTGTCACCCCCACTTCCAAAACACACAAACGCAGGCAGCCACCCACCCAACAGCCATCCACCTCACGACAGCCTCCGTCACAAGCACCTGCACCCAAAGACACCACACTTGACTCTCCTACAACCACATCCTCTCCCTCCACTCCCATACCCACTGCACCTACCCTTCCCACTGCTCCTAAAAAGTTTTTCCTCTCCAAAATTAACCTCTTTGCATCACCTGACCCGCCCCCTCCACTCGTAAGAGTCCAATCAGCACCTCAGCCACCACAAGCCCTGGACCTACAAGGACCATAGTCCAGGGCTATTGGAGTCCACCAGCTTCTAGGGCAGCAACGTCAGCCAGCAGCAAGGGGACAGCCAACCCACCCCCTGGGAAAAAAACGAAAAAAGGAAAGGGCCGGCGCGAGAGGCCAGAGTCGGCAGCCCCCAAAGGCACTCCCCTGGCACCGTCACCTGGCACATCCACAAAGGGAGGCAAGGGCTCCAGAGAATCGGCAAAGGAGGGCAAGGGCAGCACGGCGGAGAAGTCAGGCAGCAGGCGAGCTGGCCAAGAGGGCCCCACCAGCCCCATTCCGGATGTGTTGGAGGACACCCACGGGCCCAGGACTCCAGCACAAGAGGGGCCCGCAAGCGAAAGGTCGGATGGTGAGTGAGCGGTAAATATTTGCCGGATCTGGTGCCCTGGGAACACATCACAAGCACCACTGAACAGGGCCCCGCCATCTCAAGCACCGCTGAACAGGGCCCCGCCGTCTCAAGCACCGCTGAACAGGGCCCCGCCATGACAAGCACCGCTGAACAGGGCCATTCAAGACAAGCACCGCTGAACAGGGCACCCCCGTCTCAAGCACCGCTGAACAGGGCCCGCCGTCTCAAGCACCGCTGAACAGGGCCCGCCTTCTCAAGCACCGCTGAACAGGGCCCCGCCGTGACAAGCACCGCTGAACAGGGCCATTCAAGACAAGCACCGCTGAACAGGGCACCGCCGTCTCAAGCACCGCTGAACAGGGCCCCGCCGTCTCAAGCACCGCTGAACAGGGCCCCGCCGTCTCAAGCACCGCTGAACAGGGCCCTTCAAGACAAGCACTGCTGAACAGGGCACCGCCGTCTCAAGCACTGCTGAACAGGGCTCCGCCGTCTCAGGCACCGCTGAACAGGGCCCCGCCGTCTCACGCACCGCTGGACAGGGCCCTTCAAGACAAGCACCGCTGAACAGGGCCCCGCCGTCTCAAGCACCGCTGAACAGGGCCCTTCAAGACAAGCACCGCTGAACAGGGCCCCGCCGTCTCAAGCACCGCTGAACAGGGCCCTTCAAGACAAGCACCGCTGAACAGGGCCCCGCTGTGACAAGCACCGCTGAACAGGGCCCGCCGTCTCAGGCACCGCTGAACAGGGCCCTTCATCTCAAGCACCGCTCCGCTGGGCCCTCCTGTCAAGCACCGCTACGCTGGGCCCTTCATCTCAAGCACCGCTCCGCTGGGCCCTTCCTGTCAAGCACCGCTACGCTGGGCCCTTCATCTCAAGCACCGCTCCGCTGGGCACCGCCGTCTCTGAACCGCTCCGCTGGGCCCTTCATCTCAAGCACCGCTACGCTGGGCCCTTCATCTCAAGCACCGCTCCGCTGGGCCCTTCCTGTCAAGCACCGCTCCGCTGGGCCCTTCATCTCAAGCACCGCTCCGCTGGGCCCTTCATCTCAAGCACCGCTCCGCTGGGCCCTCCTGTCAAGCACCGCTCCGCTGGGCCCTTCCTGTCAAGCACCGCTACGCTGGGCCCTTCATCTCAAGCACCGCTCCGCTGGGCCCTTCATCTCAAGCACAGCTACGCTGGGCCCTTCATCACAAGCACCGCTCCGCTGGGCCCTTCCTGTCAAGCACCGCTCCGCTGGGCCCTTCATCTCAAGCACCGCTCCGCTGGGCCCTTCCTGTCAAGCACCGCTCCGCTGGGCCCTTCATCTCAAGCACCGCTCCGCTGGGCCCTTCCTGTCAAGCACCGCTCCGCTGGGCCCTTCATCTCAAGCACCGCTCCGCTGGGCCCTTCCTGTCAAGCACCGCTACGCTGGGCCCTTCATCTCAAGCACCGCTCCGCTGGGCACCGCCGTCTCTGAACCGCTCCGCTGGGCTCTTCATCTCAAGCACCGCTACGCTGGGCCCTTCATCTCAAGCACCGCTCCGCTGGGCCCTTCCTGTCAAGCACCGCTCCGCTGGGCCCTTCATCTCAAGCACCGCTCCGCTGGGCCCTTCCTGTCAAGCACCGCTCCGCTGGGCCCTTCATCTCAAGCACCGCTCAGCTGGGCCCTTCATCTCAAGCACCGCTACGCTGGGCCCTTCATCTCAAGCACCGCTCCGCTGGGCCCTTCCTGTCAAGCACCGCTCCGCTGGGCCCTTCATCTCAAGCACCGCTCCGCTGGGCACCGCCGTCTCTGAACCGCTCCGCTGGGCCCTTCATCTCAAGCACCGCTCCGCTGGGCCCTTCCTGTCAAGCACCGCTCCGCTGGGCCCTTCATCTCAAGCACCGCTCCGCTGGGCCCTTCATCTCAAGCACCGCTCCGCTGGGCACCGCCGTCTCTGAACCGCTCCGCTGGGCCCTTCATCTCAAGCACCGCTGGCCCATTGGCAGGGCCGGATCTGTGTCGGGCAGGGCTTCACAAAGCACTCTGGGCACCATGCCTCCTCCTGAACCAGTGGAGTCTGTAATCCACTTGATGGACTGTGGCTTTGCACTCCCCAGGATGGTACAGTGGGCAATCCACCCAGTGTAGAGACTTGTGAGACTGTGGCTTTGCACTCCCCAGGATGGTACAGTGGGCATGGAGGCCCCTCGTGGATCTGGCGTCATGGACTGATCTGGCTGAGGTGCCCCCCCTTCCCTTCCCCCTGAGGTGCCTGTAGTTTTACTATCTGATGCCCCTGCAGTGTTCTCTCCAATGGAATCGGGTCTCGTGTGTGGGCTTTGCCCATGTGTTTAGGCCCATTGGCCCACGGACAATGGCAGATAGCCAATATGGGCTGGACTTATGACCTATGTATATATTGTTCATGTTGTAATATATTTTATTTATTTATTTCATATTTCACTTAACTTCAGATTTCCTATAATATACTTCAATTTTAATGATCATTTTATTTTGTCTTTGCATTCTTCCGGGGGGTTTGGGGGGGTGTCACTCTGAGTTGTTGCTCTGCATTGATGTGTGTGTTGTAGTGGGTGAGGGTGGGGGTGGGTGTGTCGCGTATGTGTGTGCCCGTAATTTTTTCCCTCCACCCTCCCCTGTGTCGTAGGTGCAGTACTCACCGTTGTCGTCTGCGCCGGCGTTCGTGCTCCTGGTAGAGGAGCAGGAAGACAATGGCTGGGAGGATGTGTAGTTCCGGTTCCATGCTGTCCAGATTCCTTGTGGAGTGTGTAGAGGTGAGCGTTTTCCGTTCGAAAAGTCTGTTTCCGCCGTGTTTTTATCGGCGGGGCAACCGGAAAAGGTGGCGGATTGGTGGGTCGTGATAGGGTGGGCGGTACATTGTCTCCCGCCTGGCTGTTGGCGGTGACCGCCACGCTGTTTGTTTGTCCCGCCGTGGCGGTCGGAGTGTTAAAGTGGCGGGCTGTGTTGGCGGTTCCCGCCAGGGTCGGAATTCCATTTTTTCGACCGCCAGCCTGTTGGCGGGTTGGCCGCCGCATTAACACCGACCGCCAGGGTCGGAATGAGGGCCTGTATGTCCAAGATGGCACTACTACATTTATCTTTTAACCATTTTTACACACAGTGCTCTGGTCCATTGTAGAACTGGAGTGGGAGAATTCTGAAGGTTAGACGAATCGCAGCCTCCTGTCCTCACCACAGCTGATTTGCTATATCACATCCAAGACGCCACGGAGTCTCATTTTAGTTTGTCCCCATGCCACGGAGCAGACTGAATTAGTTGCCAAGGCTGTATGTTTTCAAGAACCAGGAGCGAAATGTCCGGCAATTACTTTCAGATCTCATTCGGCATCATCCCTTGCAGAGCGGCTGCTGCTCACTCGATCCTGCTAATGAAGCGAGGACTCGCGCGCTGACGGGCTCGGATGTGCCTGCCACGCGCAGCGCCCTGAGAGCGATTTGAGCCGAGAGATGCAGGAAGATTCAAACTCTGGCACCGCGCGCCCGTCAGCCGCTCGTCAAATGTCCAGATCCAGAAGGCGAGGCTCAGTAACCAGTGCCATTATTAATATTATGTGCGCGAGGGACGGTCGTGGTTCTGTTACACTGGGAGCTTGAAATATTAGCACTGTAAGAAATGAACATTGAACCCCTTTAACAATTTCTGTGTGCTGAAAATGAAGCTGCCTATCATGAACCAGCCCTGCACCTGTTTCTTCAATGTGAAGAAAGGTCAAAGGCATAGAAGGTTAACTCTCCCATGTTCATCTGGTAAGACAGATAGCAGAAGCCCCAGAGCAGATTTTACAAAGGTGGCGCAAGAAAACGGAATGAAGTCAACAAGCACATGCAAAACCAAAAGAACAGACTACCACTGGTATTTTGGGTCTAATGTATAGATGGGTTTACTTTTCCAGAGCAGAGTAGGTCGTTCTTTTCTGTTTGATATAGTTTCGGGCGTACGATTCGTGTGAATGTGATTGGGAGACCAGATGTATTATGAAAGGAGTGCTTTATTAAAAGGTGCATCATGTTGCCTTGTGGTAGTGACCCCATGCACAAAACGCTTTCACCAAAAAGCCTCTTTATTTGTTCAGGTACTGAGCTCGAACAGGTATTGGGGTAAGAGACCAGTGTAGTACAGGTACTCGCATTGCATGGACATTTCTGGCAGGTAACTGAGAGAACATTGGGAACCACATATATATTAGTTTAAAAAAAAGTTTTATAGATACATTTATGAAGTGAAAAGAGCATTAATACGGGGGAGGGGGGAGTTCGGAAGCAGGGGTCCTATCTCAAAGGGAATGATGTCTACTAATGATGTCCATGAGCTCAAATGTATTCTGTGCATAATATGCACTTGTTGGAAATGAGGTTACTGGTTGAGGATAGTGAAACCCCTTTCAAGCAGCAGCCACAATTTCTGTCAGTATGAAGTCACAAGCACCCCCAATTTAGCATGTGCTTAATCCTCAGGTAGCTTTGCACAACACAGTCCGGCTTAATTTAGAGGCAATGTAGCAAGTATTTATGCAGCACTTCAAACAGTGATAAAACAAAAACACAACATAACACAAAAAAAATCGCACATTAATTTAGAAAAATAGAGAGAAATGTAATAAATTATTTGACACTAAAACAACAAACATCCAATCAATAGAACAGTAGATATGCAGTTTTAAAGATTTACGTGAGAATGAACAGTGCATAAAAACACAAAGTGTCAACTATGGTTATTTTCGGTTGCGCCAAACCAGTAAAAAGTCACAAATTCAGGCAAACCACGATGGAGTGTGGGCCAGGACAGGCTCGCTGGACAAAGTATCTTAAATCCTGCTTGCGAAGTGATGTGAGGTCCTGCGTTGAGAATGCATCACGTAGCAGCTGTTCCAAGGAGCTACAATACTGTGATGCCAGGTCCAGTGTTATCATCAAGATGCTGTCGATGAGGGGCTTGCAAAGTCATGATACATTGCACATCAGCAGTACCGAAGAAGCTGCAGGGTCCCAATGCGGTGGTCTGCGTCGTCATCGAGGATGCTGTCGATGAAGAGCTTGCGATGCAAAGGCCTGGGTCAAGGATGTTGCGCAGTAGTGGTTCCAATGAAACTCTGGGTTGTTATGTGAAGTCCTGCATCAGGTATGCATCATGAAGCAGCGGTTCTGAGCTGAGCTGGGGTGTCCAGGACTTGGTTAGGCACCACGTCGGGCAAGACTTATTGCAGACTAGGTCCAAGTGATGGATTCACGATGGTTAGAGCCTTCTCTGTTCCTAAGAATCTGACCAGGAGGCCAGCCAACTATCCCTTTGAGTCACTCTGGTGGTCCGGGGAGTAGGATGCAGGTCCAGTCCTTTCACTGATGTGCAAGTGTGGTAGGTGATAGGTCCTCCCTGTTAGAAATTGGGTCTCTATTTGGCAGACGTATACACCCTGTCCAAGTAGGGACCACAATCTCAGTCACAATCCAACCTAAATTATGCTGTGCTCACCCTCCGGTAGCTTTACACACAGCAAGCAGACTCAACTTAGCAGGTAACGTGCAAAGTATTTATGCAATAACTCATACAGTAACACAGTAAAAACATCACAAAAACTATTCCACACCAGTTTAGAAAAATAGATAATATTTACCTGAATAAAAAGACCAAAATGACAAATGTCCAACATACACAGGTCAGGATATCACTTTTCTCTTTTAGATGAAGTCGTTGAGGGTCCTGAGACTTCTTAATAGGAGGCAAGGCAACTAGCCCTTGGAGTTCACTTATGAACTGGCAACTTCCTTCCAGCAGTGCCAGGGATCAGCAGGTAGCAGGACAACAAGCAGAAGAGCAGTCCTTCTAGAAAAGCAGTCCAATTGAGTTCCTTGGGCAGCACGGTAGTCCGACAGAGTCCAGTTGCAGGTCTAGAAGTGTCTGATTTTAGGGGGACACAGACCCACTATATATACCCAAATGTGCCTTTGAAGTGGAGGAGACTTCAAAGAGTGGCTTTGAAGTGCACCAGTTCCCCTTTCAATCCAGCCCTGTCTTCCAGGAGATCTATGAGGGGTTATCAGTCCTTTGTGTGGGGTCAAGCCACTTGCCTTTGAAGTGTAAATGAGAGCCCCTTCGCCCTTCCTGCAGAGGAAGACCAATCAGTATGCAGATGAATGCAGATGTATTTGAGTGTTCGGTGCTTATGGCTGTCTGGGTGGAATGCACAAGGGGATATGTCAACCAGCATAGACCAGACATGGATTGGAGACAGGCTGTAAGGCATAGAGAGAAGTAAGTGCAGAGAAATGTCTACTTTCTAAAAGTGGTATTTCCAAAATAGTAATGTTAAATCCAACTTTACCAGTAAGCAGGATTTCTCACTACCATTCCAACCATACTAAACATGAAAATGCCACTTCTTTCAGATCAGAAATTACCACTTAAAAGTATATAAGCAAATTTCCAATGCTGGCCTATGAGAGGAGCAGGCTTCACAATAGTGAAAAATGACTTTGGGAGGTTTTCACTACCAGGACATGTACAACTTAACTGTACATGTCCTGCCTTTTACTTACATAGCACCCTGCCCCATGGGCTACCAAGGGCCTACCTTAGGGGTAACATATGTAATGAAAGGGGAGTTTAAGGCTTGTCAATTAGTTTAAACTGCCAAGTCTAAGTGGCAGTAAACTGCAATTACAGACCCTTCAATGGCAGGCCTGAGAAATGGTTAAGAGGCTACTCGTAAAATGCACTGCATGTGTTGATGGCCTGTAAATTAAATGCTACTAGTGGGTTTGCAGCTCTGATTGTGCCACCCACTTAAGTAGTCCTTTATACATGACTCAGGCCTGTCATTGCAGAGCCTGTGGGTGCAGTTTTAAACTGCCATGTCCATCTGGTCAGTTAACCCTCCTGTCAGGCCCAAACCTTCCTTTTTGATACATATAAGTCACCTCTAAGGTAGTCCCTAGAAAACCTCAAAGGCTGGGTGTAATGTATTAACAAGTTGGACATGTTCTTTTACATTTTTCATACCCAGATAGTGAAACTCTCTTAAATTCGTCTTTCACTACTGCAAGGTCTTCCTCTCCCATTGGTCAACATTGGGATGCCTTATTACTTTTTTAAGTGTGATATCCAATTGGGAAGAGATGGGACCCCAGAGTTTGGTATCTCTGAAATCACAATTTAGAATCACAACTTAGGGTGGAGTTGGATTTCAAATTGTAATTCTGAAAATGCCACTTTAAAAAAAGTAGGCATTTACTTACTTTAAACCATCTAGTGCCTTCTGCCTGTCTATGTATACATGCCTGGGCGAGTGACAGTTGGGCTCTTGTTTATTCCCTCCGGACAGCCACAGACAAAGGGAGCTTAGGTGTGCCTGAGTAGCCATCAGCATGATGATGGGCCATCCTGAGCAGGATGGGAGGGAGGAGCTGACACGCCTGAATGGGCTGGGTCCTGGTCCCACAAAAAGGGGTGCATAACCCCATGAAGTGTGTCTGAAGGGCAGTGACTTTGTACACTTCAAATGCCTCTCCTTAAAGGCTCCCTCACTACAAGGGCAACACTAGGTATAAGAACTGGACTTCTGATCTTTCAAATTAGTGCATTTCTTGACCTGAGGACATTCTGCTTGGAAGAAGGTCTGTTGTGATGAAGGAACTGTCACTCTGCTGGAACTCTGATGGACTTTGATGGACTCCTGCATTGCTGTGCCTGCCCAGCTGCCTGTTGCCATCCTTGCCTGGGAGTGAGAAGAACTGGACCTGCATCTCTTCATTCCCAGAACTAAAGTGACTCCAAGGGCCTGCTGGCTGTTCTGTTACTCACCCCTGGTACAGCTGCTGGACCTTTCCAACTGTAAGTCCTGCCCTTCCAAGTGGTGCCAATCCAGTCCTGGGCCCTTGGAGGTGGGTTTCCCTGTGCTGATTTAGCAGAATCCATGCATCACCATCACTGCACAATTCGGAACTGCCACATCTCGCCTCAGTGCCAATGTATCACTGCTGAGGATGAGAACAGCGCAATACCGCTTGCACGGCTCAGGATCAATGCATCACCGTTAGCCCTGACGCATCACCGTCTGAGCGGCCTGAGGACAGCACACCGTCCTCTTCACAAATGGTTCAGCGCTGCACCACTGCTCGAGGATTGATGACTGTGCGACTAGGCGATGATGCCTCTTTGACTGTGTGGTTTGAAACTGATGCATCACCTTTGCATTGCCTCCTCTGCACCTCACATCGGATGTCCATGCAACTGTCCATGCAATGTACTGTTTTAGTGGGACAAGATTGCTGTAGCTGGCCTGTTCTCCATCGCAGTCAGCCTGAACTTTGGACTTACCCCGATCTAGTGCAAGCAGATTTCCTCGATTGGCGCTTTAAGCTTTTAAGCACTATAATTGCAGATGTTCTTTGAAGTTATTATCTCAACTTCTACTTATTGGATTGTTTTTGTTTTTGTCTTGTTTTACTCATAAAAATATAATCTAGTTTTCTAACTTGGTGTGGAGTCTTTTTGCAGTGTTTTTACTGTGCTACTGTTTCAAGAGTTGCACAAATACTTTACATATTGCTTCCTAAGGTATGCCTGCCTGCTCTGTGCCAAGCTACCAGACGGAAACACAGGTTAATTTATGGTATGTAGCTGGCTTGCCCTGACTAGGATTGTGGTCCCTACTTGGACAGGATACGTACTTCTGCCAACTAGAGACACAATGTTTAATAATAGGGTATACTCTTTTTTACATTGGATAGAAAGAAATAGATAAAATGCTTCAGTTTCCTGGAGCACAGCAAGTAAGTTAATAATGCACAGCATAATGCAAGAGTTGTTTTATTTAATCATAAAGATAATTCTTTATAATTAAGTATGACACCAATAAATGTATCTTCTTTTCATTGCTGATTGGATACAATATGTTAAACATATATAGCTATGGAGGGTGGGTGCACAGCTGGCTAACTACCTAGGGAATGCAGATCTCTGGGGGAGGAACATCTGGGACTGCAACAGTGATCTTATGGATCCAATTCTATGGGGCCTCTACCCTGATCAGATTATCTCCTGGTGCCACATCACGAGCTGAGCAGGTTCAGAGATACAAAGTCCTTGACGCAGGGCATCTGTGATCATTCACCTTTAGTGACCGATTTCCAGACTGCTTTCCAAGAAACCCTTGGAGAAAGAAAATTGGACCCTTGGAAACTGAGTGTCTGGGACATTAGGAAGCTGGTCACCAACACCACTGACTTTTGGTCATACTTCAGGTCCCAATGGTCATCCACTGGAATTCTTCAAATGTGCGAAATCCAGTGTGGTGGGCCACTTCTTCAGATGTTATGTGGGGGTGAGGGAGGATTGTATACTCCCAAGAGACCTCAGACAGGTGAGAAGTAGTTTTGATCTTGAAGGCCGGGAAGGCACTGGAAGACTGTGTCTCACACAGGCAGATATCTCTGTTCAATGTGGAAATTAAAATACTTAGGAAAATACTTGTGAACCACCTGACAAAGGTGATGGACTCGCCAGTGGTGCTGATTCAATTGGGCTTCATGCCCTACAGGGCCACTGGACACAATCTATGATGAATGACAGGGTGTTCGGTGTGCATGCAGAATACATAAGAGTGACCATTCTGCTATTTCTGGTTGCTGAGAAAGCATCCAATGCACTGGACTGGCCATAGAGGGTGGCATTCCTATGGAAGACGGGTTTTGTCCCCTTTTTCTTGTCATGGGTGCAGCTGTTCTACACAGACCTCACAGCCTCAGTTTGGGTAAATGGGCCACTTTAGAGCAGTGGTTCCCAACCTGTGGTCTAAGGACTCCTTGGGGTCCACAAAGTCTCCTCAGGGGGTCTATGACTGCTTAGAAAATTAAATAATATTAACAGATTAAGTCCTCAGCTTTTAGTAATGACTCATTGAGGGGGTCCCCAGATTCCAATAATGATTCAGTGGGGGTCCTCGGATCCCATTAATGATAAAGTGGGGGTCCATTGAAGTCAAAGGGTTGGGAACCACTGCTTTTGAGAGATTTCAACTAAACAGTGGTATCTGTCAGGGCTGTATTTTATCTCCTCTGCTCTTCACAGTAGTGATTGAGCCATTGGCTACATAGATAAACAGGGGCACATTGCTCTGTGGCGTCTGATGGGACCCTGAATGGGTGGATGCCATCTTGATATGTGCAGATAATGGCCTGCTATATTTGGCAGACCTAGGGGACTCTCTTGAGAGTGATAGTTATTCTACACTCTTTGAGGGTCATGCAGAGTTCAGGATTAACTGGCATAGGTTGGTGGCATTCCCACTCTCTGCAAACAAGCCAGATCATGTAAGGAGATATCCACCAGGTGGGAACGTCAAGGTTTCATCTTGCTAGGAACTTATAATGTCAGATCAGGACCTATTTGTTCAAAAAATCCTGTTACATACACTTGACACCTTTAGTCATTATGCAGGATGGTGGAGAAAACTCCCAATTTTACTGCTGGGATGGGCTGTATTATGTGAGATAATCTATTGGCCTAAATTCTTGTACATGCTGCAAAATACTCCCTTTGAGGTCCGGGACAGCTTCTTATGCACTGTGGATGCGGTGGCATGTGATTTATTGTTGAATGGGGGACACCCAGGATTGCCTTGGCTGCTCTGTTAGACGACCAATTGAGGGATGGATTGCACTTCCGAAATTCCAGCTATACTATTAAGTTACACAATTATTAGCAGTCAATGATTAGGCCTTCTCCATGCTGCAGGAACCATGATTGATGACAGATAGGCTGGTGATGGACTCTGAGTGTTATGTTTGAGGGCTCTATAGAGGGAGGGGCTTGGCCACCCTACCCCCACCAAGAGCTTCCATTGTGAAGGTCTGGAAACAGGTGACTAAGGCATTGGGTTGGAGAAACAAACTAATGCTGGAGATCCCTCTGTGGGGCTCGGATCAGCTGAGCGGTCTGCAGATGTTGGAGGGCTATAAAAAATGGGACTCACTGGGCATCTCCAAACTGGGAGACATCTGGTGATGGGGAGGTGATTACATTTTCAGATTTAGAGGAGGAATATGAACTGACAGGGAGCCAATTCTTGAAATATCAGCAAATAAGACATATGCTATGATGCTATAGGGCCCGTCTAACTGAAGTGGTGAATGAATCCCTGCTACAGAGTGTTGGGATGTCCTCTGAGGCAAATGCAGTATCCCAGATCTACTCCACTCTCCTGCAAAATAGCCTTACACCACTAGAAGCACTGAGGGACAAATGGGTGGATGACGTAGACAAACTGGAGGACAACAACTTAGGGATGGCTTTCTATACCCGGGATAAGTAGCAGTTAGAGTACACTTCCAGATGATGCAACTGAAGTAGATCCACAGGGCATATTATACCAGAACCCGGGGGTTCTAAATGGAGAGAGCATAGAACAATCAGTGCCTATGGGGATGTCAGCAGAGCTGTAACCTACTATATACAATATGGGAATGCATGAGTCTAGGAATATTGGGGTAAAGTGCTCTGTAGGCTCTCCACCGTGCTAGATGGTCAGGTAATGCTTACCTCACAGTTGGTGTAAGTGGGTACCTGGGAAGAGCAATCACTTGGCCCCTCTTCCCTTCTTATCTGCAGCACTGCTCTGATGGTGGCATGAACAGACTTAATTAAATACTGGGGGACAGCAAGGCTGTCGTCTATTCAGGAATAGGAGTACAAAATGCATTGGTGGTGGAGGGCTAAAAGGCTAGTATACCAAACAAGGGGATGCCCATGGTAGTTTAAAAAGATTGGAGGCCCGTGGTAAGCAGCAGAGAAGGTGGCCACTACGGATGGTTAAGGAGAAGGTAGAGCATCTGACCACAGGGAAATCGAGCACTGGAAATGGATGGGACAGTGTTCATGTGTGCCTGGCATGCCTCTGCACAGGTGTGCCCTCAACTCAGGCCTGTAACATCTGGATTGGAAAAAATATGATGATAGCTTTGCAACATGCCTCTAGAAGTTGTTATTTATATGTTACGTTGCATGTCTATGCACGAAAATTCAATACAAATATTTTCTTAAAACATACATAATACAATTAAGTGGTAAGAATGCCATTGCCAGTATTTAACAGCGATGAATTCTAACACTCCATACGATTACGTGTTGCAAAGTTTCCCCATTGATTTCAATTAGCATCAGAGACAGCTGGCATGTCTTTCATCACTTTAACTTTTTCAAGACTATTTCACACAGCATGAGAGATATTCTATGCTGCAGTAGGTCCGAGGCGGTGATTAATCAGTATGTACCTGAATGGACAATATTGCATCAGAATTAGTTGAGAACTATGCATGAGTATAAATAAGGTCTGGTGGCCCGACTTGACAAATAAGATGACAATCGATACCAGCCAACCAGTAAGTAATTAGTTTAGTATTTCTAAGGTTATTTGGCAAAGGTCTCCGTGTCCTCCTGTGGGGACATTGGCACTTTTGCCAAATACCATGCTAAAATGAATACTTACTTATTTGAAATTATTGAAAATAGTACAGTTCGTGGTGCACGTGTCAGCGCTCACGGGAGAAATCCCATATTCCAAGAGTCAGTGGTGTGTTCTTATTATCTCATCTGAGTAGTGGAGGCAAAGAGACATGATCTCTGTGGATGCCTGCATCCTAGTCGACCGTGCTTCCATCCGGCTGAACTATTTGACATCTGTGCTTAAGGTACAACCATGTCCTGTTCTTTCAGTTCTCTGTAAAAGGCATCTCAGCTCAATAAAGTTGAAGGTTTTCTTCATTTTAAACGAGAGTGCAATGGATTCCTCAGTGTAGTCCACGACAAGCCAAAGAAGGTATAACAAGGTCCCCAGGTGGCTCCTTGACGATCTCTCCAATACAAAGCCCACTTGAGATTAGAATATTTATATCCACAATAATCATGGACACTGGGTGATAATTTTCACAATATAGTAGATCTTTCCATGGCTTAAGCAACATAAATTAAAACATTGTTTGGTATTTAATTTAGGCTCCCTTGAACTATAGGCACCAGGCAGACATTGTGCATCGTTAAAGAAAGTGTAGCCTTATTTGATATATACTTCTGAAGACAATCGCCTTCTCCAAGGCATTTATTGTAAGGCAGATCACTGCTGAGATTTCTGCCACTAAAAAGGTTATTTCCAGCAAAGCGATGCCAAAAACAGAAAAACAAGGAAGTTTAGGGGATGACATAAACTGATTCTCCTTGCTTGACCTTAAGTGATTCTGAAGATTTGTGGTCCCATCAAAAGAAGGTGATGTGTTTTTAGGGATTTTTCTCACCTGGCAATTTATGGGGTGTAGTCTTAAAATGGCAGCTGTTGGGAGGAGAAGCTAATAAGTCCCAGATTCAGTTCGAAGAAAATAGGCCAGTGGTCAGATAATACCAAAACAACAATAGCAAATGTAGATACTTTCGGAAGAACGGAGCCACACAACAGAAATAATTAATTCTTGGTGCTTTTGCAATTAGTACAAGATGACAGAGGATGTTATCTTGTACTCAGGTGATAGGTGATTTTTATTGCGAAGCAGTGTTAGAAAATTTGGAGGACAGGTATATTAGTATCTTTTGCTTAACAAAGTAGTGAAGGCCATTCCGAATAATAGAGGATTTTATGAGGGGAGCTGAGTGACCTCGAACCCGAGCTTTGTGGATTGGGAGGATTAGGTGCCAATAGTGGGCGCCGTCTAAAATCTTCTATAACGCACACTGGTTAGGCTTCTAAATAAGGGAAAAAGTTAGAGTAATTGGATTGTAAAGAATGCATGATTAAGAAGAGGTGAGGGTTAGCTGTGTGCAATGGCTGACAAGCATTCGCTGGGTCGAAAAAAGGGTTGTGTCTATGAAAGGTTGTATCGATCACACTAACTAACATTTGCCTAGTGAATAACACCCAAGCCCGCCATCCCCACCATCATTGGACAAATATGGAAAATGGGGGTCTTCAGAAAAGTGTTTGACAGTTTTGGATAGGAGGGTATCCATCCTGGCACAGGATATAAAATGGCAGAATAAAAGCAAAACAGAATATGACAGCCCAACGATTAGAATGAATTCCTACTCAATAGAAGGAGGAAGGTGTCGAAAATGAGGTTGAGGGTAAGGTGATGGCTTGAAATGTTCGGTCATACAGGACATAAAGCTATAGTGCGTATATGTATTTTAATTTCCTCCAGGTTATCTAGTTGATGCAGCAATGTGAAGGACACCAGGAACAGTGATTGATAATTCTGGTGGCTATTTAGAGCAGGTAACCATGACCAGGTGAAGAGATTTATTTTCAATGGAAGCCAGTGATAGTTACAGCCTATTCCCCATTTATTCAGGATTGGCTGAATCGTGAAATAGCCATCTTTTTAATTTAAAAAGGGTAACCAGATTTTTAACTGTCCCTGTTGAGAGTTTCACGAACCTGATCAATACCTTCCTTATCTGTGTGCTGGTGTCAAGTTCCAGTGTCATGCAATTTTCAGAGACGTCAAGGGCAATTTTAGTCTGGCATATCTTTTGATCAGTGTGATGGTGTGGTGATGTGTGCCAGGCTTTTGGAAACACATAGATGTGTATGCACTTGTAAAGCTATACAGGTGAAACTACATGATTCACAATAACAGAGGAAACCACAGAACAAGTATTAGGCACAGGTACTGATTGGTTCAAACTTGTTCATCAGTCTTAGCCTTAACCCAGTGGCTGAGCTGGAGAGACTGGTGCTGGTTATCTGTAGTAGACGTTCTCAAACAGGAAAGATACACTTAACGTTCTCTATTCAAAGTAACATTCAGTCTATGCATGGCATGTACTGAGGCTTTCAAACATATGGCATCAATACACAGAAAAAAGTGCCAGTTGGGTCAATGTTGAAAAACTGATTTTCTAGGGAAGCATAACTAGTACATTGCATTCATGAGCACTAGTAATGCTGATAAATACATTGCAGCTTCTTCACAGAGAGGTTACTTTTCAGTTTAACCCACAACTGGTCGTACAAGTTTAAGGCAGGAAGTTAGGGCCAAGCTAATTCTGAAAGATCAATTACAAGACTTAGGACATCTGGCAAATAAGTGAGTGGCATCATTATGTCGCCCATTAGGTCCCCTGCAATCAAACTGTATAGCCCTCGCTGGTCTAAAGCCAAGCAGCCCACAGAGCATGAATTATCATGGGCCTCAAAGGCCATGTCACAGTTTCTTCATCACCTTCCCAGGGCAATGTGGGAATAGGTGTTGGCTGGATGGGCCATCTCTGACTTGATGGGGGTGAGGCACTGCCAGCTATCGTACTTGCACATCTGAAAGACTCTGCTTCAGAACACTCACAAAAGCTTTTTCATCAGTATGTTGTGCCACCAGAAAAGCTGCGGCCAGGGCAGGTGGGCAGGAAATTCCAAACACCTCTGGGAGTGGAAACTTTTGGAAACTTCTCCTACTTGAAAAGTTGGCACGGGGTATTAATATTGAACTCTCAGGCCCAGCTCTTCAATACAGTTCTGGACTTGAGGATACTACGGAAGAAGGACGCCCTGCTGGACTGCTGCTTAAACCCTGCCCGCTTGCTGAGAAGGAAGACTGGACCAGCCCACTTCATTCAAGGCTGAAGTGACTCCAATTGTCAGCTGACTGACCTCATGTTCTGAGCTGCAGAGACATAACAAGCTCCAGAGGCCTCCCTGCATCTGCCCAGCTGACCCGTTGTGTGGGCCTGCAACTGATCCTGCCTGAGCTTTGCTGGCCTCTTCTGGAGTGAGTTCCTGATCCCCAAGAGGTGCTCCACAGGTCCTGGACCTTTGGTGTGTGTTAGAAATGGGGTCTTTGGTTGGCAGTCAGGTTTCCCCCTGTCTAAGCAAGGACCCTCACTCTAGTCAGGGTAAGTCACACACAATCCAAATTATCCTGTGCCCACCCTCTGGTAGCTTGGCACTGAGCAGTCAGGCGTAACTTAGAATGCAATGTGTAAAGTATTTGTGCAATAAATCATCCAATAACACCATATAGCACCACAAAAATACACCACACAGTGTTTAGAAAAATATATAATATTTATCTGGATATTTGCAGGTTAAAACGATAAAAGCTGCAATAAGAAATTGTAGAGATATCACTGATAAGTGATATGAAGTGTCTTAAGTCTTTAAAAGGCAAACAAAGTCTCTTTTGAGCACAAAGTACCTGGTTTGGCGTGAAAAATCTCTGCAAAGGGCCGCAGAGGAGGAGATGCGTGGAAAATGGTGTGTGTGTCGGTTTCGCCCCTTCACACACAGACTTGCGTAGTTATTTTTCATGCGGGGAAGACGTTGCGTCGATTTCTGGTGTGCAGACAGTCTCCTCTGTGGGTCACGGGGTTTTCAGATGCCCCGGGGTCTGTGCGTAGAATCCTGGGCTTGTTGTCCGGCTGCGTGTCGTTCCGGTGGGCTTTGCGTGGAATTTTCTCCCTCACGGCAGGCGCCGCGTCGATCTCCTCTCTGGAACTCGGGCGGCGTTGTCCAGGCGGGCCGTGCATCGAAGTTCCGCTCGCACCGCAGGCATCGCGTTGATCTTTTCCTCGCAGGGTCGAGCGGCGTCTTTCCGGTTCGGCGTGTGGTGAAATTTTCACCGCGGAGCAAGCTGTGCGTCGAAGTTTTCGCCACACAAGGAGTCCAGTTGAAAAAGAGAAGTCTTTTTGGTCCTGAGGCTTCAGGGAAAGGAGGCAAGCTCTAGCCAAGCCCTTGGAGAGCACTTCTGCAGCAGGGCAAGAGTTCAGCAAGGCAGAAGGGCAACAGCAAGGCAGCAGTCCTCTGTAGAAAGCAGTCAGGTGAGCCCTTTAGGCAGCCAGGTAGTTCTTCTTGGCTGGATGCAGGTTGTGGTTGAGGTTTATTCTCCAGCAAGTGTCTGAGGTGGTAGGGCAGAGGCCCTGTTTTATACCCAAATGTGCCTTTGAAGTGGGGGAGACTTCAAAGAGTGGCTTAGAAGTGCACCAGGTCCCCTTTCAGTTCAATCCTGTCTGCCAGTTCCCAGTAGGGGGTGTGGCAGTCCTTTGTGTGAGAGCAGGCCCTCCACCCTCCCAGCCCAGGAAGACCCATTCAAAATGCAGATGTATGCAAGTAAGGCTGAGTACCCTGTGTTTAGGGTGTGTCTGAGTGAATGCACAAGGAGCTGTCAACTAAACCCAGCCAGACGTGGATTGTAAGGCACAAAATGATTTAAGTGCAAAGAAATGCTCACTTTCTAAAAGTGGCATTTCTAGGATAGTAATATTAAATCCAACTTCACCAGTCAGCAGGATTTTGTATTACCATTCTGGCCATACTAAATATGACCTTCCTACTCCTTTCAGATCAGCAGCTACCACTTCAATAATGTATGAGGGCAGCCCCAATGTTAGCCTATGAAGGGAGCAGGCCTCACAGTAGGGTAAAACCGAATTTAGCAGTTTTACACTACCAGGACATGTAAACTACACAGGTGCATGTCCTTCCTTATACTCACACAGCACCCTGCTCTAGGGGTTACCTAGAGCACACATTAGGTGTGACATATGTAAAGAAAGGGGAGGTTTAGGCTTGGCAAGTACTTTTAAATGCCAAGTCGAAGTGGCAGTGAAACTACACACACAGGCCTTGTAGTGGCAGTCCTGAGACAAGGCAAAGGGGCTACTTGAGTGGGTGGCACAACCAGTGCTGCAGGCCCATTAGTAGCATTTAATCTACAGGCCCTAGGCACATACAGGGCACATTACTAGGGACTTATAAGTAAATTAAATAGTCCAATTGGGTAGGATCCAAAGTTACCATGTTTAAAGCGAGAGAGCATATGCACTTTAGCACTGGTTAGCAGTGGTAAAGTGCGCAGAGTCTAAAAGCCTGCAAAAACAGTGTTCAAAAAGTGGAGGGAGGCAGGCAAAAAGTTAGGGGTGACCACCCTAAGGCTGTCAGGTCTAACAGTGTGCATCAGTTAAACTACCCCTTCCTAGAAAAGGAGACATAATGAAATTTGGGCTTTTCGCATCCATGAACGAGACTGTTCACACATAGATCTTGCCACTTGCTCTGACCGCCAATGCGAAACTCCAGTGAAACTGACTGTTCATGATACAGCAACCGCCGATGACAACTGATAGCATGGGATCTGCACTTTGCGCTATAGCATCAACAGCCCACAGTGACCACCAGCACACATTTCCAAAAATGACCGTCTACAGCCCTCAACAGGATGTTCTCAGTACAGCAATAATGGTCCACAATGCCAGCCTGCTCTTCGCTATGCACTGAAGACCATCCAAGACACTTTCTTTATCCCTAGCCGCTTCTTCAACCAAGAACGGGACTCTGCGCTAGACTCTCGAAGGTAACTCTTTTAGTGGGACTAACCGGGTCTCGGTATTCTGCCCATGCTCCATCGCAATCAGCTTGAACTTGGAACATTCACCCAGTCTTGCATGACAGATAGCTCTGAGTGGCGCTTTGTGCTTTTAGGTGTTATACTTACCTAAAGTCTTCAAAAATGCATATCAATGGTACTACTGGACGGATTTTTGTCATTTTGATTTCACACACTTTATTACATTTTACTCTATTTTTCTAAATTGGTGTGGGATTTTCTTGTGTTGTGTTTTCATTCTATTACTGTTTGATGTGCTGCATAAATACTTCACACATTGCCTTTAAGTTAAGTCTGACTGCTTTTGTGCCAAGCTGCCTGGGGGTTAAGCACAGGTTAATTTGGACTTTCCTTGTGCTGTACCCTGACAAGAATTGTGATTGCTGCTTGAGTAGAGTTTCACCCACCTCAAGCAGTAACCCAATATCCAACAATCTTCAACCACATTTGCTACTGAACCTCTGTTTGTTAACAATTGTTTCTCAATCTGATGTTATTGATCACTACATGCACACTGAATGACTCCTTCTGATTTACATTGATAATTTACAATCCTCCAAATGTTTTCCTCGTGATAAAAGCAGCAGAAACACATTTTAAATTGCTCTATATCGAGTATGGCTCATTGCAAGCTCCAATTAACGACACCAATTTTCATCTCCCTGAGCCGCATTAGCAGGGTAGGACCTCAGGCAACACCGGTGGAGAAGAACCCACAACTACACAGATAGCACACGGATGCTACATCCTCAGAAGGGAGCCCGCTTTCACAGAGCAGCAGATGCACATTGAGCGACTAATCCCCCTGTCTCAGCCCCTGGACATCTCCAGCCCTCCACTGGAATTAATAATGATTGCACACACTGCCAAGTGGCAGCTAAATCAATGCCATCAGCGTTTTATTTACTCATCTTAATATAGCCAACTCATAAAGGACAACTAAATCGCACGAACTTTCCTCTTGAAATAGTTGTTGAATGAGGCTTCATATGCACATTCATAGCTGCGAAAGCCTTACTAGAGCGTTTATTTATTAGACCCCACGTGACTGGGCTTCCATCTTCTATTACTCCAGTTCTGTATTAAGGGCCAGACCCATTTAACAGTGCCCTAAGAAGCACTGCACAATGATCAGTCTTCACAAAGAATACAATACCTAAACACACCCAGTACAAGTTATAACCAACAGCTGCACTTGCAGCTGTTTCAAGCCTTACATTTAGAAATTAAGAGGTAGAAATTCGGTAAGGCGGGGAACTGCAAATAGCTGAATATTTATGTGCCGGTTATTTTAGTCTGCAATCCATTTGTTATTAATCGGCTCATTTGTGTGCAAAAATACTTATTTAGAAAAAATAACAGTTTGATGTTTAAAAAAATATGCAGTTGCAGCTTGTGTTAACCAGTCACATAAATAAGCAGCCGTAAATTAGCTAATGCATCTGAAGTTCACAGCCAAATTTATTTTCCTCTACTGTCTAATAAAAGGAGCATTCGTTCCTAAAAGATTACCCCAAAGGTTAGCACTGGAAAAATTGTCTAACCAGTTGTATGTCAATATAAAAAAACTCCAATTGAATACTTGTAACAATTACTATGATCCACTCTAAGTTGTTTATGTCAAATGCATGATAAAATGTGCCATTATGTCCTCGGCTTTGTTTAGACTTTACGCATGTTTATGGCACATTACTTAACATGAACACTAGGGGATAACCAATGGCAAGAGTGTGGCTCAATGTTGTTTATTTTCATGAAGTTGTGTGCTTGGGAGGATCACGGTTGTGTCTCTAAGAAATCATACTACCTAGCCTGCAACCTGCCTTGGATGGATCACACCAGAACTAGTTAAGCGATATCAAGATTCACATTTCCAAAAAAAGACCCAAAAAACAAGCAATCCAGCTGTGCACCCTCAGAGTCTAGAAAGAACTAATCCAGATGTAAACTCAACATCCACCAGCTCGACTAATTGCTGTTACGAATTATCAGGAGCACTCATGCATTATCATTATCTCACCAATGGCATTGGTCCCCCCCTCTTCTATCCTACACTCCAATCCAAAGGGTGAAAATGTGTCAAGCTTTCTTTTGTGGAACCCAACTCTTCCCACTATCTTCCTAAACGCCCTGCACCGTTACATAGCGCAAAGTAAACCCTCTGGAGAATGTCTGGTATACAGAAAACATTTTAGTCTATACAAAATGAGGTTTACAAATGTCTTCTCATCATCATCCTATTGAATTTCTTGGTATGGTCTTTTTCAGAGATCATGGGTTCCTTAATGCCGATGAAAAATGTTTGGAGATTTTTATTGTGGAATATACTTTTTTTTTAGTCTAAAGGCAGTTGGGATTAATGTTCACAAAATGTATTTCCTTATGGTGTGGTTTCTTGTTATTGTACAGTCTTTAATGCCTTTGTTTTCAAGCGATATAACATTATGTCTTCCTTTTTTGTGTGCTTACAAGCCATTATTAGTAGCCAACTCAATGGTACTCTCTAACTGCAGAAGGAAGAAAAGCTCAGTTGGTTCAATGTGATTACATGCCTATCACATGCAGCCTACGCACTGATCTTCACAGCAAGTGCAATATCTATGCTATTGCCCTAGAATGTTATTGTTAGCGCCAAACCCCCAAACCTCAATTCATGCACTGCAGTCAAACTTACATTCTTAAGCCTATGAACATATTGCAGATTTCTAACTTGCCAGGTCCAGCTCCGAGTAGGTTGACTCATGGGATTTGCAGCTACTTGTGCAGAAGCTGGTGGGCCTTCCATCGAGGACATCTGTAGAGCTGCCATAAATTTTGCATTCTCACTATGTTTCTATCATTATCGACTGGATGTGGGCTATATATACAGAAAACAGCCTACCTTCATAAAGACTCTCTCAGTAAGAGAGTAATGAAATACCGTAAACTGCACGTATGGATGCAATATACAATATATCTTATTACTTTTGTTTATTAAAAAATCATGTATGCACATTCACAAATGATAAAGGCATTAACAAGAAAGCAGCTGCCCACTTCACTCAACAATTTTAAAAAACTGACTCACAACCTCCAACCATACCATTCACACTCAACATGTCAAATATACTCCAATAAAACCAGTACTAAATTCAGTCATATGCAGTACTAAATTATTTTAGGCAAGGCTGGTCCTCAAATTAACATAAATGATGAGGCAAATACCCATGCATATTTTTCACAGCTTGTCACAATTGTAGCTATAAGGCGCTAAAAATTCCAATTTAGTTATTATTTGTATAAATTTGTTGCACAGGTCAACACAGTACAAAGGTTGGCCTAAATCCACCCCATACTTGGAATAATGACTGTATGGATGAAGTAAGTAGTAATTTGGGTCCAAAGTCTTGTGGCTACTCTCCCTGATTGACGTCTTCCTGTAATGTTGCTATCTTTAATAACTTATGTGTGTTACATTACTTTTGGGCTTTGTGTTCTTTGTTTGGGTTTTCTGCCCTTGTGTATCCTCACTGTAGAAAAGTTTGCGATGTGGAAATTTGAGGAGGCAATATATCAACTAGATACTGGTACCCTTCATTAATCTGAATACCTTCCTTGTGCCAATAGTTAAATTGTAGACACATTGCTCATGTTCCACGATCTCATCCAAAGGTGTGCTACTATTGTGTAATCTGTGTATTCCACACAGTGCTGAATTCAGTTTATAATCTTGGCTTCTAATCTTAGCTATGTGGTAGAGCTGAAGGCTCATCCCCATGCCTGAAATCAGTGCCTAATTGGCCATCACACAATCTACCTTAAACATTATTTCACCACTCTGTCAAAGGAGTCAATTTTATGAAAACACTTTGAGACACAAGACTTTCATCACAGAGAAGATGAAAAGTCATAAAAATTCTGTTGGACATGGACCGTTTTAGGGGATTGTCCTGAAATGTTTTGTTTTTTCCTCCCAGTCTTTTGCTGACTCTCTTTGTGTGGCCTTAGGACTTTGGGCACTTTCCCACTATACCACATTGGGGAAGTGCACATGCCCTTCCTACCTATACCAGGAGCGGGTGCTTACATGATTGGTGGAGGTGCCATATACAGGAGTGTCATGTAAAAAGGTATACAACATACCGGCAGAAGGTATGGTATACGGGCGCTGCACTGAATGTACCACTCACCAGAGTAGCCTGACTAACATGTATTAGACCTGACAGGGCAGGCCTGTGAAGGCATAGGTGCGCCTGCGCTCAGGGTGGCATCTCTCCCACCTTGGCCAACCCTAAGTAGACCTTCCACTACTCCTAGAGCACCCCACGGAGAGCAGAGCTGGTGGTAGGCAGAAATCAGGGCAGGTACACAAGGGTGACCCATGCCCGGGTAGGGGAGAACCCACAAGTTTCTACCTGAGATTTTGCTGCTCCTGTTGGAGTGGCCTTATGGCCCTGGATGCTTTCCCAATGTAATTACAGTGGGAAAGTGTGCGTGCCCTTCCTACATATGTTAGGAAGTGGCACCTACCAAGTATATGCACACTTGCAAATTGGTGTTCTCATATAGTTATACTGAGCCTGGCCCAGCTTGCCAGGATGTGCACACTTGCTGTATGGGTGCACTTGCAACTTCGTGGTTTTCTTAAAACATGTGTCCAGCCTGCCCCTGCAGGCTTCTGTGTGCATCAGGGCATATGTGCCCAGGGAGTGAAGAATACCCATGTGTGTTTTCACTACCATTGAGAGCTGATTTGCTCACAGGTTAATGAGGAGGAAAGTTTACAATTAATCGTATCTGCAATAGTGGATTACTGTGGCGCAGCCTCATAATATTTACTATCATTGGATTTACAATGGCAAACCCTTTCCAGTGGTAAATGTGGCTTTCTCAATAATACCTTGGAAACGCCACTTAAAGAAAGTGGGCATTTCTATGTTCTAAGACATCTTTTGTGTTTCTTTTTAATTCAGTTTCATTCCTCTGGAGACTAGGGGAAAACTCACCTGTGCATTCCTCAGCAACAACTATAAAACCTGGGCAGCTGGAATGACAGACCTCGGCCCTTTGAGGGCCTGGTTGGATAGACGGGAGGGAGAGGTTTTCATACTTGCTCTGTCAGAGCCAGATCATGGCCCCACTAAATAATAAGATCTGCATTCCACTGCCCCTATGGCAGACAGGACTGAAATTTAGGGGAGACATCTGTGGTTAAAAGGGGAACCCTTTGAACCACCCACAACTTCAATGGCACACTTCAGTATACCAACGGGTACCACACTTCAGCAATTTAGAGATAAAGTTGCAGGAACACGGGAGAAGACCCTGAACTGCATGGTGCACACTGCCATTTGAATCTGCTGGGCCCAGGAGTATTTACTGCCCTGGGAAGGTACCACCCACCCTTCTTGCATCATGGCTGGCCTGGGCAAACTGCTTGCTGCAGTGTGGCACTCTGACGTGTGCTCTCCAAGGGATTGTTGGCTTGTCCCCTGTTCTTTGTGGAGGTCTCAGGGACATCAAAGACCTGCAAATGAGCTACACCTTCTACCTGTGTAGTCTGGAGAGTGGTGCACTTCTGCACATCTACATCATCTGCTGGATGCCACTGGGTAGCAGCATAGAACTAAGTATTGTGCCCAGAGACCAGATTTGCCTGGTGCAGAGCTTTTAAAGTACTGCCCGCATTCAAGGAGTGTGGCCCTTCATCGTGGGGTCAGGACATGCATAAGCGTCAAGTTGGTAGTGAGTGAATTCACCGGTTGGGGGACCCCCACATGGCCCGCTTTTGTCGAGCATGCTGCATTTCTCTTCTGCAACACTAGACCGCATGTTCATTGTGTGCAGTGCCTGTGTCACTGGTTGCAACCCTCAGAGGTGGGGACGTACCCGGAGCAGTGCCACATTCTACCTCGTGAAGCACCACTGAACTTGCTTGTCTGTGTGTGTGACCAGATTTTTCTGGTGCGACTCAAGTCATCATGCATCAGAAGTTGTGCCTCATTCCAGTGAGGCACTGCATTGAAAACTTTTTGCATGTGAACAGAATTGGGGTACATAGTGCACCCCAGATGTTGTGCCTCATTCCAGGGAGATGCTGCATTGTTAACTTTTCATGTGCATGTGGAATTATCTGGTGCGACTCAAGTCATTGCGCACCCAACATCATTCAAAGGAGGCACTGCATTGGTCACTTTGCGTTAGCGACCGGAATTGTTTGATGCAACTCAGGTCACCAGACATTGTGCCCATACCAGGAGGGCACATAAATTGGTAACTCTTCATGGGTAATTGGAATCGTCTGGTGCAACTCAATTCAATTGTACTTCCTTTCCTGGAGGTGCAGAGTTGGTAACTCTTTGTGTGCAACCGGGATGACGGGGCAGCCTCAGTCTTCACACCCCTGACGTGGTGCTTCCATTCCTGGGAGATGCAGAATTGGAACTATTTGTGAATTACAGTGTCTGGCTTGGCTGGGCGCCACTGTGAGCAATGTGTGTCCCAAGGTGACCCTTCCCCGTGCTTTGCAGACAGGGGTCCACACCAGAAGGCCATTGTGGAGACCATGGAGTGAACTTCTTGAGTTGTGGTCAAGCCTCCATTTGTCGCCTGTTGCCTGATCAGCCATTCTCTCTTTCTTCCCCCTCCTTTCCACCAGGATCCGGAATAAATGTAACCACCAGCTGCAAGTGACCTAGTATCTGGGGAAAGATTACCACAATTCTAGCTCTTAGGGGGCGGGAATTGGTTGGGGGGTGGAACAAGGTTTGGGTCCAAGAGGGGTCTGTGAACTCATTGACAACTCACCTGCTGAATGTCAGAGCAGTGCACTAGCGCACTGGAAGAGAGTGTGTGCGAGTTGTGTATACTAGCCTGCCTGATATCCGTGGCACTGCATAGCGGTGTGGAATGAGTGTGTGGGAGTGATTGCCTTGGATTGACTACACTGCACAGCAGGGGTGCCATGCATGTTGTTTACTATTATGGTTCACATTGAAGTTTACTTGTGCAGCCTAGGCGGCGGAGCTATTTCAATAGAGCTGAGATTCTCTGTATGTACACATTGCTGATATTGCTGGGAAACGGGATGCATCCTATAACTGTTTGATATTGAATTGGGGTGATTACTGGGGTGAGTCTTGTGCAGCCACTGTGGTTGCACAGCAAGAGGGTGCTGGGAGGGAAAGTAATAGTTTTTTAACCACAGCCTGGTACTACTAGTCATATTTGTAAATGTAATTGATGCCCAGATTTACATGATGTTCATGTTGCGTTAATTATTGTGTGTGTTGAATAGGAACTTTATTTACATACACCTTGGGTGGAGTCTCTTTTGTGATGCTCAGTGTAATTGCTGTGTGGTAGTGCTGTGCTTTACACATTGCTCCTGTGATAAGCCTGATTGCTCCGTGCAAAGCTACCCGATGGTGAATGTAATCACCGACCCCGGACAGGAGTGGTAGGTTTTGCCTGGATGGACACGCCACAGCCAAACAGAATGTGCCACCTCCAACACATTCATAACAGCAATACTGTTAGAAATGGGATTTCTGGATGGCTAGGGTATGCACCTCAGCCAGGCAGAGCCTACCCACTCGAGTCAGGGCAAGGGAGTTACACGTCCAAGATAACCCCTGCTCACCCCCTTGGTAGCTTGGCACGAGCAGTCAGGTCTATCCCAGAGGCAATGTGTAAAGCGTTTGCACAACACTCAGAACACACGTGATGCAAAATATACACCACAAAATAAACACAACACTGAGCTATGTAAAAATAAACTGTAGTGCACAAAACATAATTAGACCAACATTACACGTAAGTAATACCCTGCTACCTTAGCAGTTGTCAGAACGTTACAGAAGTTACTAATACTCGGCAAGAATACGCAGTTGTCACATTAGAACACGTAAGTACTCAGGATTCTGCAACATAAGCAGTAGTCAGGAATTACAGTAAGAATTCTATGCACTTGCAATTAATAAGTCCTAAAAACTCATTAAAGGAACATTAGAAAACATTTCAGAAGTCATAAAAATATGTATCTGCGTATCATGCCCATAAAAGGAACATTAGTACACATATATTGTGTCATAAAAGCAGGTAGGAAACATATAAAAAACCAAGGTCCATACTAAGCTTGCAGAGCTGATATATTTCTAAAAGTACCTGGTTTTAGGGAGAAAAGTCACTTCCCGTGCCTGGAAAGAGGAGTATGGGGGTCCCCGGCGCTCCGGTGCGCTGACGGGGGCCACACAATGCTCCAGGGGGAGAGGGGCGGTAGGCACCCTCTTCTTATAGAAAACGGGCCCCTCTGGGCGCCCGTGATTTGGATGCGGCCTGCCTTGGCCTCTGCACACCCTGTCCTCAGGGTGGGGGCCAGGCAAGGCCCTAACAACAATCTAGAGGCAAGCGGAAGGGGGGCGTCCGTTGAGGTCTCTCTTCCAGGTGTTTGCAAGAAAGAATGCCCGTTTTTGAAGAAAGAGGAGCGTCCTGCTCCTAGGGCAGAGACCGGGGGAAGGGGCGCTCCCCACGCCTTCCCCAGAGTGCTGCGGTGAAGCTTTTGCAGCTCAGGCCCCTCCTGGGGGCCGAGAAAACACTCGCCCACTTCCGATGTGGTGCGCAAGTGTATGCGGAGGATCCCGGGCGACGCAGTGAAGATTCAGTGGAAAGTTGACGGCGGCGGGTGCCCTGGAGGCGCTCCCAAGAGTGGACCGTACTCCGGGGGCGCCGACAGGAGCTTGCTTGCTCCTCTTTGCTACTTCACGTGCCCCGAGGGCACAGGAAAGAGCGCGGTCCTCGCGCTGAATGAAAAATAGACGCCTGGGTTGCAGCGGTGACTTGGGGGCAATTAAGAGAGCGCGTTTCAAAGCGCTAGGGCCCAAATCTGCAGCCCGGGCTGCGGCGGTGATTTCTCCAGCAGCCAAAATGTGGTTTTTGAGAAGCGTGTTATAGTTCCAAAGGAGTGCTCTGGAAGTGCTACACAGCCACAGCAGCACTCCATGTGCTGGAAGGAGGTTACAGAGGTCAGGGGCCACAGCACCCTGCCTCTGGAGACTACAGAGGGTTGCAGGGCTGGCAAACCCAGCTACAGGCCAGCGCACAAGGGGATGCCAGCAGTGGTAGTTTCTCCTAGTGACCAAGCAGGTCACAGGCCAGCACAGCAGCAGCAGTCCAAGGTGATCCTGGTGAGTCCTCTCCTCAGCGTCCTGCGTCCAACTCCAGGTAAGATTCCTGGAGTTCAAAGTGATGGACTCCAATGATGTCTAAATTGTGGGGAAAGAGGGGGTTCCAACCAGTTACAACTGGTTCTGGGAGTGCCCTTTCTCTCCTCCAGCACAGGCCCCAAACATCAGTGGGGCGGTAAACAACCCTATTGTGTGAGGCCAGGGCACAGCCTTTACAAATGCAGGTGTACCCTGCCTCTCCCTTCTCTCAGCCCAGGAAGGCTTTACAATATGTAGATGCATCTCTGTGACACCTCCACCCTCCCTGTGTTCAGGCTGTATGAGAAGTATGCACAAAGCTCCAACTGTCAGTCTGCCCAGACGTGGATTGGAGGCAAGCTGCAAAACACCAAAGTCATAAGCACAGATAAATGCGCACTTCCTAGAAGTGGCATTTCTGTGATAGTAATAAAAAATACACCTACACCAGTAAGCAGCATTTCTCACCACTATCATAACCATACCAAACATGCCTATGCTACCCCTCATAAATCAGACAAAACCCCTTACATATAAGGCAGGGCATTTCCAATGAATCTTATGAGAGGGCAGCACTCACAGCAGTAAGGCACCAAGTTAGGCTGTTTGTCAGTACCAGTACAGGCCAAGCAACATGGCACATGTCCTGCCTTCAACATACATGGCACCCTGGCCAAAGGGCTATCTAAGACGCACCTTAGGGGTGACTTACATGTAGTAAAAGGGGAGGTCTGGGCCTGGCAAGTGAATTTAGATGCCAGGTCCCTGTGGCAGAAAACTGTATACACAGGCTCTGCGCTAGCAGGCCTTAGATAGGTTTGACAGGCTACTTCAGTGGGTGGCGCAAGCAGCGCTGCAGGCCCACTAGTAGCATTTAATTTACAGGCCCTGGGTATAGGGATACCACTTTACAAGGGACTTATAGGTAAATTAAATATGCCAATTAGGTATAATCCAATCATACCAATTTTGTAAGGGAGAGCACATGCACTTCAGCACTGGTTAGCAGTCAAAAAGTGCTCAGAGTCCAAACGTCAGTCGACAAAGGTCAGAAAAATAAGGAGGCAAAAAGCAAAAAGTCTGGGGAATTACCTTGTATATGGGCCAAGTCCAACAAATACCTTTAGCACACACGTGGTAGTATGATCTCAGAGGACAGTCCTGCATCATTCACACAATGCTGCCTGGAGGTATAATTCATGCTTCATTAATCGTTTGTGTGCTTAAAGTGCACTCCTCAGCTAAAGTGATGATGTGTTTTAAAGTAAATAGTGCAGCATGGCTAATGGATGATTATTCCTCTTATATTTTGTCTAATAATGGGCATTTTCTGTGGCAATGGACTGAATTGGCAACAATGCCATGCACATACCTGTGACCATGCTCTTCCAGGTGAATTAATCCTAATATTACATGCATTTTCTAGCTTTCTTAGCTTGAGTGGGAGTCAATTTTCTCTCAGTCCTACTCCTTACATGGTGGATATTTTCTTATTCAGTCTTTTCCCTGAAGGTCAAGGATTAATTCTTGCCTTACTGGTGCTCCATGCTTCCACAAGAAAAGCAGCTTTGAAGTAGCCAGGCGTAATTGTGTGATACGTTGGAACAGTTACAAATTGCAGGATATTTTGTATACCCATGATATTAAGGTATGGGAGGAAATTCAAAGGAGTTATTTGACACATAAGTGCAATGGGAGGAAATTGGAAGAAGCTTATTTGATATACAAGTAGATAGACACTATTTTCCTTTATGAAGCCCCATGTGGGAACGAAATCCGTTGGCTGGGCTGTTGCTGTCTGTTTTTTATGGAGATGAAGAATAAAGATTGAAACCTCTTTTTAATCAACTGCATTTGAGTCTCCTTTATGACTGGCACTTGAATACGGATATTACCTGGAGGATATGAACTCTGGGAGTTTTGGTTGCATTTGAATATATTTTTGACTCTTTGTGAATAGAGAAAAACTAATTATTAAGGTGCTCTTTCTTATATGGTGTTTATCAGGTGAATCAAGTGGGTTGTCAGGTAGTTTGACCCGGGGTTGGGTCACAGTTTCTATTAAATTGTTTCACCGACACCTGTGACGCCGAGGCACAACCATTTCTGCCAAGTGTATTGAGGCGAAATACATTTAGGACACAATTTTTATATAATACATTATTTCTGCTAACAGTATTCTGACACAGAACCTCCCCGAAGTACATTTGGCAAGTTACCATCTTTGAGAACTCAGTAAGTCACCCACACTGACTAGGCCATGGGATCTCTTTAGAATGGTTGTGGTCCTAATACACCGCAGGACATTTTGTGCCCCTCTTGGGTCAAAGAAGTAACATGACTCAATATAGAAGCAAGAGCCAAATGACTATCTCTTAGCTCGGTGGAGAATATAGTCCACATTCCCTCTCTCTTTACCCTCACCCCAGTTCATTTAACTTTCTAATCTATTTCCTATATCCAGGAAATGTATTTGAATGAATTACCAAACTAGCAAGACCGTATTTCCAGTGTGTGTCAATTACTTTCATTCTTTTCTCTGAGTCGTCATCTCTCACTGAGGAAAAGACAAAGTAACATTCCTAAATGCGATGCAGCCCATCATTATAAGAGAGAAAGCAGCCCTTGTTCAATCAATATTTATATCCCCATCAATCACAGCAACAACACCAAGTGGCAATGAAAGGTAATTGGGTAAAATTCACTCACTGTAATTACCAGCGAGAAATCAACAAGTTTTCCAGTTCCTGTTGTCTGAGCAACTCGTTTCTGAGGATCACTGATGCACACCCAGCGGATTAATTAAACCAGGGGTCATTTAATCAAATACAATTTATCTGTTGCTATTTAATTGGAGGCGAGTTGACACGGATATGGACACTGTCAAAATAAAGCTTCATTTCTGCTCAGAGGAGATTGGAAAAAATCAGCATAATAATAATGGAATTACTTAAATAATATTTTACATTGAATGGAATCAGATTACTATATGCACACAAGGACGTTGGTCAGTAGGGCGCACCGTCAATAATGGTTGGTTCTTATAAAGTGATTTCTTTCTACGTGAATGGTGGGCAGATAGACCTCTTTATTAGGGCAGGTTGGCATATATGCTAATCAGTGACGAAAGAAACTATGCATTTTTAGGAATCTTGCAAAAGAATTGATTATCTCGCAAACATTTTGAGGTGATTATTCAGAAAAAAGGTGCATGCGTGCGGCTGCATGCAATCTATCTATCAAACAGTTTCCAAAAATGCTGAATATATGAGAAAAACGTGTGAGTTAACTGTTCTGTCTTTTCTTTTAATGAAAATGACAACAAGAGCTTTGCAGTGTTGAAAATATCATTCTCTCTTTGATACCCAAACTCGCTTCTTGAAAAGAGCAGGAAAAAACGTAAACTGCATACATGCATAATTGTATTAAAAAATAGAAAAGAAGACAGCCAAACATTTAAACATTGAATAAAATGTACAACGGGATCCTAGCACCTTATTTAATAGCTATATGGCATGCACAGGACAGCTGCCTACTCTTAGTAAGCAGGCTGTGGTCCTAGTGACTTTATTGCGATGGCAAGGCATTGTGAGCTCAAAGCATAAGTGAGCCCTCCTCCCCATCTCCCCGGTGTACTCCTGCCCATGTTCTCAATTCCTCTATATCTCTGCCTTTCAAAGTCTGGGGTTCAACTTAGTCCGTAAAATTCGGTGGTGTGAATCCAAAGCATTCCAACTAACAAACAGTATACGGAAGGGTGAAGGGATGACCAATGTTTTGGGTACATTCTTCCTATGAGGAACAGGTTCAATACTTTTAGAAATGGGGTCTTTGGTTGACAGCCAGGTTACCCCCTGTTCAAGCAAGGACCCTCACTCTAGTCACGGTAAAAGAGAATCACCCTCAGCTAACCCCTGCTTACCCCCTTGGTAGCTTGGCAGAGCAGTAGGCTTAACTTCAGAATGCTAGGTGTAAAGTATTTGTACCAACACACACAGTAACTTAATGAAACACTACAAAATGACACAACACAGGTTTAGAAAAATAGGAAATATTTATCTTAACAAAACAGACCAAAACGACAAAATTCCGACATACACAAGTCAAGTTATGAGTTTTTAAAGATTAAATAAAAAAATAGCACTTAGAAACACAAAATGCTTTAATGAGATGTTAACACGGCGTTGTGACGGAGTTGTTCCCAACAATCCGACACCAGCGGCGCCGGCCACAGAGTCACGTGGACCCCGAGGTACAGTACCTTTCGTGAAGACTGAAAATAGGCCGATGTGCGAAGTCGGGGATCGCGGCGTCTGTGCGACATGTTGAATCCGCGCACTTCGAGCGACATCGGTCAGGACGTGGTGTGGCAACTTCCATTAAGTCGCGGACTTCGGCGGGGCAACAGCTGTGTCGGGCCTGCAAAGGTCGTCGCGTTCCAGTGAAGATCAAGGAGTCGGTTGCAGGCCATGTCACCGGATTCAGCAGAGGCGTCGAAGTCGATTTCCTTGGATTTTCACCAGCTGTTCCTTTCAAGGGCTCAGGGACTGGATAGGGCACCACTTGTCAGGGTCGGAGTCTCAGCAGAGAGTCCAGGTGCTGATAAGGGAAGTCTTTGATGGCCCTGAGACTTCAGAATAGGGGGCAAGCTCAGTCCAAGCCCTTGGAGAGTCCTTCTCAAGCAGGAATATACCACAAAGTCCAGTCTTTGTCCCCTTGCACAGGCAGAAGCAGCAACTGCAGGATAGCTCCACAAAGCACAGTCACAGGCAGAGCAGCACTTCTCCTCAGCTCTTCAGCTCTTCTCCAGGCAGAGGTTCCTCTTGATTTCCAGAAGTGATCTAAAGTCTGTGGTTTTGGGTGCCCTTCTTATACCCAATTTCTCCTTTGAAGTAGGCCTACTTCAAACAAAGTCTCTTGTGAATGTGAAATTCTGCCTTGCCCAGGCCATGCCTCAGACACTCACCAGGGGGTTGGAGACTGCATTGTGTGAGGACAGGCACAGCCCTTTCAGATGTAAGTGACCACGCCTCCCCTCCCTCCTGGCACAGATGGCTCATCAGGATATGCAGGCTACACCCCAGTTCCCTTTGTGTCACTGTCTAGTGTGAGGTGCAACCAGCCCAACTGTCAAACTGACCCAGACAGGGAATCCACAAACAGGCAGAGTCACAGAAATGGTATAAGCAAGAAAATGCTCACTTTCTAAAAGTGGCATTTTCAAAAACACAATCCTAAAATCAACTTTACTAAAAGATGTATTTTTAAATTGTGAGCTCAGAGACTCCAAACTCCACATGTCCATCCGCTCCCAAAGGGAATCTACACTTTAATCAGATTTAAAGGTAGTCCCCATGTTAACCTATGAGAGGGACAGGCCTTGCAACACTGAAAAACAAATTCAGCAATATTTTACTGTCAGGACGTATAAAACCATTACCATATGTCCTATCGTAAGCATACACTGCACCCTGCCCTTGGGGCTATCCAGGGCCTACCTTACTGGTGTGTGACATGCAAGAAAAGGGAAGGTTCAGGCCTGGCAAGTGGGTACACTTGCCAAGTCGAATTTACAGTTACAACTGCACACATAGACACTGCAATGGCAGGTCTGAGACATGATTACAGAGCTACTTATGTGGGTGGCACAACCAGTGCTGCAGGCCCAATAGTAGCATTTGATTTACAGGCCCTGGCACCTCTAGTGCAGTTTACTAGGGACATACTAGTAAATCAAATATGCCAACCATGGATAAACCAAACAACAATACAATTTACACAGAGAGCATATGCACTTTAGCACTGGTTAGCAGTAGTAAAGTGCTCAGAGTTCAAAAACCAACAGCAACAGGTCAGACAAAATAGGAGGCAGGAGGCAAAAAGATTGGGGATGAGCCTGCATAGGCAAAAAAGTCCAACAATACCTGTAAATCCCGATATATAATAGGGTATAGAGGATTAGAGGCAAAGTGGATTTCGCACTGCTGTAGTGCCTATTATCTTTTTAAAGGCAACCCTGCCTTGCAGGCTGGTTTTAAATGTAAATTATGAAAAAAATGCACATTTGACTTTGGAATTAACGGTACCTCCAAAGTCTCAAACTACCTTATTTTTACATATGTCACCCCTAAGGTGTCCCCCTTGTATCCCCAGGGGTAGGGTGCCTTGTAACTATAAGCAGGGTCCTGATAAAATATGTTTTATAATGTTTTATATGCCCAGGTGAGGGAAAACTGATTTCGTTTTTCCCATTGTAGGCCATAGGCTCACATTGGGAAACTTAACTAAAGTATAACTTTAGCTAGAAATGGGCTACAATTTCCATTCTTGGACTCAAAATGTTATTTGGAATAAATCAAACAAATTATCACTGTTAGATTTATTTTAACTAGCACGGAAAATAAGTTATAGAACTTTCTTTTCTGTAAGCCCAAATCCAGCTCTCCAGCTGCTCTTTTCTGATTGGCCAGCATCTGCCAAGTTGAGCCAATCTGATTTAATGAGGTGTGAAGTGGCCTGCATTGAGACAATGGGACATCTGCTGACTGGAGATCTGAAAGCTGCAGAGTAAAAGGCATGAAGGGGGCTGGGTGGCCAAACCGGGCTTCAAAAAGGGAATGGCAGTTAGGACAGGGGCCATGCTCACCCCCACATTCCATCACCCCAGCAAGATGGGAGCCCCAGTAAAGAGATTAGCCGATGGACTAGAGAGGGAGTGTCTAGGGAAATAAGCCACACCAGTGGGAGTGCATAGCCATATCTTAACTCCAAGGAAGGATTTCCTCCATCTCGATTTCGAAAGACTAGTGCTTCCTGAAATTGATTTTTGCCACATTTTGCAGGAAATTATCACCCTTGAGGGTGGCACCAGCATCCCACTGGTCAGGTGTTCCCTCCTGCTTGCCAGCCCAGGAACACTGGATACAAATGACTGAGTTGCCAAGCAACTCAGATCACTGCCTGAACTTTAAGAAGAAGAAGGGCTGCCCTTCTGGAACCTTGGTCTCCACCCTGTAAAACTGCACTTTGTGTGACTGCACCTGCTGCACACTGAGGAACAACAGCTCTAAGGATTTTGCCTGGCTTCACAAGAGGAAAGGAGTGGACTCCCCAAAAGGAACAGGTTAAAAGAGCTTTACCTGCAATATCCCCACCAAGGAGGACCCAGCTGACCACCCTCAGCTGGACTTTTGAGGATTTGCAAGGTGCATTCTGAGAAACATAGTCCCAACCTCCCAAGGACCATCTCAGATCTTCTAGACCCTTGAATAGTTGTTGTGGACCACTAGAGATACTTATGAAAGGAGATCCAGAAGTTTGGAGAAGATTGGAGAAAAAAGCTACATAAGGTGACTGACCAGTCAACGAGAGTCGAGCTTCTGACATTAAACCGCAACCCGGTCTGAAATCTAGGTTCACCCCATTGAAGCTTCAGAGTTTATCCTTGTTGATGAGACTTCCAGGAGTTGACCGAGAGGTTGCGCTGGGCCAAGCCGATGATGTTGCATCGGTTTCCAGCCTGATGAGTAACCTCACCCAACGACAAGAGTAAAAGCTCTAAAAAAACAAGGTCTGAAGGTAAAAATTTGACCAAAGCCTCTTGCTCAGTGTGTCAGAGTAGGGCTCCATCGTGATCAGCCTCAAATTGTGACTTGGGCCTAGTCAAACGCAACCAGATGTCCCCAGTCGGTGCTATTGGTATTTAAGCACATTTTTTAAAATTATTCTTTAAAAATTGAGATCTCTAGTTTCCTGCATTGGATTTTATTCTTTTTGGTGTCAGTTTAAAGAGAAAGATATTTCCTATTTTTATAAGTCGGTGTTGGATTTTTATTGTGTGTTGTGTTTTACTTATTTATATTTAATGTATTATTTTTGTAAATGTTATACACACTTGTCTCCTAAGTTAAGCCTGCCTGCTTGTTGCCAGCTACCAGGGTCTGAGCAAGAAATTAATTACTGAGACCTTGACTGGACCTTACATTGTGATTGAGGCCTAATTACTAGTGGTAGGTCCCTGCTTATCACTACTAATAACCCACTTCCAACAGGACCCAAATCTGAGCCCACAAACTCAGCTCTCAAGTGAAGAATGCATTTATTTGGAGGGGTGTCACACCCCAAATTTCCTCCTGAAACTATGCCCCTATTGAAAGTGCTTTGTTGCTACATGAGATAAGTTCTAGGACCTGTTGTCCTATGGCTCCTTTGAGCCCTCAAATCCCAAGTCTGAAGGGGCAGGAAAGGGGTGTCCCACTTTTAATTGTGATTCAATATGAGATTTATAAATGGTTTGCAACCTCAACTGTGGTTGTAAATCATTATAATGGAATGCCTTTTCAAAGGAGATGGTAACAGATTCACAAAAGGCAAGCTGTCTGACTTGGACAGCTTTCCCCTTGGAAATGGTGCTAGCTGGCTTTGGGCCATAGGGTAGTGCCTGGATGATGCCAAACTGTTTCTTTTAAGGAAAATTGTGTGCTTTAACATAATAAACATTGAAGTTTGCAAAAATGTGGGAATGCAAACACCGAGATGGTGGTCTGCTGTTCCTTGCAGGTAACTATACCTGTGTTTGCAGACAATCACAGGGGTCGCAAATAACAACCTATGTAATCAACATTCATTAGGTGCAGGTCATTCTGCAACTCTCTGAGACTTGAGATTCTGCAATGAGACCTAATAGTATTTAGGTCCCATCACACAATTAACGACTAATCACAAAATGCTCATGCACAATTTGCGACAACTTTTGTGTTAGTCTTTCATATATCGGGGATCCAGGGCCTCAGCCAATCAGGACAGGTCTTTCTCTTATCCATTGTCCATCCATTCGAACCCTTCTACTGTGGTAAATTTTGGAAATTCCATAAATCTACATTAGTTATTTTTAATTTTACTTTTGAAGTTTTTTTTAAACCTGTTCCCCTTTCTATGCTGGTGGGATGTGTTCTGAAACTTTGTAGCTTTGTGTTTGTCTCCATATAATTCTCTGCCCCACTGATATTTGTCTTACAATTGCCTTGCAAATAATCCACTCAAAGTAAAAAATATATTGAAAATAAATCTTAAAAATAGAGTGGCATAACTGTCCCAGCATTTTACAGTAAGAATATCTATATATGACAATAACAGATGTTCCCCTCTCTCTACCAATCAAGGCAAAACATAATTTGCATATTTAGTTTTGAATATGGGAGCGCTTGGCCTTACTGTCATTTGTCATCTCCTCTTCACTACCTTTTGCATGGTTGTACAGACTAAAAGTAATTTACATACAGAGACACCACATTTCAGAAAATAAATAATACGTTGTTTTAGGTCTGACTACAGCTGTCTTTAGCTGTCTAGCAGGCCTCATGTTACTACATAACACACGACATCCACAAAGAGTCTGTGGGCTAGCCCTCTTCAGTCAGTGGCTTCTTCTGGCAAGTACATTGTAGGCATTTGCTTAATGGGCTACCTGTCACATAATGTGAATGTGTACATTTTTCACGTAGTGGGAGTGCATGGCAGGATGATAGGAATATTTTTTCATTTGAGCCAAGAAGGAGAGGCCATGCTATGTCCCCTGCTCCCCTGCTCCTTCGTAGAAGTTAAAACGAGGTAGAGAGGAGTTTGGGTGCCATGCATAACATAATCGTATGGATTAGTAAAACCTGCATTATTGGGATGTCTTTCATTTCTGGGTTCTGAGTGAAATCATAGACAACTTGAGCTTTGGACTCCTTGTCTGTTTGATGTCACTCAGAATACCTAGGTGAAAAACACCGGCATAGCTCACTGTTACCCAGCTATATTTATGAAAGAACATATTTCTGTTGACTATATTCTGACATACTTCCTAATGCGATATGGTACCAGAATTTCATTTTCAGAATATCATCACTCATTAATAGTGTGTCCTGAATGTCGTTTACAAAAATAGTGTCACATTGGTGTCAATAATAGAAAATCATAGGGCCACACTCTAAGCCAGCAAGGAGGCACTTTTGTTTTTAAGTGCTAGGATGGAACTGTAAAAGATCTGGGAACCACAAACCTCAGGGTCCCAAGAGGATTGAAAGGCTATTTCCACAAAGGCCATGAGGAGGAAAGCAATCCATCTGACTGCACATCACTCCTCTGCAGTAGACATTAGTTTGTGACGTAGCAACATGTCACTACATAGTGAAAAGACATAACAAGTCACTTTCTAATGTTTCCACACAGCTGGCTCAAATCATAGGAGAATAAGAGGAGCCACACCACAAAAAGAAAATAAATACATTTTTAGCAACCCTTCAGAATAAATTCCACATCGGAGGCACATACTAGGGCAATACTGAAAACCACACCCATAGTGAAAACTTTGCATTGCCAAAGGGTAAGTCATATCTTTAGCTGTGTGCCGTGGCCTTAAAGCCCTACACATATATATATGAAATGGAGTACCTTGCATTGTTATTAAGCTGATATAGGTGCTTATTGCACCGCCATAAAAGCAGAAGAAGGTCCCAGATGGCCCCACATTGTTTTGACCACAGACCTCACACATGCTACAGCCAGAGTTCTGGAATGTGTGGATGCTTGCAGAGGGCAGTAGAGCATGTATTTGCAATTACCATTTCTATGCAGTTCATTTACTACTTCCCAGCTAATGGATGTTCATGGGAACGTTTTCATCTGGATAAAGCAGGATTTCGTTAGAAATTGATTTCTTTTCAATCTTCCTTAGAGACGGGACACTTTACGTTGGTCGGCAGTTTTCAATTTTACCTTCATCAATATTTTGCTTTTAATTGTACAGTAGGCAAAACAGGGCTTGTTTCTATTGACTCAGCATCCACTGCTAATTGCGTTTAATGCACTTCATGAAAAAATAAAATCTACCTTTATCTAGTGTATAAATGAATCTGCAGGCTTGAGTTTTCCACTAGCACACCACTGAAACATGCCACATTTTTCATAAGAAAGGTTTCCCCAGTATACTCCAGTCTAAAACGAGCACCGATGAGTTTCAAACAATGATTGGGCACGCGTTCAGACTCCAAATGTCACTTTAAATAAAATGCGAATATTGTCTATTTTATTGTGCTGTGCTTATTTGGTCATATTATTTTGTTTCGTCTAAGTCAGCACGCCATGTTACTGTGCAATCATTTTATCCAAATGAAATGCAACTTAGTTTTTTTTATTCATACATTGTTTAAGCTTGCATTTTATGATTTTACAAATAGAACAGTGAAATCTAAGTGTATTTACGAGTTATTTCAATGTCTTACAATAGTTGCCAGTGACATTAGTTAGTTTATTCGGAATTTGTATAGCGCAGTGTTTGGCACTTACCTTCCATCTTGTGGCCTCATTGTGAGTTACCAGGATGTCATCTAAGGCAGGACTGGCCATACCGAGCATCGGGCGTTTCCCTGGGAGCCTGGAGGGTGGTGGCCACTTTTGTTTTGGTTTTGTATCAGTTCAGCAGTATTTAGAAAGTTCCTTGTATATCTAACAGTTTTCAGACAACAATAAAAGTGGCAATTTAACTCTGGTGATTAATTTTCCTGCTGGAGAGAATCGAGGTATTGTCTAGAGGCAGTTTTGACCCATCTTAGGTAGTGCAGAGGGTTAATATGCCTGCTGCAAAGAAGGTTTACTATGCAGATCAAAGAACAGTATTTATGTGCATAGGCCAGTGGGAGGCCGCTTTTGTCACAGAGATCCTTTTGTCACTTGCAGTTCAAACGTTACAATCATAATCTAGCACAGTGAGCTATGAACTGCTCATCAAGGAGCTGCATGCAAATGGCATGGTACAGGTTAGAAACTTTTTTTTTTCCAGAGTCTTTGATTATCCTAAATTTGCTAAAAAGGGTTTGCTTGGTTAGAAATAAATTGTTATATGTAAAGTTAGTCCTAAGTACTGAATTACATTCTGAATCCTGAGTTGACGCTTCCCCAGACCAAGCACTCTTAGAAAATGCCTACCAGTATGGATGACATGCGAATCCTACAGTTTGTAGTCCGCCCTTGTCAAAATTTTCTCTACACTGATTTTTGCACATATGATTCATAGTATCTGTATGTGTGTGTGTTGTAAAGGGCTCCAATACCGTACACTGGTAAGAGATGTGCTATAAAACAAATTAAATACATGTGGGAGAGTGGTTATGGGGAGATGAGAGGCACTGTTAGAGGAGGGTAGAGAGGGAATCATTGAAGAATCTCAATAAAGATTGCCATATCCTGGTCCACTCTAAAGTCATAATACTCTCTGCTTTAAAAACTAACACAATTGAATATATAATGAAAATGTGTTGCAGAATGCACTGTTTTATCAATTTTCACAAATTCTCTTTGTGGAAGAACCCCCCCCAACCACCATTGTAGTGGTCAGGCTTGCTCGCTATGCACCGTATGGGGGCTGGTCTGACAAAATTTTCCAGGGCCGCCTTGGATGCCCAGTCCAGCCCTGATTTCATCCAGAGGAGGTTCTCCTCCTTGGGTACTTCACTCTTGAACCTCAGTCCTCTGGGTGGGTGATTTAGAGGGTGTGGAATACCCTCAATGAGGTGTTCCATAATGAGGGTAAGCCGAAAACCAACTTCCATGTCTTCCACAATCCTCAACTCCTATCTTATTTCACCGAAATAATTCTCTGCCTGAATCCCTTTTTGAGTATTTGTCTACCAGCAGATTACTTTGCTAGAAAAATCAGCAGTCCTATTTTCATTTCGTTTGAGTTGTCCTGTTTTTCTTATGCGCCGGAAATTATAGTTTATTTCACACTGAAAAAACAACTGAATATGCCTTCTCTTCTCGAACGTAGCTACAACTAATGATGCATTTGTTAAATATTCAATTCCTTTATCATTGCCGTTGTTTATAAGTATGCTTCACAAAGCATCAAGTGCTGATGATCTACACTCACTTCCAGAATGGGTGGTCATTCTAAACAGCCTTACTGGACCCTAAGTGTGCTCTTGCACCATTCCTTATCCTCTACATGCACTTGTAGATAAAAGATGAACTAGGAAGGTTTTACTGTAACAAAGCAGAATCCTTCACCAGACCTTGCAGTAAATGTCTCCATCTGCGTTCTCTGGTGGTGATAGGTGATGGTTGTCATATTAATTCATAGCTCTTGCTAACAGCCACTCAATGTCAGATGTAGCAAGAACAGCTGCTCTTCAGCATCCTAATATGTCATTTGTTTAGGGATTACTGGCTGTAAGAAGCCTCATGAAGAAATGTTTTCAGAATGTAGTCTAAAACTCAGTGACCTGAAAGACTGTGATTTGGAAGTATTCGGTCAGTTATGCTTGGAAGAGCCTGATGATGTGAAGGTCAAAATCATTATTACTTAATTCTGAGAGTGTCCAAAAAACTAGAGTCACAAAATGCGCTAGAGTTAATCTAGCAGTTGATTACCAAGGTTTCCTGCAAGTTGGAGAAGTTAGGCGTTTTCATTCATTTCTAATTGATTACTGCTACCGGAGAACAGAATCTCACCAACATATTGTTGCACACTGGAGAGGGGATGAACAGCAAATTCAGCATCCAATATATCAATTGATAATGACTGACAGTTTGATTATCGACGTGGAAGGGGAACTCCACCAGTTTACTAATGCAATCACTTAAGAATCCGTACTAAATCCTGGGCATTTAAGCAGCACTAAATACAAGCACCAGAGTACCAAAAATTAAAATGCCCGAAGACTTTACATTAATGTTCCAAAACAGATTATTGCAAGCAGGGATATTACTTTTTAATTTCAAAACAAATGGTCATAGGAGCAAAAGAATTATGTAAGTCAGTGTTAGGTTATCTGCATTACAAAAAGCAGCCACTGAAGGCCATTCTTTCAGCAAGACAAAAACTAAACATTTTAGCAGCTACATAATCAGCCTCACAGAGGCCAGGAAGGTAAAGATAGAGTCAAATACCTTTCAGATTGACATGCTCAAATGCTTTTTTAAATCACACTAGAGCTGTTCTGGGGTCTCCTGACATATCCCCAAGAAGGAGATAGACCTCTCTGCCCTGGCTTCCTGCTACAGTTTTCCTGGCCACTTGAAAACACTGGATCCTGGCTCCCTTGCCGCTCTCAAGGTTTCCAAAAAGGGGTGGGAGGGAGGCCACATTTTATCAGTGTGAGGCAGGCTTAATCACTTTTCTTCAAACAAAGTCTCTAGCATGATCAAGTTCATTCCATTCCTAACTGTTTCTCAACGGAAATACTTTCTTGACACCTTTGTCCTTGGGACACTGGAGGTCAGACACACCTTAAAGGAAATATGTAAAGGATTTATGCAGCACACAAACAGCAATAAATTTAAACCACAGCACAAGAAACACGCCACACCAATTTGGAGAAATAGAGTACATTTAAATAAATAATTTCAGACTAAAACAACAGAAATCCAATGAGTAGAACCAAAAATATACAGTTTTAAAGATTTAAGGGAAAATAGTGCCTAACAGCATAAAGCGCCAAATATGCTTATCTGGTTGAGCTAGGCTAGGACAAAGTCAGAAGTTCAAGCTGACCACGATAGGGTGTGGGCTGGATACAGAGGCCAAGTTAGACCTGCTGGGCAAAGTACATTAAATCTTGGTTGAAAGGCACTAAAAGGTCTTGCTTCGAAGATACATCAGTCAGCGGTGGTTCCAAGGATGTGGGGGCTGCAGTGCAAGGTCCTGCATTTAGGATGAGTCACGCAGTGGCAGTTCCAAGGAGCTGTGCGGCTGTGATGCAAAGTTATAAGGCAATGTGTCCCACTGCGTCAGTTCTATGAGGACCACCGTTGTGCTGACTGAGCACCTTCAGGCTCATTTCCAAAGGCCCAAGACTGAGGTTGTACCACTTGAGGGCAGGACTGACAATAGGCAGAGTCCAGTTGCCGTATTCAAACTGGTTGGATCAGAAAGCTAGCCAACCAGCCCTTGGAGTCACAACAGTGGCCCTCATCAGGGCAGAAAAATAGCAGCCCTCCTTGCAGCATAACAGCACAGCAGTCCTTCTTATGGGTCTTCTACAAGTCCAGATGTGTACTGAAGAGTGTCAGGAGGTTCTATTTGTGAACCTGGTGCTTTCTTTGAAGTAGGTGAAATTTCTAGAGATTACTTTTGAAGTGCTTGAAATTTTCTGTCTTCCTGCCTGTTCTGGTTCCAGCCCGGCTGTAGGCACAATGGATTAGTATGGCGTTCTTTGTGTCAAGGCAGGGCACATCCTTTTACCTCTTAAGTGGGGCTGTGCCCAGCTCTTCCTCCATCCTGCCAGTAATGACCCATCCAGGAACACCTAATCCCTCTAATATGTGCTGTCTGAGAGAAATATATAAAAAGTTCAACTGCAATCAGTCATGTGACCCAAGGACAGGCTACAGGCACCAAACAGGGCAAGAAAATGCTAACTTTCTAAAAGTGACAATTTCAAAATTGTGATTTAAAATCCAACTTTACCTTTAATGAGAATTTTAAATTACAATTTCTCAGACACCAAACATCAGTTTCCTACTTGCTCCCAATAAAAAAGTTACCAATTATTAAATGTAATAAGGCAACCCAATGTTTTCTTATGGGGGCTAGGCTATTCAGTAGTTAAAAACTAATTTAAGTGCTTTTCACCACTAGAAAACATATGACTTAAAAGTACATGTCCACATTTTTCGTTACAATGCACCCAGCCCTATCAGCTTTCTAGGGCCTACCTTAGGAGTGACATAAGTAATAAAAAAGGGTGTTCTAGGCTCAGCAATATGGTAACATTGCCAAGTTCTATTGGAAATTTTAAAGCTGACAGCAGGCTGAGGCCCATTAGTAGCATTTAATTTACCAGCCCTTAGTATATGTTATACTATTTTACTATTACCTGCTGAGTAACTTAAATATGCCAATCAAGTGTGAGCAATACCTTGGTCACGAAATCTCTACAGGTTAGTGCCACCTGTCCTCTGAATGAGTTGAAGCCATTCTTAAATTACCTCACACTGTAACAGTCTATACCTCTCAGGGCATGACTGGGTATTACAGGCAGTACATTCTGTGCTACACTGAATGGATTATGCCAGGAAAGACACGATGAGCCCTTGCAGCAGTCTAGAGAAACCAAAAATGCATTTGTTAGAATTAAGCAGGCAATGGCTTCTGCACTTGCTTTAGGACTCCCTGATTATGCCAAATCTCTTACTTTGTATTATTATGAACATCACAATTTTGTACTTGGAATGCTAATACAGAGCCATAAAAGTTCAGGGCCTATTATTCTTCAATCCTATATCCGATTGCGGCTGGGTTGCCACTATGTTTATGGTTATTGCCACACATCTTCTTGAAGCATCTGAAAACATTATGTTGAATTCTCTTTTTAACAGATACTGTGCCTCTTTCTGTGGTCCCTCTCTTCATTACAAAATCCCAGCACAACTCTGCAGCCCAATTGTCCTGCTATGAAGGTGTACTGTGGTTAGCTTCGCATCTTATGCTGACCAGTTGTCCAGCCCTCAACCATGCCTCTTTAATTCCTACCCATGAAAAAAGTAACCTCATGATTGCTTCTTTGTCACTGGCCATGTAACCAGGCCAGTGTTAATTTAACGTATATGTCCATTCTTAATTGTGAGTTCAAGTATTTTGTGGACTATATCTCAAAGATAATGGTGTCCTGGCTGTTGAGTATGCTGTTTGTACTGTTTATCAAATTGTGTATAGTTGTCACTTGCCAAATGTCAGGTTGCCGAGGATAATGTTCATGCCACATTCTGTATTTTAGCCAAAGAAAAGATTTTGACTGTGAACAGTGACAAAGTATGCATTTGGATTAATGCATGGATTTAGGTTCCTACAGATGTAAAGGGTGTTTCCTAAGAATAGTCAATATGTTCAGAATCTTTAAAATGCCTTATAGGGGGGTGTGGAGAGACATCAAGGGGAGTGAGGTTGCATCAAAATTTATTTGCCGCAAGTTCATCAGGTTATATCACAGAGTAACCCGAAATGATAGGGGTGGCATGATATGCGCCGAGGAAGCCCTTTGGCATGTGCCCTTCTTTTTTCCATAACCCAAAATATTACCAGTCCTGTGCCATCTGCATGTCACATAATGCAGGAGAGGTTATTAAGGGTGACCCATGATGTTCATCCTCTCCTCATAAGGTGAGGCTTCTTTGTGCACCCTGTGTATCCAGTTGCCAATGTGTGCTAACTATTCATATGTCTTCGTTATTGTGTGTATGTATGTTTCAGGACAGTTGGAGGTGTACCCATGCCATCACAATAGCTAAGCAGGTACTCTGAATTGTTTTCACTCGGTTCAGAGTACTGTACCGAACTGCAAGAAGACACTTTGTGTAAGGAATAGTATAGACAGTTACAAAGCTGCAAGAATAGACTAGCATTTACATTGTGCATTTCACTCAGAAACAGCAGGCAAAATAGAAAGATACAATGGCACCCTCAAGAACATGATAGCTAGGATATGCTCAGAAACTCAGATTAAATTGCCTAATGCCCTGCCACTAGCACAATGTCCCTCAGAGCAATTCCTTCACGGAAAACAAAGTTGAAAAATGAGCCCATACAAAATAGTCAAAGGCAACAAATGATGCTGCTCTCAAATCCCTCATCTTCCACTGCTAAGTTGGGCTTAGGGTTGAATGATGATGCAGTCTTGTGGTATATAAGGACATTTCTACAGTGTCTCTGTAGTTTCCATTCTCAGGGTCGAGCCACCTTTCCTCATTGTTTAACTGAGACCTCCTACTCCCTCCAGTCCAGAAAGTGCATGTACATATATGTACACCAGACACCAACACAGCTGTTAACTGTTGTGGTCTAGTGATGTAGTTGTACTCATCTCATTTCAAGTTAACTGATCCACATAGAGATGACAGTGTTCCTTTTCTGGACATATGCCTAGCCCCAGATATGTATCCCCTGCTGAAAATGTTTCTTCTGCTATCCTGACCTCTGTGGTGGGAAAAGTCCTCCATGTCCAAGTTTGCTGCCTGCTGCCCCATCACCAGGCAATGCTGCCCTGCAGCCACTCATCATTACTACCTAATTCTGAGGTAGGACTGACATCTCACCTGGATACCTGATCCCACTGTGGGTCTGGCCTGCCATCTTTCTCGCTGCCTTGAGGGTCAGTTTGATGGTAGAATAAATTTTTGCTGAGGAATGGGAAATCATTCCAAGGCCAAAGGGTACTGAACATGTCCTTGCTCAGAGCCGTTGTACTGCCAACATGCTGTTGCTTGATCTGGACAAGCATGTTGGAATGGGCATCTAATTGATCTACCACTAATTCTAAAGCTAATGTGGTGGATTTAACAATCTCTTTGTCTCTGCATTCCTTCTCTCTTCATCTATAGTAATATTTACATCATATGTTTGAATTAGAGCAAAAAATAATATAGAAGAAGTAGAGGCAGCCCCCTTATCCCACCTCCAATGTAAAGGATGTTCACCAAAGATTCTCATAGCAAGAATAATGTATCCGGATAAGACGTCCCATTCCTTCTAAAGACAGCCACAGATAGGTTCAGGATCCACAAATGAAATATGCTAAGCCCCCTTGCTGATGGAGCTTATGAAACATCAGACATTGTGGAAGACGGAATTATAAGAGACTAGTTTGAAACGAATATTCTCTACAACAAGGTCACATTAACTAATTGGAACAAAAATACTAGAGGCATTTGCTTTATGGTCCTCACAGGATAAATCCTGGCTGTCAGTACTACAGAAGTTATATCTGGCATGTTCTGGGTCAAAGGACTTGAACTTTTTAAGGGCCTGATAAAAAGTGGAGGATATACTGGCACACTGTCGTAGTTGGTGCCTGTGGTAGAACAGGTCAAGAGAAGTGTCATTATAAATGAATAAGCTTCCTCCTTGCAGGATTTGCACACACTTTCCTTTTGATGTAGGGGGTAATATCCCTTTGATTGGCATGCCCATTATTTATAATGACCAGCTACAATAGTGTGACAGTATATCCTCCACTGACTCATGTTTCATAAGCTCCATCAGCAAGGGGGCTAAGCATATTTCATTTGTGGATCCTGAGCCTATCCGTGGCTGCCCTTAGTAAGAACGGGACATCCTATCCAGATACATTATTCTTGTTATTAGAAACTTTGGTGATCATCCGGATGAAATTACATCAGGATGAAATTAAATTACATTTTAGCAGCAAATGGGAAGGGCTGGTAGGGCTTTTGTAGATTCTGAATGCTGCACTCATCTTCCCCAAACCACACTAAGCATTAACAAACAAATAGACCATATTAAGGATACCTCTAAGAAGATACACAAGTTAATGAATCGGCTAGATATTAATCTCAGTCGTATCTAGACATGACTTTGCGGAATGTTTACGCACTGGGTAAAGAGACTACTTGAAATAATCCTCACAAAAATGTTAATTATAGTTATTCTATATGTATTAATAACATTAATAATGTACATCATCCTACTTAGTTGCGCAAATAAAGGCACTGTCAATACTTTTCTGCTTGTTACTTTTGAGGATGCTGAGGGCAGTGATAATGAAGATGTAAAAGCTGAGGTTTTGAGATTATTTGCACTAGAATCTTTATAAATACATGTTGTATCCCCACAAACAGCGGGCAGATGGGTTGTGCAAAAATAATTATGTATTGCTATTGCTTTAATGTTATTATTGCCTTGCACCCGTAAAGTGCAACATGCACTGATTTTGTAATTTTCAAATGGGCATGTTATTTTTACTAGCATGAATTGTCCATTAGTCTCAACATGCATACTAACTAGACCCAGAAGCCATTTTCTTCAATGTAGGACATTTACACATTTACTGCATCTCCTAGTAAAAATGTAGCTTTATTTTCAATGTTGGCAAACAGAAGTATGACTGAAGAAAAATGATGAATCTAGCAATGTTCATGGATCTGTGTCTTATTTTCAAGGAGGTCGTGCATTTTTCTCTCTGAGAAGCTCTTGCCACCTGCTCATTAGATACATGGCTCTGAAGTAAGAAGTTTCTTTCACATGTTTATGCTCCATTGACATCTATGGAGGGCAAAGTTTCTAAAAACTGTCCAACATTGAATGCATTTTAGCATCAAATGACAGTGGTTTCCTCATTACTTGCTGTTCTGCTTGCAATATTAGCATTAAATGCATGTTGGACTAGTATGTCTCCTGACGTGCTGTGTTTTACTTTAAACACACTCTACTGCTTCCTCTCCATTCAATGTATCACAGATTCATGAACAAAATAGTAAATGTATTAGTAAAAAGTTATTTTGTAAATTTATAGAAAATGTAGAACACAATCCGTCAAGCAAAGAAACAGTCACTAATAGTATCAAGCACTACCTTGTGCCACAGGATTTGAAGACCCCTCGCCAGGACAAACGGTATTAGTGATCAAAAAAAGTGAAATATGCGAGAGCAACTCAACCACAACTTCTCCAGTCAAAACTTTGGACTCAAATACATAAAAATCCAATCCCTTACACTGTCGCCAATTCTTACCACAGTCCTGAACCTAAACTCTTTTCTAACCCGTACACCTTACATCAAACTTCACACAACAACTTACTCTATCCCTAACCTATGCATTTTTTCACTTTTCTGTACCTTTTATACATTCTATTTTTTCACTTTTGGCTTTTTTGTCAGTCTGCGGTTTTTCTACTTTAATTTTACTGCAAACTGTATTTAATTTCATTCACAATCTAGAATTCTAAAGAAATTTCAGCCAAAAGGAATCCCGCTGCTCTTTCGCTAACTCTCCTTTAATGGTCTGTTTCTAATACTCCTTCTTATTTTGCTGTTCCGTCGTACCAAGACGCCCATGTTGGTGAAAGAGTGCTTTAAAATAATTAACCAATCAAGGCTAAAATGTGATAATTCTGAAAGCAAAATATTGCTTTTAAAATCTACTAACTATTTAACAACTCACTTTTGCTTAATCAGGCTATCCTTAAACTGTAAACAAAAAAACAACATTCCATGAAACCAGTTGCTTTTTGAAAAAGAGTATAGCAAAGAATACTTGCCAATTATCTGATTTGTGCACACTAAAAGGATTTTATGAGAGCAAATCAAAAAATCTTCCTTAACTCCCAACATGCTGACTAATTTACGTGGATATGTTTACAAAAGCACCATTCAGGCAAATATATCCTGGGCCTCATTTAGAGTTGAAGGAAAATATGTTTCCGTTGTGTATCATCTGGCCTTTAGCCCCACCAAACACATGAATCAACTACTTTGTGTAGAGATGACCAAAGCACCAAGTTTCAGATGGTAATGCCTCAGCTGGCTTCATCATTGTAGACCTTTGATCAAATGACCATCGATCCACAGGGTGCTGTTCAACGTATTGCAGAACGCCTCTGTTGTCTGGAGGTAACAACCCCACAGGGTACAGTTGGTGGCCCCTGGATGGTGTACAGTGTAGGTGTCTGGACGGAGGGCAGTCAAGTCCATCACTTAATACTTGCAGGCATTTAAAAGTATACCAGCTTTTCTGAGTAGTGCCTGGTATAGTCCACTGTTATAGTAGCTGACCTCAGAATCGCTAGTACTGTAACATGTCAGCAGAAGGATAAAACCAGATCAACTGTTGACACTAATGTGAAAATACATGATCAACAATTAAGGCACTTTGTGGGCATTTGAATGTGGCTTTAGTGGAAGAGCGGGCTTGCACTGTGGGCCATTAACACTTCGACGACACAGGGTGAAGAGGCACCATCATAAGCATGGACTGTAACACTGGTTCGAGCTGCAGGAGTCCTAAGCATGGGCACATGTGGCAGGTTAAGTGGGCCACTGAGAGGTTCTCTGGCAGAGTGGTGAGTGTTGCAACATAGTGCCAAACAGAATGCATGAAGTACAGCTCAACGCAATACATGCATTTCAGTGTGTGCCAGGTCGCAAGGCAATTGTACTTTTCTCAGACGTTTTGGGTGTGGTCTACTTTTACCTGGGCATCAAGGATGGCATTGAAGAGGTGAGATGGCATTGCACCACATGTACCATTGCAGGACTGCACAATATATGGTACTTGGAACTTGGCCACATTGAGGGAATGCAAGCAGAGCAATTTGAATGGATGTTGGGTTCCATGTTTTGGTTTCTTCTAGTAGAAAAGATAGCTTGGATCTGCCCTTCTGCCCTCCTGTCCTGCGTATTGCTTTTTGGCTGATGTGATGGAACTGGCATGAGTGGATGAGTGTTTTGATGTGATCTGTTCTTGAGTCAGATTGGCACTTCAAAGTTTCAGCCCTTGGGCGCGCACCTGGAGCACATACGACTCTTGTTTGGTTGTGTGTGGAGCCTGGCAGTCCATTTCCCTGTCCTGGCTCCAACACTTTACCACACTGTGCGATCCAGGGAAGTTCATTACATCTCGCTGTGTCTTAGTTTCTTTTTGGATACAATTTGAGGGCTTGCAAACATACTCAAACTACAGTTCTCCATTGAGAGGTGCACAGAAATGGAATATTTGTTACAGTGGCATTGTGTTTGTCGTGTGGTAGGGGCTGCTGGTTTGGGAGTGGCCAGTGGAGAGCACAGGGAGTGCAGCAGCCACTCTCATCAGTGGGGGGAGAGAAGGATGAAATGAGTGCTCAGTGGCATTGTGCTCCCCCATCCGGGGAGAGGGAGGGAAGGGTGCTGAGTGGCATCTGAAACCAGTGATTCTCTGTGAGACCCTGCAGCAGTGGGTGTATACTGAGACTTGCAGTTTGGAGCCCATCAGTTGATGCACTTTTGGCATTTTTTGGGGCTAATGGCCATTGTAATTCAAGCTTTGTAGGCTCAGTGCTGGTGTGTGATTGCATACTTTTTAGAGTAGTTATATTTGGGGTTGTGTGTGGCCTTCTGGGGATTGTAACACTTAGTAGGAGTATTGCATCCTCAAATAGCACAACAATTACCCCTCAGTGACCCCTAACAATGTCATCATCAGTTTTGCCTGCACTATGCTATGCACTATGGAATTAACCAGCCTCCTCCCCATCCCACCTCCAAGCTATGTGCTTGCCATTATCTGGTCAGCCCTGTGCTGATCCTTAAAGTGGAGCGTGCACAACAATATAGCTAACCTGCTGGATCTGAGCCTCTGCTTACTAAACAAGGTGCATTTAAACTATTGTACGACACAAGTCACTTTTAAAATTCAGCCATTCATTCATAAAGCACACCTGCTATCTGATGACATGTTAACCCTACATTTATGTGGGAACCCTTTGTGGGTGTGCAGGGCAGAAGCTTTGTGATGTGCAAGTGTGGTAGGTGACAGCTAGTCCCTCTCATCCTGACAGAGAAGGCCCATCTTCACAACACCTATGCTCCCTTTCTCTCACTCTCTGGGAAGAATGCACAAAGATCAACTGCCAGCTACACATAGTCATGTGACCCAGGATTCAGGCTGCAGGCACCAAATGGTTACGATGGGAAAATGTTAACTTTTGGAAAGTGGCACTTTCAGAATTGTGACTTGAAATCTAACTTTATCATTAAAGAGGGTTTTAAATTACAATTCTTTAGAGACTAAATTCAATTTTCCGACCTGCTCCCTTTTGAAAATTATCATGTAGTAAATGTAATAAGTAAACCAAATGTTATCCTATGGGAGAAGTATACCTTGCAGTAGTGAAAAACAAATTGAAGGGTTTTTCACTAACAGGTCATTTGAAACTTAAAAGATACATGTCCCGTTTTTAAATACACTGCACCCTGACCTCTGTGATTCCTAGGGTCTACCCTGGGGGTGACTTACATGCATTAAAAAGGAAGCTTTGGGCCTGACAAAAGGTTTATTTTGCCAGGTGGAAATGGCAGTTTAGGACTGCACGCACAGGCTGCAATGGCACGCCTGGGATATGTTTGAAGGGCTACCTGGGTGAGCGGCACAATGAGTGATGTAGGCCCACTAGTAGCATCTAATTTACTGGTCCTTGGTACAGGCATTACAACTTTACCATGGACTTACAAGTAAATTAAGTTTGCCCATTGGGTGTAAGTAAATGTTACCATGTTTTAGCACTGCTTAGCAGTGGTAAAGTGCGCAGAGTTCTAAGGCCATCAAAAACGAAGTCAGGAGAATTGAAGGTAATACGTTGAGGAAACCACTCCAAAGATGCAAGGTCCATCGAACTTGAGGTAAAAAGGTGATCTCGGAGTTGGGGGTGGTGGCCCACTTACCAATCTAGCTAGAGGGCAAATCTGTGATCCGCATCTGTATGTGTACATTATTTTCATTTTGCTAGTTTAAGAAAATCCCTTTCTGTCCTTCCCATTCTTCCTCCTTCTTCCTCAACCCAAACATTTCTGACAACTCCCGGACATCCACCTCAAACTTTCACCTCTCCTTTTTTCAGCCTCGCCATCCAACTAGCAAACACTGATGACCACTACTTACAAAAACGTTTACTAACTCCCCTTTCAATTTCTCACTCTCCTATAATTGAAACTCATCCTTTCAAATCCATTCCTATCATTCGATCCCTACTCCAGACTCAACAGAACACATATGAAATCAGGAGCACAAACCTAACACAATGTTAGAAATGGGGTCTTTGGTTGACAGTCAGGTTACCCCCTGTTCAAGCAAAGACCCTCATTCTAGTCAGGGTAAAAGAGAATCACCCTCCGCTAACCCCTACTTACCCCCTTGGTAGTGTGGCACAAGCAGTAGACTTAACTTCAGAAGCTAGGTGTAAAGTATTTGTACCAACACACACAGTAACTTAATGAAAACACTACAAAATGACACAACACCAGTTTAGAAAGATAGGAAATATTTATCGAAACTAAATAAGGCCAAAAATCCACAATACACAAGGCAAGTTATCAATTAAAAAGCAAAAAGAGTTGCACGGGCAAGTGTGCGTCAGAAAGGGCTTGTGATGCGTCGATTTCACTCATGAGCGAGACTTTGCGTCGTTTCTCCTTTCGTTGGGTCAGGGCGCACCGTTTCTTCTCTCTGCAGGAGAGTGATGCATTGATCCGGTCAGCATTCTCAGGTCCAGGCAGGCCTTGTGTTGTTTTTACACGCTCAGCGGTACTTGCATCGGAAATCCAGCCGCACGATGATCCGAAAACCACGTAGTGCGGGTTGTGATCTCATAGCCTCCGTTAGCGATGCCGCAAGCCGTTTCTCCTGCTCCGTGCGTCGATTCTTCGGTCGCATTTCCGGCAAGCGCCGTTTCTTCAGCTGCAGATCGGAGTCACGTTCATCTTCTCCCCACAGGGCGCTCTGTGCGTGGATTTCCTCCTCTTAGGCAGCCAGCTTCTCCTTTCAGGGTCCCAGGAACTGGATGGGCACCACAGGGCAGAGTAGGAGTCTCTCCAGGTGTTTGCTGTCCCTCAGACTTCAAACAACAGGATGCAAGCTTTAAATCAGGCCCTTGGAGATTTCTTCTCAAGATGGAAGGCACACAAAGTCCAGTCTTTGCCCTCTTACCGTGGCAGAAGAGGCAACTGTAGGATAGCTCTACAAAGCACAGTCACAGACAGAGCAGCTCTTCTTCCTCAGCTCTTCAGCTCTTCTCCAGGCAGAGGTTCCTCTTGGTTTCCAGAAGTGTTCTAACGTCTGTGGTTTTGGGTGCCCTTTTTATACCCAATTTATCCTTTAATCCTTTAATGTGAAATCCTGCCTTGCCCAGCCCAGGCCCCAGACACTCACCAGGGGGTTGGAGACTGGATTGTGTGAAGGCAGGCACAGCCCTTTCAGGTGTGAGTGACCACTCCTCCCCTCCCTTCTTGCACAGATGGCTTATCAGGATATGCAGGCTACACCCCAGCTCCCTTTGTGTCACTGTCTAGTGTGAGGTGCAACCAGCCCAACTGTCAAACTGACCCAGACAGGGAATCCACAAACAGGCAGAGTCACATAAATGGTATAAGCAAGAAAATGCTCACTTTCTAAAAGTGGTATTTTCAAACACACAATTTTAAAATCAACTTTTTTAAAGGATGTATTTTTAAATTGTGAGCTCAGAGACCCCCAAACTCCACATGTCCATCCGCTCCCAAAGGGAATCTACACTTTAATCATATTTAAAGGTAGCCCCCATGTTAACTTATGAGAGGGACAGGCCTTGCAACAGTGAAAAACGAATTTAGCAATATTTCACTGTCAGGATAAAAGAAATGGGGTTTTTGATTGGCAGTCAGGTTACCCCCTGTCCAAGCAAAAGCCCTCACTCTAGTCAGGGTAAGTCACACACAATCCAAGATTATCCTGCGCCCACCCTCTGGTAGCTTGGCACAAGCAGTCAGGCTTAACTTAGAAGGCAATGTGTAAAGTATTTGTGCAATAAATCATACAATACCACCATATAGCACCACAAAAATACACCACACAGTGTTTAGAAAAATATATTATATCTATCAGGATAGTTGTAGGTCAAAAAGAATAAAGTTGCAATGTGAAATTGTAGAGATATCACTGAAAAGTGATATAAAGTGTCTTTAGTCTTTAAAAAGTAAACAAAGTCTCTTTCAAGCACAAGTACCTGGTTTGGAGTGGAAAAATCTCCTCAGAGGGCCACAAAAGAAGAGGTGCGTGGAAAAAGGGTGTGTGCGTCGATTTCTCCCCAGCACACACGGACTTGCGTCGTTATTTTTCACACGGGGAAGTCGTGCGTCGTTTTCCGGTGCGCGGACAGTCTCTTTCTGTGGATCGCGGGGATTACCAGATGTCCCGGGTCTGTGCGTGGATTTTCCTGCTTGTTTTCCGGCTGCGTGTCGTTCTGCGGGGCTGCGCGTCGAAATTACGATCTCACGGCAGGCGTTGCATCGATTTCTCCTCTAGAGGTCGGGCGGCGTTGTCCTTGCGAAGCCGTGCGTCGAAGTTCCGGTCGTCCCGAAGGCGTCGCGTCGATCAGCGTCGGTGTGCAGTGTTTTTCTCGCCGCGGAACAAGTTGTGCGTCGAAAATTTCGGCGCACGGAGCGTCCAAGTGAAAAAGAGAAGTCTTTTTGGTCCTGAGACTTCAGGGAACAGGAGGCAAGCTCTATCCAAGCCCTTGGAGAGCACTTTCACATCCAGACAAGAGTTCAGCAAGGCAGCAGGCCAACAGCAAGGCAGCAGTCCTTTGTAGAAAGCAGACAGGTGAGTCCTTTGAGCAGCCAGGCAGTTCTTCTTGGCAGGATGTAGTTTCTGGTTCAGGTTTCTTCTCCAGCAAGTGTCTGATGAGGTAGGGCAGAGGCCCTGTTTTATACCCAAATGTGCCTTTGAAATGGGGGAGACTTCAAAGAGTGGCTAAGAAGTGCACCAGGTCCCCTTTCAGTTCAATCCTGTCTGCCAGGGTCCCAGTAGGGGGTGTGGCAGTCCTTTGTGTGAGAGCAGGCCACCACCCTCCCAGCCCAGGAAGACCCATTCAAAATGCAGATGTATGCAAGTGAGGCTGAGTACCCTGTGTTTGGGGTGTGTCTGAGTGAATGCACAAGGAGCTGTCAACCAAGCCCAGCCAGACGTGGATTGTAAGGCACAGAAAGATTTAAGTGCAAAGAAATGCTCACTTTCTAAAAGTGGCATTTCTAGAATAGTAATATTCAATCCGACTTCACCAGTCAGCAGGATTTTGTATTACCATTCTGGCCATACTAAATATGACCTTCCTGCTCCTTTCAGATCAGCAGCTGCCACTTCAACAATGTATGAGGGCAGCCCCAATGTTAGCCTATGAAGGGAGCAGGCCTCACAGTAGTGTAAAAACGAATATAGGAGTTTTACACTACCAGGACATATAACTACAAAGGTACATGTCCTGCCTTTTATCTACACAACACCCTGCTCTAGGGGTTACCTAGGGCATACATTAGGGGTGACTTATATGTAGAAAAAGGGGAGTTCTAGGCTTGGCAAGTACTTTTAAATGCCAAGACGAAGTGGCATTGAAACTGCACACACAGGCCTTGCAATGGCAAGCCTGAGACAAGGTTAAGGGGGCTACTTAAGTGGGTGGCACAACTAGTGCTGCAGGTCCACTAGTGGCCTTTAATCTACAGGCCCTAGGCACATATAGTGCACATTACTAGGGACTTATAAGTAAATTAAATAGTCCAATCAGGTATGATCCAAAGTTACCATGTTTAAAAAGGGAGAGAGCATATGCACTTTGGCACTGGTTAGCAGTGGTAAAGTGCGCAGAGTCTAAAGGCCAGCAAAAATGAGGTCAGAAAAAGAGAAGGAGGAAGGGAAAAAGTTTGGGGATGACCCTGTCAAAAAGCCAGGTCCAACATGACCCCCTTCCAGCCTAAAGCCAGGGTAGACTAATCAACACTCTGATGGACTTCCCTGCTTAAGGCGATAGAACATGGACAATGGCCCACTACTGCAGGGGCACTCGCCAGTTCTACGCCTTTCTGAACTCAGTGAGGCTTCTTTGTCTATACTCTCTGGGGTCACTGATCTGGCCCATGGGGAACCCTTCTCATCACCTGAGGACCCCATCTGTACAGCTCCTAACTTTAATTTGCTTACAGATGCATCCCAGTATGCAGACAGTACCACCATGGCCAACAAAGTGATGTGGCCCATTCCATTCCTTGGGTCTGACTTCTGTCCCCAACCCAAGGAAAACTCTGCCCATAAGGACAGAAACCAACAGATGCCACTGACAGTTGTCAGTGTTATGAGCCAGGCCCCTGACCATCCAGTGCTAGGTGGAGACCCTGAGGGGGGCCGTTGGCTGAGCTTTTCCTCCAACTGGGGGGCTGGTAGGGAGCTCCCAAGAGATTCCTGTAGCATCCCAGAATGGGGGGCAGTAACCCCAGGGGTCTTGCACCCCTTCTCCACTCTCACCAGGTCAGGGGTGGGTCCCTGATACTGGTCCCTCAGCCCAGGGTCTGTACTCTGAGGCTGAACAGAGGACAGGGGTGAGTCCTTCCTCACCGTGCCTCCCCATCTGGGCTTACATACCCTCCTCTGGGGAGTGGTACTGCCAGACATCTGAACTGTTAGGGCATCCTTGGGGGTCGGCCCTCTCAGCTCTCCTGACACTAAGGGAAACTCATTCCCCAGAATGCAGTCAATGGGCAGCTGGGGACTAACTATGACCCGCCTCTGGGTCACCTCCCCCCCCAACTCTAGGGACACCCGGGCCATGGGGCGGAAGAAATCTTCCCCAATGGCTGGAGTCACTCTACACACCTGTCCGGTGTACTGCTCTGGTGCCACTAGTCTCTCCACAATCATGGTAAGACTAGCCCCTGTGTCTCTCAGAGCGGTGACTGGGATCCCATTCACTCCCACCTGGTGGAAGTGACGACTTCCACCCTCAGGGATCACCAGTTTACCCTCTGAGTCCACCTCCCAACTAAAGGAGATGAAGGCATGGTCTACGACCTGCCCCTGGGGACTACATTCCCCTAACGCCACATGGGCCACCCCTGTAGAGGTCCCAATATGGGGTGAGTTCTTTGGACAGACAGAGTCCCCCTTCCTGTGTCCTATCTGGGAACACTCAAAGCAGGGGGGTTGGGAATGGGATGCTTTGGGCCACTGCCCACCAGAACCCCCACCCTGTTTCTCAGATGGGGTATGGGAACCCTTTCTTCCCCCCTTACTCTGGGACTCGTCTGGGTCATCTCTAACCTCCCCCTCACTTTGTTGGGGGGAACCGGAACTACCCTTCTCGGGGTCACTCCCAGATACCTTTTTGGACACTCTGGTGCTTGCCCAGAGGTCCGCCTCCTCAGCAAGCTTCCTGGGATCAGTCAGCTTACTGTCTACCAAGTGCTGGCGCAACTCTGTAAAAGTAGTATTGAGCATATGCTCTCTCAGAATCAGGTCATATAACCCTTTATAATTATCTACTTTGTTTCCCCGCACCCATCCATTCAGTGCCTTACTGGAAAAGTCAAAGAAATCTACCCAGGTTTGTGTGGTTTGTTTGGTGCTGTCCCTGAACCTCTGACGGTATCCCTCAGGGGTCAGCCCAAACTTGGCAAGTAAAGTGGCTTTCTGAAGTGGGTATGTGTTTTGATCAGGTTGATCCAATGTGAAGAGTGTATCCCTCCCCAACGGCGGTAAATAACCCCACATAGCTACCCCCCATTGCCCTTCAGGAACCTCATGAGCCCTTAGTGCAACTTCATAAGCAGCTAACCATTTATCTATGTCATCTCCCACCACAAAACTGGGCACCACATTTTTGGGTATACAAACCTTCTTTTCTCCAGCAGGTCCTGTCAGTATGCTGCCACCATTATTGCTGGATTCAGACTGTTTTGCCTTGAGGTCCAGCTCCTTGAGACTCAGTTCATGAGCCAATAACAGTTTCTTTTCAGACAAGGCTCTCTCAGCTGCAATCTGTTGGGCTGCTCTTTCAGCCTCAGCTTGCTTGGCTTCTCTTTCTGCCCTTCTCTCCTCCTGTTGAGCTTCAATTTTCAGTTTGGCCATTTGCAATTGGAACTCCCTTTCCTCTCTCCTTTCCTCTGCGGTCAGGCTTTGCACAGAGACACTGCTCCCTGGTCTGGAAGGGGGCACAATTGCAGTGGTAACACCATCCACAGATAGTGAAAAATCCTCTGAGGGGCCATTTTCTGGCTCCTCTTCCTCATCATCCTCTAAATGGGCTTCTGCCCAGGCCCTCAGCGCCACTTGAAAGTCCTCCTTTCTGGAGGCCCCTTGGGTGGGTACCCTCATTGCCCTGCAGAATCCTCTTAGTTGTTTGACCGTATATGTATCCAACTGGACTAGGTCAAAGTCCCCTATCTGAGACCCAGTCAGAGACATGTTGAGTGAGGATTTAGTTTTTGAAAATTGTCAGGAAAAACGAATTTGCAAAAATAGATAAAAATCAAGTTGACCTTCAACTGTGGGTAGGTAGTGAAATACTTAGCTACTGTATGTCACTGCACAAATACAAGTCCTATTTTCACCGCTGATCACCAATCTTAGAAATGGGGTTTTTGATTGGCAGTCAGGTTACCCCCTGTCCAAGCAAAAGCCCTCACTCTAGTCAGGGTAAGTCACACACAATCCAAGATTATCCTGTGCCCACCCTCTGGTAGCTTGGCACGAGCAGTCAGGCTTAACTTAGAAGGCAATGTGTAAAGTATTTGTGCAATAAATCATACAATACCATCATATAGCACCACAAACATACACCACACAGTGTTTAGAAAAATACATAATATTTATCAGGATAATTGTAGGTCAAAAAGAATAAAGTTGCAATGTGAAATTGTAGAGATATCACTGAAAAGTGATATAAAGTGTCTTTAGTCTTTAAAAAGTAAACAAAGTCTCTTTCAAGCACAAGTACCTGGTTTGGAGTGGAAAAATCTCCTCAGAGGGCCACAAAAGAAGAGGTGCGTGGAAAAAGGGTGTGTGCGTCGATTTCTCCCCAGCACACACGGACTTGAGTCGTTATTTTTCACGCGGGGAAGTCGAGCGTCGTTTTCCGGCGCGCGGACAGTCTCTTTCTGTGGATCTTGGGAATTACCAGATGTCCCGGGTCTGTGCGTGGATTTTCCTGCTTGTTTTCTGGCTGCGCGTCGTTCTGCGGGGCTGCGCGTCGAAATTACGATCTCACGGCAGGCGTCGCGCCGGTTTCTCCTCTAGAGGTCGGCCGGCGTTGTCCTCGCGAAGCCTTGCGTCGAAGTTCCGGTTGTCCTGAAGGCGTTGCATCGATCAGCGTCGGTGTGCAGCGTTTTTCTCGCCGCGGAACAAGTTGTGTGTCGAACGTTTCGGCGCACGGAGCGTCCAAGTGAAAAAGAGAAGTCTTTTTGGTCCTGAGACTTCAGGGAACAGGAGGCAAGCTCTATCCAAGCCCTTGGAGAGTACTTTCACATCCAGACAAGAGTTCAGCAAGGCAGCAGGCCTACAGCAAGGCAGCAGTCCTTTGTAGAAAGCAGACAGGTGAGTCCTTTGAGCAGCCAGGCAGTTCTTCTTGGCAGGATGTAGTTTCTGGTTCAGGTTTCTTCTCCAGCAAGTGTCTGATGAGGTAGGGCAGAGGCCCTGTTTTATACCCAAATGTGCCTTTGAAGTGGGGGAGACTTCAAAGAGTGGCTAAGAAGTGCACCAGGTCCCCTTTCAGTTCAATCCTGTCTGCCAGGGTCCCAGTAGGGGGTGTGGCAGTCCTTTGAGTGAGAGCAGGCCACCACCCTCCCAGCCCAGGAAGACCCATTCAAAATGCAGATGTATGCAAGTGAGGCTGAGTACCCTGTGTTTGGGGTGTGTCTGAGTGAATGCACAAGGAGCTGTCAACCAAGCCCAGCCAGACGTGGATTGTAAGGCACAGAAAGATTTAAGTGCAAAGAAATGCTCACTTTCTAAAAGTGGCATTTCTAGAATAGTAATATTCAATCCGACTTCACCAGTCAGCAGGATTTTGTATTACCATTCTGGCCATACTAAATATGACCTTCCTGCTCCTTTCAGATCAGCAGCTGCCACTTAAACAATGTATGAGGGCAGCCCCAATGTTAGCCTATGAAGGGAGCAGGCCTCACAAAAGTGTAAAAACAAATTTAGGAGTTTTACACTACCAGGACATATAACTACAAAGGTACATGTCCCGCCTTTTATCTACACAGCACCCTGCTCTAGGGGTTACCTAGGGCATACATTAGGGGTGACTTATATGTAGAAAAAGGGGAGTTCTAGGCTTGGCAAGTACTTTTAAATGCCAAGTCGAAGTGGCAGTGAAACTGCACACACAGGCCTTGCAATGGCAAGCCTGAGACAAGGTTAAGGGGGCTACTTAAGTGGGTGGCACAACCAGTGCTGCAGGTCCACTAGTAGCCTTTAATCTACAGGCCCTAGGCACATATAGTGCACATTATTAGGGACTTATAAGTAAATTAATTAGTCCAATCAGGTATGATCCAAAGTTACCATGTTTAAAAAGGGAGAGAGCATATGCACTTTAGCACTGGTTAGCAGTGGTAAAGTGCGCAGAGTCTAAAGGCCAGCAAAAATGAGGTCAGAAAAAGAGAAGGAGGAAGGCAAAAAGTTTGGGGATGACCCTGTCAAAAAGCCAGGTCCAACACAGGACATGTAAAAAACACATTACTATGGCCCTCATTTGGACCTCGGCGGTGTTTTGCAAAGACCGCCAAGGTACCGCTGTGCTGAGGACCGCCAGTACAGGCGGTTTTCCACCCAGTGTATCATGACTGCTGGCAGCCTTCCACCCTTTTTCAGACAGAGAGCCACCAGCAGCCATACTAGCGGTCGCAGTGAAGTGGAGGCTGCTCCACCTCCACCGCCACGTCATCAAAACACCGCCAAATGAATCACATCCCAGGATTCGGTGTGTCGGTGTTCTGGTGATGGGGAGCGGGCGGCGGAGCAGCCCCCATGGATCCCGTTCCCTCCTGGAGGATCACCGGACAAGGTAAGGTGATCGTCTGTTCGGTGAGAGGAGTTGGGGGGTGTTGTGCGTTGTGTGCGTGCATGGGGGGTGTGCGTGTGAGTGTGTAGAGGGGGTGTGTGAGTGCGTGTATGCATGCAGGGGGTGTATTGTGTGTATGGGAAATGTGTGTGCATATGTCTGTGTGTATGTGTGCGTATATGTGGTGTGCGTGTATGTCAGCATGTATGTGTAGTAGTTGTGTGAGTGTGCGTGTAGGGGGTTGGGGTGTGTATGTGTCAATGTTGGGGGGGTCCTGGCACCCTGTGGAGGGTGGCAGGGGGGTTGTGGGTTTGGCAGGAGGACTCTGGGGAGGGGGTGGTGGAGACCCCAATCAGTGACAGGGAATGAATTCCCTGGCACTGATAGTGCCTACCGCCATGGATTGCGTGACGGTACAGAACCCCACGAAATCCATGGCGGTATGCGGGGTCGTGATACCGCCGGCGGTCTAGTAACGGCCACCAGGCTGGAGACTGAAGTCTCCAGCCCAGAGGTCGTTACCACCCTGGCGGTCGGAGTGTAGAAGTGGCGGTTTGGCATGGCGGTAACTGCCATGCTTGTAATGTCATTTTTTTTACCGCCGGCCTGATTGCGGTATTACCGCCACTTCTACGCCGACCGCCAGGGTTGTAATGAGGGCCTATATGTCCTACCTTAACCATACACTGCACCCTGCCTTGGGGGCTACCTAGGGTCTACCTTAGGGGTGTCTGACATGTAAGAAAAGGGAAGGTTTAGGCCTGGCAAGTGGGTACACTTGCCAAGTCGAATTTACAGTTAAAACTGCACACACAGACACTGCAGTGGCAGGTCTGAGACATGATTACAGAGCTACTTATGTGGGTGGCACAACCAGTGCTGCAGGTCCACAAGTAGCATTTGATTTACAGGCCCTGGCACCTTAGGGCACTTTACTAGGGACTCACTAGTAAATCAAATATGCCAATCATTGATAAACCAATTACATACAATTTACACAGAGAGCATATGCAGTTTAGCACTGGTTAGCAGTAGTGCTCAGAGTTCAAAAGCCAACAGCAATAGGTCAGAAAAAATAGGAGGCAGGAGGCACAAAGCATAAGAAAAAAAGTCCAACACACAACTAATAAACAAGAAAAAGAAAAAGAAAATCGTATTAACCTAATTACTACTAATGGTGGATTCTGAAGTAGCATGCCACTCGCCACAAAAAAGCTTCAATGTCTTATCAGGGGCTGTAAGCGCTATATAAATGCATTTACGATTTACGGTAGTCCTTTTAATTTCCATGTTTCCTTTTCAGGACCACCATGACTTTCCAGCCAGTTCAATTATGACACAATACAAAAGGACTCCCACGGGCTGGGAGAAAACGCCCAGTGCATTAGGGTTTTTTGCTTGCTGTTCAGGGCAAAAATTAGATGATGCCCAGCTGACAAACTACTATGCCTTTCTGTTGAACCGCTGAGCTGCACTGCCGGATGCATAGAAGGCATGGAGAGCTCCACCAAATAGATGGGGTCTCATTATACGGGGGCTGGTCCTCTGACACAGAAGCAGAAATCATGCCTCCTCTAATCTGGCAGGCCACATTGTTTTCCCCTAAAAGGTCTTGCTGCAGTTTTCTATATTGTCAAACAACTCAGCCCATTGCTCTGTGGTTTTCTACCCTGTTACCAGGCCTCCTCAATAACATTAATATAATTTGTGGTTGCCAGTCATGTTGTGCGCACAGTATTTGCTATAGTCTAGTTGTAGCTATGCATTGGTAATTAGTCCGCTTTTTTAGAGACTGCCCTTATTGTATTACAGTGGGATAGATTAATAACGAAATGTGATGCTTCAGAAAGGATCACAATGTTACCTTTTATTCATAGGCAGAAAAAGTCGTGCAATTTTATAAAAAGGCGTAGGTGCCAGTGCTTAGCGCCGCAGGTGGTGTAATTACCCTCCTACATAAAGTACAGTCGGAGGTCTTCACACCTGAACCACTCAGTACAGAATATACTGTGATGTAAACTAAACATTTCTGACAGCTAAATCTGGTAGAGCGCTTTCTTTAGCGCCGGCTGAGCATTATTCTGTAGAGAACAGTATAATAAAATAATTCAGAAGCTATTAAACTGAAATACAATTACTTTACACAAAGTCCCTGAAAAAACATTTTGTTTAGCAGTTTTTTGCCCAATTCTCAATAATAAGAGTTTCAACAATACTTTGCAGCATAAAGACATGCAGGGTGGAGCACAGTTGAAAGGTGAAGCAAAGATGGGTACTGTAAACAGAGCAGTATCTACAGTTACAAATGAAAATGTGATAAAAGTAGCACTAAAAGGATGCTAGAGAAGCGCATAATAAGGACATCAGACTATAAACCATTCCGGGTGCATTAAAAATGAGAATTGTTGTTTTAAATAAGCTTGAGGCTCTGCATAGAGGGCTTGAGAGACACTGCCTTTTCTTGCCAAGCTGCGAACCTCACCGAGTTGAAACATTTAGAATGTCCATTTTTGACAACTTAGTCACTCTGTCAATCCACAATATGTCAATCATTTGGTATAGCAAAAAAATAATAATAGCATCAAAAATTAAACAAAGGCCAACAATGAAAAAAAAGGTTCTTCACATGTGGATTTAAACAGGTTAATAAATCTTCTCAAAGCGTGCGCCTTCAAATGAGTTGTGCCCACAATATTGGAACAAAAATACATTGGCTTGGCATGGGGCTAATTGTACTAAAAATGTTGGAAATCATGGGTTTCTTCTTCTCCTTTGGGGGCGGTCACAGTCACAACAATTTCCCTATGCACGAATATCCTAAAGAACTTCTCCAGCACTACTGTTTCTCTTGTGGGATGCCCGCCAAACCACATTTAGCAAAAGTTTGCAGGAGTATGTTTAACTCCACCAGGATATTATTTCTCGTGGTTTAAGGAAATCATTTTCCTTTGCACGTCCCCCACAGAAAAATAGAGGTGACCTTTCCACATAAGTTGCATACTTACTACAATTTATTTTGGAGTAAAATTACATCTCCTAAGATAGAAAAATATATGCAAATACATATAAAGTTAAATATCTACTGTTTACCTTCCCATCTCAATCAATGACTAATCTGCTGCCCCTCCTCTTGAAGCATCCATATTCTTATTCCTTCCCCTGAATGTGTCATTAAAGAAACTCTGCCTCTCTGAAAGTTGCTCTATGGTATTAAGATTCTTTTGAGGTGAAAAATCCCTAACCTCCTTACTTGTAAATGATTACACAACACACGGAGCTTGGTCTTCAACATCTTTATTCCTCAGGGTATGACAGTGAACTCAACATTCTAAATCATGAATCCTATTCACCGAACTCGAACACGTGCGTCACAGGTCTACGGAGTCCGCCATGAGCTGAAAGGGTCCCATCATCTCTAACTCACAAGACACTACATCTCCAACCTTGTTAAATAAAAGTGCAATTATTACAGATATACATCATCACTCTTCAATAAGTTGTTGTGAAGCTTAACTCAATCCCTCAGAATATATCCTATGAGGCTGTGAAGAGATAGGAAAGGTGTCCATGACTAGCACTGATGATACAGAAACAGGTGCAGTCAGTGGGCGCTCAGAAGTCTTGGTTAAAGCAGGATCATTTCTAACATCTGGAATTGGCAACTGATGAGGCAGATTCTTGAAATGTGAAAAATCTTGTGCAATTGATTTTCCAGAATGGTGACCAGTCACCATGTGTCCTTTATTAGCCACACCTTTAATGGATTCAGCATCAAATGGAGCATCAGATTTGCTTTTTCTCCTTTGTTTTAATAGGACTCAATCTCCTTCTATGAATATAGTGTTCTTACCACATCGGCGCTTGCCTGTTTACATTTTCATCTTGTGATTGTGACACAAATCTGTGTGTAGAAGTGTACAATGATCTATTATGGCAACTTGGTCAGGGGCCCCCGCGACTCCCAGTACCGCCAGCCTTTTCCTGGCGGTTCAAACCGCCAGGAAAAGGCTGACGGTAGAGGGACTCGTATTCCCCTGGGCAGCGCTGCTAGCAGCGCTGCCCTGGTGCATTACTACCACCGGGGCCATTGTGGCGGGAAACCGCCGGCCCCGGCGGTGCGACCGCGGCGCTTCGGCTGCGGTCGTAATGACCAAAGGAGCATCGGCAGCCTGTTGGGGGTGCTTCCGTCATTTCAGCCCTGGCGGTCCTGTACCGCCAGGGTTGTAATGACCCCCTCTGTCTCTGTACTCTGCTCCACTCCTACACTGCATGGCACCACATTGTACTCTACTCTATGCAATTCAAATCTACGACACTCTGTGTCGCTCCGCGTTACCATACTGTACCACTTTCTACTGTACTCCACTGTACAACACTGCAATCCACTCTGTGAGACTCCAATCTACTCCACTGAATGACACTTTCTGACACTCTACAACACACAAGTCTACTCCATTGTATGATCCACTGGTCCACTCTACAAAACTTTACTCCACTGTATGTTAAGCCAGTCCACTGTACTCTGTGACAGGTTATACCACTCCACTGAACTCCACTCTACTACACTGCACAGCACTTTACACCACTCAATGTCACTATACAACACTCCACTTTACACCTCTACAATCTACCACACTCTACCCAACTTTATGCAAATCTACTCTACAAGACTCTACTAAACTCTGTGCCACTATATCACACTGTACCACACCCTATGCCCCTCCATTACACTGTACACACTGTATTCAACTCTATGCCACTACAATCCATTGTACAACAATCTACTCCATTCTACAACATTTTCCAGCACTCTACAACACTCCACCCCAAATTGCACTTCATTTTATGACAGTTTACACAACTTTACGTTACGCCTCTCCACCCTACTGCACTCCATGCCACTGTACCCTATAACATGCAACTCCACACTATAACACTTTCTTCCACAGTATGCTACCACTTCCACTCTATGTCACTACACTGTACCACACTCTCCTACACTCCACTGTACAGTACTCAACTGAAAAACACTCTACTTGGCCACATTGGACTCTATGATTGCAAACATATTTTTATTTAAGGAAATTACCATTCAATTAAAACTCCTACAGTTAAAGCTGTATTTATTCTTTCTACACAAACCAAACCTAAGCTACACAAACCTTAGAAATTCTAAAGTTTTAGTTATACATTAAATTTATAATGTATGCACCACTCAAATTACTGTAACTTTAATTATTCGTTATATACAAACTTAAACTACACAGAAATTTTAAATTACAAATTATAATTTTCGCAACACCTTTAATTTATTGCACCGCCATACAAAGTGTATTTAACTCATTAGCTGTGACATTAACTATAACTCATGCTTTCTCCATGTGCTGCTTATACCATTTTGGATTATATCACTTATACCATCTAAAATGATAACATTTACAACAACACTTATGACACTGAAAATCACATCATTTGTGAGAACACAGTGCATCATAGAGTGATGGGTTGTAGTTAATGAAGTATGGCTGTTATTTTAATTAAATTGGTCTTGATTTCCCAAATTTCGTTTAGCAATTTTATTGTGGTGCATTCTAAACTTTAATGCTCTTCTGTATTGCTTGAAATTATCACACAATCCTGTGGGGAATTGCCTGCTGCTTATTCCATAACTAGGAGGAGTTAAGCAGATTCACTTAGAACTGTGTTGTGACCTAACTAGATTATATTTATTAAACTGGTAGTGGTACACCCATCTCAATAATGAATAGCCCATTATATGGAAATGTCCACTGAACCGCCTCCTACTATTACCAATAGATCATTCATGACTAAGGCAACAAAAGTCATGGCCCAGGATTTTTTCATATTGTTTTGTAGCAAAGCTGAAACTGCTGCTACCTTTTCAGAACTGGTCTTCAAGGGACACTCTGCTAATTTTCCTTTGCCTCTACTGTTAGCACAATGTTTGTGGAAATGGTTTTCCTGGGTTCTTTTTGCTTACCTTGAACTGTGACATACACAGTTATGGTCGACTTTAGTAACTTTTCAGTCTCCCCAAGTGGTGCAATACGTGTTTTATGGGATCGGCCAAGATATGATCTTGGGGCTTTAAATATATAATGTTTGTTTCATTACATACATCTCTCCTGTTAACTGTGCAAGCCTACCACTACCAGTGTGGATCCAGTCTCACTACTTTGTCACTGTTGTGATACAGTGTTTCTTTTCTCTCTCCTTTTCTCTCTTTCTGCTTTCCCCCATACTTCTTCTCTAGTTGGACCTGGGCACTATACTTTTTGGCCCCTCCTTCCATTACAAAGTAAAAGGAAGGTATTGGGATTGTGGTTAGGCTGTGTCTTGTATTTCTCTGATCCTGACAGGCTACTGACTTCTATGTCATTTTACTGCATTAGTAGGTATCTTATCTTCTATTCACATACAAATTGTACATTAAGGTTCAGGGATTGTAGGATTTTGACAATGAGAAATATGCATATTATTGGTTTGCATTATTCTTAGACCAATTAACTATAGAGAAATGTGATGACCATATATATAAGAAAACTTTACATGTACACTTGAATAACTTCCTGAATTACGTTATTCTGATATCTGTGATCACAGATGATTACCTAGAATATGTCTGTGGAACAGGTGGTTAGATGCTAAAGATGAGAGTTGCAAAGGACAATACTATATCTCTTTGCATTCCACATGCAATTTTAGTAGGCCCCACCAATACAGTTGAATCCCACTTTATTGGTAATTTAACTGCTACATAATATCAGCTTTAGACATCTGTTAAAGTTTTTTTTTTTTTTAGAATTCATACATTCTATGTGTATAATTACTATATATGTATGCCACTACACAGTGCTAATTCACAGGCATGTAAAATGCATGTAAAAAGTACGTAAAATAATATCACTGGAGCACTGCTTTGCATATTCCAAAATGCCCTTGTGAATAAGGCCCTTGGTCTTCAGAACAGAAGCAATCATCAGCGTACATGATAACTGACAGTATGACAAACTGCCCTAAGATTGGATACCATCTCAGAACTGACAGCAGGGTTGGAAGTGTGGCAAAAAGTGTATTATTGTTTTTGGAATATTTTATTGATTTTACAAAACAAATAATTATACATGTGCAATGGGCTCTGAAATACACCCAGAATTACACATCACTTCCCCCATCCCCCCTGCCCACCCTTCACATAGCCAATAGTACCCCAGCATAATTTCTTGATGTATCTCTTCTCAAGGTCCAGTAGGGTGGTTTCTGCAGCCTTAAATCCCACTCAGTGGGTCAGGTGGTTGTCGGTCCTGAGTGCTTGAAATTTAAAAGGATCACACTTTTACTCCTGTCAAGTGCTGGAGTAAATTCCTTTCCAGGGTTGACAAGGGAAAAAGTAAACCAAAATATATGCAAATGGATATGCCGTTTCCCCTGTTTGGAGATCTCTGCCACAGAGACCTATGCACAGGAGGAATGGATTCCAAACTGGAAAATCCTGTGACTTCTAATGGCATCCACAAGACCTCTTGTGCCAATAGCAGATTTAAATGCTGATCCATGCCAGCAGTCAGGAATTGCAAGAAAGCAGTAAAGCTTCACTCAGATGTAAGTTTAAAAATAATCCTGCTATTTCCCTACTATTTGTGCAAATCAACTCCCATAAATTGAATATGACCTATGCAAATGCCTGACATTATTCCTTATTGTTAGTACACTGTGATTTATGATCTAGGACTCCTGAGGAGGACAGATGGGTCGACTGTATTCAAACATATTATTCAGCAGTCAACATGGCAGCAAGTTTTAAAAATGTTTGCTTTCACTTGTTTCATTTTTTCTTACATTATAAGAGTGTTGTTTGCACGACTGAATGTATATATTTTACACAAAATAAAGGTTATTGCCCGGTTCCCAGCAACTCTGCGAAAAGTAAACAGTGCTCGTAAAAACTGTTTACCTTCTGCTGTTGGTACTGCATGTGCCACTTCTGATGCCAGGCGGTCACAAAGGCAGTCCCAGGGGTCGCAAGGAGCAAGTGACCCATGGCAACCCCTAAATGATGTCCATGTGGAGTAGCGCCGAAAAAGTACTAGCTCAGATACTCCTGTAACACTACTTCACATACATATATATATGTTTCACATACTCCTGTGGTACTAATATGCATACTCATAAATCCCTTTGACAATACTTCCATGTGTTTCCAGTTCAATGCTTTATTTGAGAGGGCAAAGTACGCTGACAGGTTCCTTTTATAGAAGAAATGGTTATTCGCTAAATGGCTAACTTACAGGGGATTTTGAAGTTTCGATGTTGGATGTAGAACTTACTAATTAACATTTCACGATTTGCACATCTAGGAAGCCCTCACTAATTGCCTCCTAATGACAAACAAACACCATGGCAGCTAGTGCCCCCTAACAACTCCTTACAAAGGTAATTAGAAAAATTAATGAGTGGGAGCAGGAAACACGCCAGCGCGTTTAAAGAAAGGCAGAGCCAATATATAAAATATCGCAAAAGCACTTTTGCAAGGGGTATTAACCTTTTCAGAATTTCCTAGAAGTGTGAATAAAAGGAAATGGATGCAAAGGGAAGTTGAACCACTGCAGTAAGATGAAGCAAAGACATCTGTGCATTACACTGATAGTTGGACAATATTTGTAAATGCGAGTTAGTCTAATTTATACATTCAAGTGCTTTCTGTAATAAACTCGACTGAATTTGTATGTAATAAAAAGTCTACAGCAAAGCAATTTTACATTTATGCTCCCATTTGCAGTAGGTTTGATGTCGTTTTAGAACCAAAGTGAGAAAAGGGAACTTTTAAAGTACGTTATAAGGTCACCTTGGACTTTTGAGTGCCCCTTAAAAGGAAGCATCAAAAAACCTACAGCCTGCCAATTCATTTTCGGATTCCTAGTGGGCTTATTGGGCAACTTGCAGTGTCTATCCCTTACAACATGCATTGTGATTGAATAGAGGTGTCATCACCCCGCAACCATGCAACTCAGATGTCAATATCCTGTTATCAGCACCATACAGGGAAAGCTAGGATACGAATGCCAATGGAACATATCTCTCTCTACTGGGGTATTAATTCATAACTGAATAACTAGCTCAGATGATATCAGCAGAGTCCTACTCATTGCCATAATTCCACATTTTAAGATGCATAGATAGATTTTAAACCGGATTCCTGGTTTATTAAACCCTAACGTCCTCTACTGAGTACGTTAACAGTGTACAGTGGTATCATGTACACCGGAGGATGCATTAGCATCCTCCAAAGATGCTAAGATTGATTACATCTCTGCCTGGTGGCCCTACACTAAATGTGACACCTGCCACCACTTCTGGCTTTTTAACCAACAGAATGCGTTAAGCTGGTACTTTTTCCCAGTGAAATAGTGATAAAGGTGGAGATTCAAGTACCAGGATGCCAAGTGTTAATGAAAAAAAAAAGGCTATACTCTGTTGTGCGCATCCCAAGGGGCATCCTTTACAGTTTTCCTACCTGAAGTCCTAAAATACGTTCAATTGCTGTTTGCTTGCATTACAAGTTGGTGAAAGCATGCCTACCGGAGTTAGTGTGTGAGTAGGTTGCCTGCAAGCGCTAACAGCAGCTTGCTGCGTGGAGGTAACAACCATTGTCCTTTCCATTCTTGTGCGCTCTTTCTCTCTCAGCTCACACTGGAAGAAATGTGTCCAGGTGGCTAGAACCACAGACTTTAGAACAGAGGAACCAGAATCAAATCCCAGCCTTGGCTCAGCATTCTGTGATACTGGGCAAATCAGTTTAGGCCAGATTAAGAGTTCAGAGGACAGGGTGCACCACAAACGTTGTCCGTTGTCTATTTTCACCCAAGCGGACCATCATGTTTCTGACACATGTACCCCTGGCTCAGCTTTCAGAAAACCTTCCCTGACAGACTGATGGATTTGGAGACCTCCCTGGAGGTATAGAAGACTATCTGTCTTATTTTCAGTATGGGAGTTTACTTCTGGAAAACCAAAATATTTGGTCAGCGACTGCCCATCGAACGTTCAGTACCTTCACAGAGATCTCTTAATATGTTGGATGTAGCCCAACCGAAAGACCTCTGCCACCCTGGTGGACATAGGCTGCCAGCCAAAGAATAACTCAGGCCCTTATTTCCCATTCGCCAACAATCTGGTTATGTTGTAAAGTGCTGTAATACCATTGCACCCAAGCCGTGCGATATAAAATTGCAAGAAACAAAATTGTATGGCGAGTAATAAAATCCCGGTCAACTTTCACAGTTTCTTTTTGTTATCTCAAGTCACTGCCTGGATCCCGCCTGTCTGACATTGCCTCAGGGACCGCCTCAAGCGCTTTCCGAGTGAGGCAATCACAGGTGTGCACACTCTGCTGCATATCCACGTTCTCCCCGAGAGGTCTGGAAAATGCAAAGATGCCTGGCGTGCAGCAAAAGTTTATAAAACAATTTGCTGAATACGTACACTTCGCGAAGCCAACGAAACTCATTTTTGTTCGTTTTTTACCCTGAAGAAATGCACAAAAGTCCAACCTGCTACATTCATTTTAAGTTTCCTTAGCCCGTTCGAATCACACTTTGTTGTAGGTATTTAAGAATTATACCGTCGTTGCATCGCAGTGACCGAGCTCCCCTATTTGAACAACCTGCTCCCTAGTGTTTCAGCTATCAGTAGTCCAGAGTGATGTGGAAGTCTGGAGCGCGCAGAACGCACTAGTTACGGCCAAACTAGTTCGGATTAAGCATCTCGCAGCTACCCTCGGCTGCACGAGCCCGGAACACGGAGTTTGCATTAGATATTGCGGCACGCTCCCCCAACTAAACCGCGCGCGAGTTAATTGACTTTAAATGGTTTCAAGACCTACTGAAGGAGAGACTGGTTAATTAGCCATAAATGAATGTGTACAAGTCATATTTATACAGGGGATTGATTGTATTATGGGAAGCCAGCCAAGAATAACCATTTGTTTCACACCTGAAAGGTGAAAGTAACACCTGCCCCCCTTCCTCAGTCCCACTTTTAATTGCCCGATATTGCGCGGTGCGCTCACGTACAAAGAGTGACTTTTTTCCAATCACAGTAAATGCCAACCCGTAGTTGCATTTAATCGGCAGCCAGATTATCGCAAGCAATTTGCTAGTTTCCCTGCCAGGCCGCTAATTCCCCTTCTCCTGACTGCTAATAATGTAAATCCCCCCGACGCGCTCCCGTCGCGCACACGCACAACTCGGCTATCCAGCGCAGCGCCCAGAGGGCAGAGGGGAGAGTCCCGCCACGGCTTACCTTGGACACCTGTCCCTCCGGCTCAGCCGCCCCTGGCTTCCGCTTACTCCCCCAGAAGATCAAAGCTGCGATCCAGAGTACCCCAAAGAGAAACAAAGCCACCCGGCGAGCCATCCGCTTCATGGCAAGGTCCGCGCTCATCCACGGGCCGGCAAGTGTCGCCAGCGGCTCATCGGGGTGCGGCGCTAGGAGAGGGCAGGGGTCTCAGTCCGAGGGTCCTGGTCCATGCTGGCGCCTCCTGCAGCAGCCGAGGAGCGAGAAAGCCGGGTGGGAGCAGCTGCCTCGGGGTTCAGGACTCTGGAGAAGGACTCTGTCCGTTCGTCACTGTCCGTGGCTGAGTCCCCGCTTCCACGGAGGAGCGGACTCCGACCCCCCGTAGAAAGGCAGCCAGCACGCTTAGATCCCTTTCCAGTCCGATTACCGTCAGCGGCTGGATGTTCAGCGCTTTCCCGTTCGTTTGGAAACGCTTAGCACCCCCTACCGCCTGTCAGTCCTTCTGCAAAAGAGCGGCGCGAGGGACCTGCGCGTGCACCTGTCCTGCCCGGGCTGCCCCTCACACCTGGGCACCTGCATGGGAGCTCGAGGCGCTGGCAGCGGTTGAGGATTGCACAGTCACGAGACCGAGCTCGAAGGGGGCTATCCCAGAATATCACATGCTCAGCTGGTGATAGTGTTCTCATTGCTAGCCTGAGAGGGAGGGGGGCAGTCTGCCTGCTTTCTACTTCAGTGAGTCGCATCCTGACCGTAACCGGCAACTTTGGTCAGCTGTAGTTAGTTTGTGCGTCATTCCTGGCCAATCCTCTGTTCTTCTCTTTTTTCCTGGCATAATTAACTTGAAGGAGTATTTGTGCACATGTTTGAGCATGGATGCCACATGTATGTGGCAAAACTGCCTAAAACTGGGCAGTAGGTCCCTGAGCATTCTTTGTCTTAATGGTCTTGATGCAACATCCCTCTTGCAAGGCGTCTTCAAAATCACAGCTCATATTTATTCCCACTATCCCCATGGACGTAATTTAGGGGGTCGCTAGGGGTCGCAGCTGTGACCCCCATCTTGCCCATTGCGAATGCTGGCACTGCCTTTGCGACTCCCGGGCTCTGAGGTGGCAAAATCAGTGTCAGAAGCACAGGGGCTCCACTTTCTTGTTTTCAATCAGTTTTTTTAATCACATTAATAGTGAATAATAGAATATTATTCACTGCTAGTTTAATTTAAAAATGAAGGTCAGTTAGCTGGAGTATGACCCTCCTTGGTAGCTGAGGTAAATAAAAAACACATTTAAATTTATTTTGTGTGCATGCTTGCGGGTGAGAGTAAGCTTATGTATAAGAGAGTATGCGTATGAGTGAATGTGTGTAAGCATGTGTGTGATTGAAAGTAAAGATAAAATGGCGTGTGATGTTACTTCCGCTACCCCTGGCATTTTGATTGTTAGAGGACGGTTCTGACCATCAGGTCTGCCCTGATTTTTCGCTTTTTGACCATCTGGTTTTTGACTTTTTACTGTGAGGGAGCCTCCTATGAGGGGACTCACGCACAGTAAACACATGGTAAAATGGACTGCGCGTGTTAACCGCCGGTGCTGCCGTGCTAAGGAAAGGCTGCTGTGACGCATCAAGGGCAGGAGGCCCCAGGCGGGTTACATGTGATCATGCGTGCACATGGATGTGCACCCATGGAAGGGCTGTGGGGCGAGGATTCCTGGTGTGCGCAGTCCAAGAACTGCGCTTAGGTAAGCCTGGTTCAGGAGGAGCTATGCAGAGTGGTTGGTGACCTGGAGTAGGTCTCATGATAGGGGTGTACACATGTGAGGGACAGTCAGTGTGCTTACTGTCTTTCACTGAAGGGACACAGTTAAATGTCAATGTCAGTGTGCTTAAAGTATTTGCATTGTGGGGATGCTCTATTAAATGTCAATGGGAAGGGATGGCCTAGGGTGTAACTCTAGTTCTCTGGGGTCCACCGAGACCAGAGTCACACCAAAGTACACTGTAACCTGTAAGAAAAGAATGATGCAGTAGGTTACAAGAGCATAGTGGCACAACTTATGGGTCATCCATGGATGTTATCTTTTAGACTCAGCTCAGAATTAGGGCCAATTACTGGTCTGTCCAGTTGATTGAGCAGGGCCTTGCATCAATCAGCCAGCTGTCATTCCGTGCCAGGAGCAGGCTGGAGAGGCATTGCGCGGAATGTCAGTGTGGAGGGCTAAGACTTTCAGAGCACATGTGGCAACTAACTCCCGAATAGTGCTATTTTGAGCTATCCCAGAAGACTGTGCAAGAAGGAGAGGACAGGGGCAAGGAAGTGATATGGCACATCTGGATAAGCCAGAGGTGCAGACCTGCTGGACATTTCCGCCCCCATTTAAAACGTCCTGCACAGGGGAGAGCTCTCTCTCTTGGCTGTGCTTCACTGCTAGACACTGGGACTGCAGACGGGCGTCATGGACAACTGGAAGGAAGAACCCCCTGACTGCCCCTGGGGCAGGGACTCTCTCCCGAAGGACTCCAGGCCAGCGAGGCGAATGCGAGTGCCAGTCAAGATGGCCCCCTTACTCCCTCTGAAAACTAGTTGGGGGAAGGACTGGGGCTAGCGCAAGGAGAGCACGCTGCCCAGAAAGAAAAGGGGGCACCCAGAGGAAAGGCTGGCACAGGGAGTCAGTGGGACTGGCTCCCTATGATCTGGGACCTTTCAAGGCCAGGAGGACTAAGGAGAGTGCTCCTGGTAGCAACGGCCTGTCACCAGGAGTGAAACGACACCGGAATGATGAAAATCGACCCTTGGGGGCCCGAGATATCCAGGGAAGAAGGATTGTGACCTTTGACCTCTGGAGAAGCAGCTATGAAGCACGTGGGGCTTCCCAGCTGCTCCAGACTGTGCCCCTGGGGTGGGCCAGGGCCCGGGGGCTGCTCCAGGAGGAAGAGGAGCGAGAGGAGTGCCGTTGCACTCCCTCTCCGGAAGAGGAAGGGGCCCCGGACCCCATCCCGGGGCCTAGTGAAGGCTGGTCTGTTTGATTTGATTGGGGGCGTGCCATCAAGCACCCCCCTGCCACGGTGGGTAGGGACCCCGGACGCCATCCCAGGGCCCCCTGAGGCTAAAGAAAAGCCGGGGAGCGTCATCACGCTCCCTGTGAAAATGGAGAAGAGGGGCCCGGACCCCATCCCAGGGCCCTAGGAAGAAGGAGGAGTGGGGGGGCACCGCCGTGTACCCCCGCAAGATGGCAGCTGGCGGTGGAGGGGCCGGACGAAGAAGCAGGGAAGCGCCGTCATGCTCCCTGTGAAGATGGACCCGAGGGGCCCCAGACCCCATCCTGGGGCCCCAGCCGATATCAAGTCAAGGGGCACCTTCGCGCCCTGTGAAAATCACCAGCGGGGCCCCGGACCCCATCCCAGAGCCCCAAAAGGGAAGATGGTATCGGGGAGCGTGAAGGTGTGGCGGGGCGCCGGACCCTATCCCGGGGCCCCACAGCTGTCATGGAGGAAGGGGGGAGTGCAGTTGCACTCCCCCTAGCAGCCCATCCGGCCGCCAGCCTGGATGCATCTGCCCGCCAGAGCGGGCGGACACTATAGAGAAGGCCAGCTCCCGTGGCAGCACACGGAGGTGCTGGCCGTTTGGAGAGCCGGCGGGGGCAGCCAGGGGTGGGCTCTCTGCGCCGCCCTCCTTCGAGGGAGCACTTACCTCGTGTGGGGGTGTCCGGGTGGGACCGGGCACCCCCCCGGAACAGGCATCAGTTTTGGCAGCACAGCGGCTCTCCCTGGCACAGCGAGAGAGCCGCTCATTTCATATGTGGCCACCCCAGTATGCTTTGCGGGGCATGAGCAGGAGTTTTTTCCCCTAAAACAGCTTGTGGTGGTCCCAGGGAGATGGGGCCACCACCAAACCAATGCCCATGGACAGGGGGAGCTGCAGGAGCAGCGCAGCCTCCTCCCAATGCAGTTTATGTCCCCACCCTAGGTAGGGTGGGACAAAAGAATGATAACCCCCCAAGGGCTCTACATGTTGGTAGAGCACAAGTTTATGTGGACTTTTGTTCTGGGTTGTGGGACTGTGCTTACTAGAGGTGAAGACTGGTATTACCCAGTGTATTCAACTGTTATTTGATGGTCAATTAAGAGTAATTTGAAAGTAATCTAAAAATCATCCTAATGGTTAAATTGCGTGAATATGGCCCTATACAGTATGTTCCCTGTTGATACTAATTAGAATAATGAGACTGACAGCCATCTTTGGGGACGATAGATGTATTTAATTGCAGATGTAGGTGTGTTCATTCTATATTACAGTTGAATGTTCAACTGTTGCAGGGGACACCAGGGATTGTTTTGCCATGTGGGTTGTTGAATTATATCCTCCCTTGGAGGAGACATGAGAGATTACACAATGTCCTCCCAGAGTGATTTTATCACTTTGTGTATATGTGCAGATTGTTGCATAGAATTGAGAAGTGTGGGTGTAAGTAATAAATGTACTTTTACTTTATTAAAAGTGTTAGACCTGACATGCCTTGGGGTGGTCACCCCTAACTTTTTGCCTGCCTCCCTTCACTTTTTGGACTCTGTCTTTGCTGGCTTTTAGACTCTGTGCACTTTACCACTGCTAACCAGTGCTAAAGTGCATATGCTCTCTCCCTTTAAACATGGTAACTTTGGATCATACCTGATTGGACTATTTAATTTACTCATAAGTCCCTAGTAATGTGCACTGTATATGCCTAGGGCCTGTAGATTAAATTCTACTAGTGGGCCTGCAGCACTGGTTGTGCCACCCACTTAAGTAGCCCCTTACCTTGTCTCAGGCCTGCCATTGCAAGGCCTGTGTGTGCAGTTTCACTGTCACCTCGACTAGGCATTTAAAAGTACTTGCCAAGCCTAAAACTCCCCTTTTTCTACATATACGTCACCTCTAATGTGTGCCCTAGGTAACCCCTAGAGCAGGGTGCTGTGTGGGTAAAAGGCAGGACATGGATCTGTGTAGTGTACATGTCCTGGTAGTGTAAAACTCCTAAATGTGTTTTTACACTATTGTGAGGCCTGCTCCCTTCATAGGCTAACATTGGGGCTGCCCTCATACATTATTGAAGTGGTAGCTGCTGATCTGAAAGGAGTAGGAAGGTCATATTTAGTATGGCAAGAATGGTAATACAAAATCCTGCTGACTGGTGAAGTTGGATTTAATATTACTATTCTAGAAATGCCACTTTTAGAAAGTGAGCATTTCTTTGCACTTAAATCTTTCTGTGCCTTACAATCCACGTCTGGCTGGGTTTAGTTGACAGCTCCTTGTGCATTCACTCAGACACACCCCAAACACAGGGTACTCAGCCTCACTTGCATACATCTGCATTTTGAATGGATCTTCCTGGGCTGGGAGGGTGGAGGGTGGAGGGCCTGCTCTCACACAGAGGACTGCCACACCCCCTACTGGGACCCTGGCAGACAGGATTGAACTGAAAGGGGACCTGGTGCACTTCTTAGCCACTCTTTGAAGTCTCCTCCACTTCAAAGGCACATTTGGGTATAAAACAGGGCCTCTGCCCTACCACCTCAGACACTTGCTGGAGAAGAAACGTGAACCAGAACCTACATCCTGCCAAGAAGAACTGCCTGGCTACTCAAAGGACTCACCTGACTGCTTTCTACAAAGGACTGCTGCCTTGCTGTTGGCCTGCTGCCTTGCTGAACTCTTATCTGGCTGTAAAAGTGCTCTCCAAGGGCTTGGATAGAGCTTGCCTCCTGTTCCCTGAAGTTTCAGGACCAAAAAGACTTCTCTTTTTCATTTGGACTCTGAGCGCCGAAAATTTCGATGCACAGCTTGTTCCGCGCTGAAAAATTCACCGCACGCCGATCCAGAAAGACGCCGCCCGACGCGACACCGGCGGTGCGACCGGAACTGCGACGCACGGCCACGCATGGACCACGCCGCCCGACTTCCAGAGGGGAAATCGACGCAACGCCTGGCATGAGAAAGAAAATTCCACGCACAGCCTCCCGGAATGATGCGCAGCTGGATAACAAGCCGAGGAATCCACGCACAGACCCTGGGACCTCTGGTAATCCAGCAATCCATAGAAGGAGACGATCCGCATGCTGGAAAACGACGCATGTCTTCCCCGAGTGAAAAATAACGACGCAAGTCCGTGTGTGAAGGGGCGAAACCGACGCACACACCATTTTTCCTCCCGTAGAACGGCGCACGTCTCCCCGCGTGAAAAAATAACGACGCAAGTCCGTGTGTGAAGGGGCGTAACCGACGCACACACCATTTTTCCACACATCTCCTCTCCTATACCCCTCTGCGGAGGTTTTCCACTCCAAACCAGGTACTTTGTGCTTGAAAGAGACTTTGTTTACTTTTTAAAGACTTAAGACACTTCATATCACTTTTTAGTGATATCTTTAGAAAGTCATATTGCATCTTTGATCGTTTTGACCTGCAAATACCCAGATAAATATTATATATTTTTCTGAACACTGTGTGGTGTATTTTTGTGGTGCTATATTGTCTTATTGTATGATTTATTGAACAAACGCTTTACACATTGCCTTCTAAGTTAAGCCTGACTGCTCGTGTCAAGCTACCAGAGGGTGGGCACAGGATAATTTGGATTGTGTGTGACTTACCCTGACTAGAGTGAGGGTTCTTGCTTGGACAGAGGGTAATCTGACTGCCAACCAAAAACCCAATTTCTAACAAAAAGAAAAGCACAGACTGGACAATCATTTATTGAGAGTCATGCTTGTGTGCTCGTGAATGGGGATTACTAGCCCACACCACCTCCCATTGGGTAAGCCTTGGACTGTTCTGCAACGCTACCATATGAGAGTCAAGCGATACCATGGGGTGCTTGGTTCCCAGTGGTGGTCGTGTGCAGACTCATTACTTGTGCTGGCCACACAACTAATGACCCACCTTCCAACATTGATGAATTGACGTTTATGACTATCCCCATTTAAAGCACCAGTTGATTCCATACTTGGGGTACATGTTGGGGCTGATTCAGGAAAGCATTTATCGTTATGGGAAGTGATCCTACAACAGTACTCTCCTGTGTACGCTTATACGCCTTGATGGATCAACCGTATGACGTCCAACCCCTTAATCATAAAAGGGCAAAGAGGGCAGCGTCCTCTATTTGTCATAACTGTGTATGAATATTCCATGGATTTTCCCATTTTAATTTATTTTGGGGTCAATTATCAAATGCATACATATTAAGAGAGTGCTACACAGATATCTCTTTATGAACCCCAAAACACCTTTGTGAATAGACTCCCATATGTCTTACACTAAATATGGAGTGCTAAAGTGTTACCCGGTTTGTGTACATCCAGATTTCGATTCCAAGGTGTTCATACTAAAAGTACTTGTTTTAGGGTTGGCATAAAAACAGCAGCTTAAGCAGGGGGAATGGAGCTATTGTGATAACCAGAAAATAAACTTTGTGGCAAGCTAGCAGGCGAAAGTCTTCAGGCACTGGTGACATGGAAGGAATATTTGTGAGCCCCAGCTCTCTTCAAATGGAGGTTGAGTGTTTCTACTTTAATGAAAGAGTTCTACTGTGAGATTGTGCTGCTGCCTTTTAAAGGTTCTGTTTTACAACAACTACCTACCCACTATCTTCCTGCAGTGCCTTCTGTCTTCATTGATTGAGTTGCGAGCGGTAGAACCAAGCCCACTAGTCACAGGACTATTCTGGTTGAAAGTGTTACTAGCCCATGATCCCACACAAGACAGTGTGGGGACAGTCTGTGCTCAGAGAGGTTTTGAGGACTTCTGCCCTATCATGTAGGATGCACACACGAATCACTGACGGCAACCATTACTTTTTGCAAATAAATGCCTTCTAGTTGCCCCCTGGTAGTGAACTAGAGGCTACAGCAAGCAAGTAGATATGATAAAGAAATACATAATTATTTCATGATTAAATCCTACAAAATGTTGCTTGAAGTCATCATGGCAAGTTGCAACCGCTCATAATAGTTTTCTCCTACATCCTTGGTCCTACTCAAGATTACTTATTTATCTGCCTGAGCAGGGTCAGCTCCTCCAGCAGAGGCAGCTGCAAACCTTTTCCCAAAAAAGATAATAAACTGTGTTTATTATCGTTTCTTGGGAAATGGGCTATGGCCACGGGGGTGATGAGCAAAGAGAGCGCATGTGTGTTTGGCTGGCGATCTTGGGCCGGCCAAACACACATGCGCACAGGGTTCTGTCCAGCCCAGCAACGCAGTTGCTGGGCTGGAGAGAGCCTGCAAAGGCTCCCAGTCTGCCTGGGAGGGCCCTGGCTGGGCACTCCCAGCCAATGCTGATGCTGCTGCAAGCAGCGCCAGGATTGTCACAGGGCAGGCTGGGAGCCTGTGCCTGCCTGCAGCAAGGAGATGGAGTAGCAGAGCAGCGGTAAGGTAAGTGTTTTTATTTTTTTTAACTATATTTAACCTAATCCCCCTGTGCACTGCCCTGCCCCTTCTGATTCGCGCGAGCCATGACTTTGCCTGAGATCAAACATTGTCTTCATACAATTGAAATCAAGCTTCCTAATCACCAAAATAATAGTGCAGCTAACCCATAAAAATCTCTACAATAATTTTTTTGCATTTGAAGACCTCAGTTACTCACCATAGAGTTGCATGCAGTGCTTAATTTGTGCTTGTTGTTTCCGGTGCAGAGCATTGGCACTTATTTTTGAGGGCTGGCACTTATTTTTCTGCCTCATGCATTTACTGTGAGTAAAAGACACTTTTGGGAAAGACGAAGGAAGAGAAAAATGACAAAGCCTATCAAAGGGAGGAAGCAAAAAGCTGGAAGAGTGAGCTGAAGGGGAAGGGAGTGGCTATAAATAGATTAAAGATGCCTTAGATGGTTTAAGGTTTACGCTGCCTCAGTATTCCCTGCTCACACATTTAATTGCAGTAGCCGCATGTTTAAGAGGAGGGCTTTGAGCACAGGCATGCTTTTATATACAAAGTAAGCACTGGTCGCATGCACATGCTAATGACAAAGCAGACCAAAGTATGTCTGTCTACTTGTGATGCATGTCTTAAAACAATAATTCTAATGGTATATTTTGAAAGTGGGCCGCATGGATCAGCCTGTTGAATCCCACACAGGGAGAAAGCAGAAAGCTGGAAGAATGAGCTGAAGGGGCAGGAAGTGGCTGTAAATAGATAAAAGATGCCTTAGATGGCTTCAGGATTACGCTGCCTCAGTATTCCCTGCTTGAACATTTAATTGTAGAAGCCACATGTTTAAGGAGAGGGCTTTGAGCACAGGCATGTTTTTATATACAAAGTAAGCACTGGTCGCATGCACATGCTAATGAGATAGCAGACTAAAGTATGTCAGTTACAAATAGCCTATTTGTGATGCATGTCTTAAAACAATAATTCTAATGGTGCATTTTGATGATGGGCAGCATGGCTCAGCATGTTGAGTGGTTGCCTCTGAAATGTGGTGATGTGCAGCACAGATCTGGCATTGCTAACTCAGCCCCCATCCTTCCAAAGGTTCATAAATTGATTTCCGGTAAATTGAATATCTGTTATGTCAGTACTTAGAAGCGCTATTAAAGTGGGATTAAACACTACACAAAAGGTATTTTTAAAATGCTCCTTGCATGAGTCATACAAAAGAATAATCATAGTGGAACCTGTTGAACAATGCAAATATATCTGAATTTATACAACTTTGCTACTTCTAATCTGATATGTATATAACACACGTTATGAGAAATAAACTTTGGTAAGAGTTATTGTTCCAAAACAGCTTTACATCTCTCTGGGACACAGCTATTTGCTCTGGCTTGGTGGGAGATTTGAGCAATATTCTGCTTCCAGAGGGCGAGAGCTGTCAAAGTGCCCTCGCCTGCTGGAAGCAGAGGGTTCCTCTGTTTTCCTGCCTGCAGAGATGAGGGCAGGGAAACAGAGGAAACAAGTATTTTTGGAGACAGGGAGCTGCACGTTTAGCAACTTCCTGTGTGCAAAAGCAATGCTGGCTCCCACAGGAAGCAGGGAGACAGCTGAGACCACAAGGGCCTTCAGACTCCCACCCATGGTCTCATTGCACACTGGGTGCCCTGCGGGTCACCCAGGACAGATGGGCAGGCCCCGGGCGATGGGGTCTCCAGGGGACAAAATCGGCCTAGAGAGGAGGGCCATGCAGACTCCCTTTTCCATTGAATTAAGGCCAGGCCCTGAGGAATGGGGTCTGTGAGATTGGCCCAGGGAGGGGAGTCAGGTATGCCCCCTCCTCCATTTAGTAGAGGTGGGCCCAGTGGTATAGGGTCCTCGGATGGAAACAGGGCAGGGGAGGGGGCAGTGTGGCCTGCCTCACCCATTGAATAGTGGCGGGCCCCTGGGCATAGATTCCCCCTCCTCTATTTTTCTCCCTTTAAATTGCTAAGTATTTCATATGTGCAAATCACCTGGAAGCTGCGCCCACTTGGCCCGTGCCATCTACCTTAGTAGTATACATATGTCTTACCCCCCTATTTTGCCAGGATGATAGACAGCTTCCCAAAAGGGCCCTCCAGTGCATTTCCCACCAATGCTGATGGCATTTCTTGATACCAAGGAATAGGAGGATATCTCCACAAAACAAAGAGACTATTACTTCATATAGATAAGAGGAAGGACCCTTAGTTGGCGGAGATTTACCTCTTTGTAGTCTTGTTGGCCTCTCTATAAGAGGATTCATCTTATCACAGAATTCTAGAGAAACAAGCACAGAAACAATCATGTTGCCTAAAGGCACACAAGGTCACTGGTGACATTTCACAGCTGTAGTGTAGAATACACACTGGACATTTACACAAGAAGGAAGAAAGACCTCCACTGGGGTAGATATTTCATGCAAATCTGTGGACTCTTCTTGGATAAAACAACAGGTGAGGTTTGTTTGTGGCAAAGTCACTCACACAGCTACTGACACACCCACACAGCCACACATATGCTCACACACCCACCTGAGAAGAGGGCGTGAGTTATACTTACCTTAGAGCGCGAGTTAAAGTTACTTGAAATAGCTAACTTTAACAGCTGAATTTCTCTGCTTTTGTGCGAGAAAATTCAGAACCTAACTATAACGTGAATTGATATGTTTCTTTTAATTCTAGTTCCTAACTATAACGTCCCACTCGCCTTTGTTTTTTTCTGTGAATTTCTATGTTTTTTTTAAATGTTAAGTCATTTTAATTATGATATGTTAATCCAACCATCGATGCACACGGCCTCTGGTTGTGCGCAGCAGAGGTTGACTGCAAGGCACGGCCTATGGCCAGGCCCTGTGTCCAAGCCCCTATAACTACCCAACTCTGTGCTGTGCATTTTATTATTTTGTGTAAATCTGTTTAGTAGATTTTGAGATATTACATGTAAGAGAAATATAGATATTTAGAGGCTCAAAGGCTTCACAAATCCTCCTGATCTTGTGCTGAGATCTGATTGGCTGCCAACAATTTCAACTAGGAAGTGATGGCAGCCAACTTGGGATTCAGCTCCAGAAAAAAGATTAAAAAAAGAAAAGGGGCCAGGGTAGGGACACCCTGACCACTTAGCTCTTGTGGTGGGGTCCCATAGGTACCATCCTAGGGTTAAAAAGGACTTAAAAAAATGTTGCAGCAAATATTCGATGGGGTTGCAAATTTGCGGCAACATTTTTAAATAAACAAGCACGGTCTCCCAGGCTTTTTTTAGTAAAGCCGCCGGGTGGGCAAGGTCCTGGGGCATATTAAAAATAAAGGAGCGGTGTGCACTTGGTCTCCCTCCTGAGCTTATTTATGCTCTTGGGACCGGCATCTTCCCAGGGCTTAAATCAGGTAGTGGGGTTGGGCAGCATGGCCCACACACACCTGGGGGACCATCACCTCCCTGCAGCAAAATCTTTTAATTTAAGTAGGGGGGTCCTACACCACCCTGGGCCTCGGGGACTGCCACCTCCCCAGGCCAATTGTTTCAAAATAAGGGGGAGTGCATGGGCCCTCGCAGCACCAGGGATCCCCACCACCTGAGAGCAATTGTTTCAAACTAAGAGGGGGCCATGTGGCCCCCCTGGAGCCCCGGGGACTGCTACCTCTCTGGTGCTGAAATAAAAGAAGATAGGGGTCCGTTATGAACCTCTGGACCCGGGGACAACCACCTCCCCAGGGTTGTTTAAATGTTGGAAGGGTCCACGCGGCCCCCTTCATGGAGCCAAGTATGGCCCTGGGGACTGCCACTTCCCATGGCCAGCTCTTGCTATGTCCCGAGGTGCCCACCCCAGGAACATGACTATTTACTCTGACTTGGCTGGAGCTTTGACAGCTTCCTCCAAGTCAGAGCAAACACTAGACTGTTTGACAGCTCTCACTTGCGGGGAGCGGAGGTTTCCTCTGTTTCTCTTCTTGCAGACATGTGGCAAGGTAAACAGAGGAAATTATTGCTCTCACAAACAGGGAGCTTAATGTTTAGCAGCTCCCTGCCTGTGACAGCAATGCCAACTCCGTCAGGAGGCATGGAGTTAGCTGGGACTGTGGGGGCCTTGAGGCCACCGCGCTCTCATTGCACACCGGGGCACCCAGGAGAGATGGCCGGTCCTTGGGAGGTGTGGTCCCTGGGGCTATAATCTGCCTGGGGAGGGGGCAGTGCAGCCCTTCCTCCATTTAATTAGGGCTGGGCCCCAGGGAATGGGGTCCACAGGGCTGAAATAGGCAGGGGAGAGCGGCCACATGGCCCCCTTCCCACACTGAATAGACGTGGGCATCAATGGATGGGGTCCCCGGGGCCGAAATAGGCAGGGGAGTAGGGCCACGCAGCCCACATCCCTCATCCCCATTGTATAGTGGTGGGCCCCAGTGGATGTGGTCCCTAAGGCTGAAACCAACCTAGGGAGGGAGGCCATGTAGCCCCCTCCCCTCTAGTCCATGGGTCTCCCTTTAAATTGCTAAGAGTATGCAAATGTACAAATCATTTGGAAGCTGTGCCCACTTGGCCCCGCTCCATCAACCCTTCCAATAAGCATGTCTTTTTCCTTTTGCCAGGATGATGAACAGCTTCCCAAAGGGGACCCCAGTTTGAGTTTCATACCAATTTGTATGGCACATTCTTGATGCTGACAAATATGAGGACATCTTCACAAAACAAATAAATAAGCACGTTGTTCATATAGATAAGAGGGAGGAGATTTACCTCTTTGTAGTCTTGCTGGCTTCTCTAGAAGAGGATACATCGTATCACAAAATTCTAGAGAAACAAGTAACAGGAATAATAATGTTGCCTTAGTGCACACAAGGTCACTGGTGACATTTCCTTGTGCTCCCTTACACAGCTGTAGTGCAGACTACACATTGGACATTTACCCAAGGAGGCAGAAAGAACTCCACTTGGGTAGATATTTCATGCAAAGCTGTGGACTTTTGTTGGATAAAAGGGTAAGTGAGGTTTCTTTGTGGCAGAGTTATTCGCAGAGCTACTGACACACCCACACAGATGTTCACACACCCACTCATAGATGCACTCAGAAACTCATGTACCCACTCACAGACCCACTCAGAGATTCACGCACCCACTCACAGATGCACTTAGTCACTCATGCACCCACTCACAGACCCACTTACAGACTCATGTACCCACTCACAGACCCACTCAGAGACTTACACATCCATCACAGATTCACACGGACACCCACCCACTCAGAGACTCATGCATCAACTCAGAGACCCAATCAGAGACTCACAAACCCACTTACGGACCCACTCATGCACCCACTCACAGGCCCACTCAGAGATTCATGCACACACTTGCAAACCCACTGAGACACTCACGCACCCCTCACAGACTCACTCAGGCACTCAATCACAGACCCACTTAGACACTCATGTACCCACTCACAGACCCACTCAGACATTCACACACCCACTCACAGACCCACTCAGACTCTCACACATAAACTAACAGACCCACACAGACACTCAGACACCCACTCACAGAGACACTCTCACACCCACTATCACACTCAGAGAGACCCTCTTATACCAACTCTCTCACCTAAACAGACACTCTCACACCCACTCTCACATTCACATTGAACTTCTCACGCCCACTCTCACACCCAGACAGACGCTGTCACTTCCACTCTCACACCCAGAAACACCCTCTCAGAACCAGAGAGGCCAAAGGATGTGCACAGTGTGGGGTTTGAGTGGTTAGGAGGGTTGGCCACAGGGACTGGCCCCAACGAGCTAAGCTTCACAGCTCTCCAGAACATATGCAAAGCCCACAAAATCTCACAGCACAGCTTCAGTGGAACCATCGCAGGATAAAGCAAAGTCTTGGAAAGCAATGCTGGGCAGACTGCATACCACGACTTAAGGTACTGAGGGCCTTATTTATACTTTTTGGTGCAAAACTGCACTAAGGCAGTTTTGCCCCAAAAAGTTTTGCACCGGCTTGCACCATTTTTTAGCACCAGCTGGGCACCATATTTATGGAATGGTGCAAGCCGGTGCAAAGGGTAGGCTAGCTTAAAAAAAAATGACGTTAGGCAGTTTTGAGTCAAAATAAATGATTCTGACCAGATTAACATCATTTTTTTACGCTAAGGGGCATATTTATACTCTGTTTGCACTGAATTAGCGTCATTTTTATTTAACTCTAATTCAGTGCAAAACTAACTCCATATTTATACTTTGGTGCTAGACCCGTCTAGCACCAAATTTATGGAGTTAAAGTCATTTTTTGGAAGTGGAAACCTACCTTGCCTTAATGAGATGCACGGTAGGCGTTCCCGTGCAAAAAAATGACTCTATGGCCTTAACACAATATTTATACTCCCATGTAAAAATGGTGCAAGGGAGGAAGGAGGGGTCAAAAAATGGGGCAAAGCTTGCTTTGCCCCATTTTTTAAGACCTGGGTCAGGGCAGGTGTTAGGGGACCTGTGGCCCTATTTCCATGGTGGAACACCATGGAATAAGCCCAGAGGTGCCCTCCCTAGGCCCTAGGGGCACCCCCACCCACACTAGAGGGACTGCGAGGATGGGGGACCCCATCCCAGGTAAGTACAGATAAGTGCATTTTATTTTTGAAAGTGCCATAGGGGGCCCTGAAATGGGCCCCCATACATGGCACCGGGTGCAATGGCGATGCCCAGGGGAACCCTGTCCTCTGTGCTGGCCACTGGGGTGGTGGGCATGACTCCTGCCTTTTCTAAGGCAGGAGTCATGTGGCATGGTAGGTTTAGCACCATAAAATGACGCTAATCTGGCTAGAGTCATTTTTTTTTACTCTAACCTGCCTAAAGCCATTGTTTGGTGCTAAACCCTCTTCTTCCATACTGCCAGCCCCACCCGACTAAAGTCATTTTTTAAAACTCTAGCCTACCCTTTGCACCGGCTTGCACCATTCCATAAATATGGTGCCCGGCTGGTGCACAGAAATGGTGCAAGCCGGTGCTAAACTTTTTGGTGCAAAACTGAGTTAGTGCAGTTTTGCAGCAAAAAGTATAAATAAGGGCCAATATTTTGTAAGTTTGCGCCACTTTTGTGTCATAAAATGACGTTAATGCGGTGCAAAAAAAGTTTAAATCAGGGCCTTAGTGCTAGATGGGTCTAGCACCAAAGTATAAATATGGAGTTAGTTTTGCACCGAATTAGAGTAAAAAAAAATGACACTAATTTGGTGCAAACAGAGTATAAATATGCCGCAGAGTGTAAATATGCCCCTAAATATGGCCTTAAGGCCATAGAGTCATTTTTTGCATGGGAACGCCTACCTTGCATCTCATTAAGGTAAAGTAGGTCTCCACTTTCAAAAAATGACTTTAACTCCATAAATTTGGTGCTAGAGGGGTCTAGCACCAAAGTATAAATATGGAGTTAGTTTTGCACCGAATTAGAGTTAAAAAAAATGACACTAATTCGGTGCAAACAGAGTATAAATATGCCCCTGAGTTCAGTGGTCCCTGTAGCCGGCCTGTGCTCCATTGCACTCACCCTGGACTTTTTGTCCCAGTCCAGCGTGATTAGATATCCACAGCTGCTACTTTGTACTTTTTGGAGTTATGTTAAAAAAAAACCTTTAAAATTACATATTACGGCCCGTATTTATACTTTTTGATGCTAAACTGCGCTAACGCAGTTTAGCGTCAAAAAATTTAGCGCCGGCTAACGCCATTCTGAAGCGCCATGCGGGCGCCGTATTTATTGAATGGCGTTAGCCGGCGCTAGCAGACCGGCGCTGCCTGGTGTGGGCGAAAAAAAACCACGTACACCAGGCAGCGCCGGCGTAGGGGAAAATGGCGTATGGGCGTCTTAAAATGGGGCCAGTCAGGTTGAGGCAAAAAAATCGCCTCAACCCGATTTGCGCCATTTTTTTACGACGCCCATCCCCCATTAACATGACTCCTGTCTTAGTAAAGACAGGAGTCATGCCCCCTTGCCCAATGGCCATGCCCAGGGGACTTATGTCCCCTGAGCATGGTCATTGGGCATAGTGGCATGTAGGGGGGCACAAATCAGGCCCCCCTATGCCAAAAAAAAATATATAAAAAAATACTTACCTCAACTTACCTGAATGTCCCTGGGATGGGTCCCTCCATCCTTGGGTGTCCTCCTGGGGTGGGCAAGGGTGGCAGGGGGTGTCCCTGGGGGCAGGGGAGGGCACCTCTGGGCTCAATCTGAGCCCACAGGTCCCTTAACGCCTGCCCTGACCCAGGCGTTAAAAAGAGGCGCAAATGCGGGTTTTTTTGACCCGCCCACTCCCGGGCGTCATTTTTGCCCGGGAGTATAAATACGACGCATATGCGTCGGAGTCATTTTTTAAGACGGGAACGCCTACCTTGCATCTCATTAACGCAAGGAAGGTGTTCACGCCAAAAAATTATGCTAACTCCTAAAACTTTGGCGCTAGACGCGTCTAACGCCAAAGTATAAATATGGCGTTAGTTTTGCGTCAAATTTGCGTCGAAAAAAACAACGCAAATTCGGCGCAAACGGAGTATAAATATGCCCCTACATATCTCTTGTTCTAATGATTGGAGTTTTGTATTTTTGACTTGTTTTATTTATTACATAGTACTCTATATTCTAATCTTGTGTGGGGTCTTTTTATGGTGTGTTTTTACTTTGTTACTGTTTGAAGTGTGAAACAAATCCCTTAAATATTGTCTCTAAGTTAAGCCTGACTGCTTTGGGCCTAGATACCAGAAGGTTGAGCACAGGTTAATTTAAGGGTTGCGTATGCCTCATCCTGACATTCCCCCAAACAGTAACACAATTTCTCACAGATGCTATTTCAACAGTCATATATCATCAATATTATGATACTTGGCTGTTTCCCTACATGTCTTCCTTTACTCTAGTAGCTTGTTTTTGTTTCCAAGCTTCTCCCTACCTGTAAGCTTCTCTATATGTGTGCTTTGTTAGGCACATAGGTGGTCATTGGAACATTGGCGGTAAAAGCCACTTACCGCCGTGCAGAAGACTGCCAACACACCGCCGCGGCCGCAGAAAACCGCCACAGCTATTATGACCCACATCTCAGAATCCAACAAAATTCAGACACCCACACAAGTCCGCCACACCAAAGGTCAGTGATAAACTGGCGATAACAAAACCTCTACCGTCACACCAACAGAAGTACGCCCACACTATCACGACACACGAATCCACGCGGCGGTCTTTCAACCACGGTAGTCCATTGGCGGTACACACCGCCACGCTCAAAATACACACACTTCTACAAAACACCGCCACATTGGACAATTCAAAATACACACACCTGATACACATACACACACCACTCCCACACACCCATTACAATATAAAACACACACCCACATCACCCACAAACCCATACGACCGATACTACAGCGAGAAGGCCAGAGAGAGACACCACCATCCACAAACTAGCATCCACAGGCACACAACACCATCACCCACACAACTTCCACGCACAAAACACCACACACCACTACATATCACCACACTTAACACCACACACACCACCACACACATCACCTACACCACCCCATGGCACGGCAAAGACACCCCAGGTTTTCGGAGGAGGAGCTCAGGGTGGAGGAAATCGTCCGGGTAGAGCCACAGCTATTTGGATCACAGGTGCAGCACACCTCAATTGCAAGTAAGATGGAGCTATGGTGAAGAATAGTCGACAGGGTCAACACAGTGGGACAACAACCAAGAAAATTGGGAAGACATCAGGAAGAGGTGGAACGACCTACGGGGGAAGGTGCATTCCGTGGTCTCAAGACACCACCAGGCAGTTCAACGGACTGGCGGCGGACCCCCACCTCCTCACCCACAACTAACAACATGGGAGGAGCAGGTCTTGCCGATTCTGCATCCTGAGGGCCTCGCAGGGCTCGGTGGAGGAATGGACTCTGGTAAGTCAAACCTTTAACTACCATATCCCCCACCCTACCTGCATGCTATCACATACCCCCACCCTCGCCCCCACCCCTATCACTCCAACTCCTCACAAATGTACCAATATTACAAACCACCCATCCCAACACCAAGCCCTGCATGCAACACCAACGCATGGACACCCATCACTAAAGCTTGCCCACTGCACATACCCATACACCCCCCTAAACCATCATCACACAAGCTCCCACACAGGAATGCAAGCACTGGGGTACACGCTCACCCACCCATTGCACACCATGACACACACAGATGCAATAATCATGCCTTTACACCCCTGCAGGACCACTACCCAACGTCACCAGACAGGAGGGTCCAGACATCTCCACTCCACCCACAGAAGAGGCCCACAGTGTTGACAGCAGCTCTGTCCAACTGGATCTAGATGACCAGCCCGGACCATTGTGGGCCTCAGGACAGTCAGTTCACCTCACAAAGGCACAGGCCACCACAGACCTTCCCCCCTCTGGAAACACCAGCACAGCACCCACCCAGTGGGCCCATACCTCCGTCCCCAGGACACGTCAATCAGCTGTGTGTCCACCACTACAGGGAACTCAGGATAACCCACCACCCCAACAACAACAGGGACCTGGGGGCAGTAGGCACACGGTCCAGGGTACGGAGGCCCAGGAACACAGTGGAACTGGGAGGGCTGCAGTGCGACAGGGGGCGGACAGGCCAAGGGAACCCACTCTCCACAAGGCTCTCTCCTCCATCATGGGAGCATACCACCACTCCCAGGAGACGATGGCAACAGTACTGGCCAAGTTTCAGGAGACCCAGCGCATGCAGGAGGAACAGTATTTGGGGTTCAGGGAGGAACTCAGAACCATCAGCTCCACCCTGGGCACCATCGTAGGGGTGCTGAAGGAAATACTCAACACCAGGAGGGACACTGTGGAACTACAAGGGGCCCCTGACTCTAGCATGGAAGATGAACTGCCCATCACCTCCGCCGGCGCTAGTGGACAGGAGGCACGGCCACAGGACCACCACACCAGCACCCCACCCCCTGCAGACGGAGAACCACCCCGCAAACGGTCCCTGAGATCCAGGAACAAGACAGAACATGATGCCAAGACCCCCGCCAAGAAATGAGACCACCCTGATTGTCATCCCACTGTCCCACTTTGTTACCCTGTCCATATTGAAACTGCCCCAGCTCCACTTCCTATGCCCATATGGGCAATGCACCTGTGAGACTAATAGACTGGACTCTGCCATGGACACTCCCCTGCCATCACCCCTAACCATTTAACTTCACCCTCCAATATTTTGTATGTAAATAAACACACCTAAAGCACCAAAAGATCTGGAGTCTGTCTGTGATTTCGAAATAGTGTATTTGCAATTACAGTGACAAAATTCTCAGGAAATGGTAATGTCAACATACTTATGTCACACAGCTCTAGTCCATGAGGAATCTAAGCAGATGACACACAATGTGACCCACACCTTTGAAACCGTAAGGGAAAGTGACAACTCAGTGACCATACACTGGGTGAAATCGACAGATAGGATAGAGGTAGAAGTGTAAAAGTACATGTAGTAGGCAGGAATGTATTCTCACCTGTGTTTCACTGGAAATATTGCTGGATGACTGAGTCCCTGTTGTCCATGTCTTCTTCCTCTGCTTCCTCCTCCTCACTTTCCACAGGCTCCACAGCTGCCACAACCCCGCCATCTGGACCATCCTCCTGCAGAAAAGGCACCTGTCGTCGCAAAGCCAAGTTATGAAGCATACAGCAGGCCACGATGATCTGGCACACCTTCTTTGGTGAGTAGAATAGGGATCCAACTGTCATGTGGAGGCACCGAGACCTGGCCTTCAGGAGGCCGAAGGTGCGTTTGATCACAGTCCTAGTCCGCCCATGGGCCTCATTGTAGCGTTCCTCTGCCCTTGTCCTGGGATTCCTCACTGGGGTCAGTAGCCATGACAGGTTGGGGTAACCAGAGTCACCTAATAGCCACACACGGTGCCTCTGGAGTTGACCCATCAGATAAGGGATGCTGCTATTCCACATGATGTAGGCATCATGCACTGAGCCAGGGACCATGGCATTCACATGGGAGATGTACTGGTCGGCCAAACATACCATCTGTACATTCATGGAATGATAACTCTTCCGGTTCCTGTACACCTGTTCACTCCTGTGGGGGGGGACCAAAGCCACATGCGTCCCTTCAATGGCACCTATGATGTTGGCAAAGAAGTCACCTTTCACTGTAGGCAAGTCCTCCACCTGAGGAAAAACGATGTAGCTCCGCATGTGTTTCAGCAGGGCAGACAACACTCTGGACAATACGTTGGAAAACATAGGCTGGGACATCCCTGATGCCATGGCCACAGTTGTTTGAAATGACCCACTTGCAAGGAAATGGAGCACCAACAGCAGCTGCACTTGAGGGGGGATTCCTGTGGGGTGGCGAATTGCTGACATCAGGCCTGGCTCCAACTGGGTACACAGTTCCTGGATTGTGGCACGGTCAAACCTGTAGGTGATTATCAAATGTCGCTCCTCCATTGTCGACAGGTCCACCAGCGGTCGGTAAACCGGAGGATTCCGCCATCTCCTCACATGTCCCAGCGGACGGTCCCTATGAAGGACAACAGCAAGCACAGAGTCAAACAACTCAGCGGTATGTACCCACAGTCTACACAGAACACCATTCATACACAAAATCTGGCCTGATTGTGTGTTGAGCGTAGGCCTACGTATGTGTGACGCAGTTGGTAATTAGGCCATGTGGGCCCCTGAAATGGCGGCTGCCTGACCTGTAAAGTGGGACAATGGGATGTGAGGTAACTGCGCTGGCGTTGTACACCGTCGCGGTAGGCGGTCGAAGACCGCAGTGCAATGCTTAATTGGTTAACATTGGACCCTATGGGTCCCAGGAGCCAATGACGATGTACGCCAGCAGTGATGGTACGCACCGCCACGGACGTGACCGCCATTTTCTATCACTTCAATCACTCGATACCTGATCTTTGACAGGAGAGGACCTACACTGCAAGTGCTGCTGTGACCTCGTTCTGGAAGAGACAATGGCTCATGCGTCTGGGGAAAGGGCCCCTGCCTTCACATCGGAGTAGTTGGAGAAGCTCGTCGATGGGGTCCTCCCCCAGTACACGCTACTCTACGGTCCTTCAGACCAACAGGTAAGTACACAGGGAGCATGTAGTATGGGCTATGCCTGTGTGGAGAGGGCTGGTTGTAAGAAGGAAGGGGGCAGAGTTCTGAGTGCATGAAAGACGGTGGGTGCATGTGCCACATGGCAAGCGTAGGGATGGGGGCCACTCACTTTGACGGCGCAGTTGGTAATTACTTCTCTTCTACCCCTGTACATTTCATGTAGGTCAGCGCCCACCAGAAGAAGGATATTTGGCGTGCCATCGCCAAGGATGTCCGGACCCTAGGGGTCCACCACAGACGGAGCACCCACTGCCGGAAAAGATGGAAGGACATTCGCCGCTGGAGCAAGAAGATGGCGGAGGCTCAGCTGGGGATGGCTTCCCAACGTGGGAGGGGTGCCCGTCGAACCATGACGACCCAAGAGGGTGAGTACACTCTCATTCAGCTTACTTTGCGCGCACTGGAGGTGTCTGTGTGGGGGAGGAGGGCTGTGGGTTTCCCTAGGCCAGGGCGAGTTCCGTAGGCTAGGCCCCTTCATAAGGCATGGCCCTGTGGCCCCCACCCCACCCTTGTAGAGTGCCAAGTACAGCTATTCATGCACCTGTGTCATCTATGTGTGCAGATGTCTTCCATAGCCTTGTAGGCCATTTCCCAGGAATTGCACTGTAGAGCCCAAGAGCGCAACGTAGTGCAGGGGGCTGCTGTGTCTGTCATGTCCGCCAACGGCAGCGGTAAGCCATGCACTCAACATGTCTTTCTTCTGTTCCCCCCCCACCCTTTTTGTGGTCTCCCTGTTCTTGTGTGCATTAGCATCATCAGGCGGAGGAGCAGTGGCACCGGAGCATGAGGGAGCTGCATCCCACATGGCAATGGAGGGCCACACTACGGACTCTGAATACACCAGATGGACGGAGGGCGAGGGGAGCACTACGGCGGGGACAGGAGCTGCAACCAGCGACACGGACTCGTCCTCTGATGGGAGCTCCCTTGTGGTGGTGGCAACATCTGTGCCCCCCACTACTACAGGTACAGCCGTGACCCCCCCCCCCCACCAGCACCGCCCTCCCAGCAGCCCCTCAGCCTTCGCCCTGTGCCCGCTCACCCAGGAGGGTGGGCATCACCTTCGCCCCAGGCACCTCAGCCCCTGCCCCTGTCACCTCTGCTGCCCTCAGTGAGGAGGACATTTACCTCCTCAGGTCCCTCACTGTTGGGCAGTCTACCATTTTGAATGCCATCCAGGGTGTAGAAAGGGAGTTGCAACAAACCAATGCATTCCTGGAGGGCATTCATTCTGGTCAGGCAGCCCTTCATCGAACCTTTCAAACTCTGGCCTCAACACTGATGGCAGCCATTGTCCCTGTGTCTAGCCTCCCCCCTCCAACTTCCTCCACCCAGACCCAATCCCCTGTACCTCTGCCTATCCCAAGCACACCATCAGACCAGGCTGCACACACCTCACCACACAAGGGAAGCTCAGGCAAACATAAGCACCACACATCCCACAGGCACTCACGCAAGCATCACACACATACAGACACACCAACATCCACTGCCTCCACTGTGTCACCCTCCTCCTCGTCTCCCTCCTTCCTTCCAGTCTCGTCTCCACTCACACCTGCATGCACCACCACTACAGCCACTACGTCCCGCACCAGCACACCCACCACCACACCCCGCTCACGTGCACTCACCACCCCCACTACCATTCACACGTCCCCTGTGTCCTCTCCCAGTGTGTCTGTGATGCCCCCTCCCAAGATACACAAACGCAGGCACACACCCACCCAACATACTTCCTCGTCACAACAGCCTCCAGCGCATGCACCTGCACCCAAAGCCACAAAACGTACACCTCCTACAACCACCACCTCTTCCTCCAATCCCAAACCCCCTCCAGCTACCCGTCCCAGTGTCTCCAAACAACTTTTCCTGTCCACCCTTAACCTATTTCCCACCAGTCCCCCCCGTCCAACCCATAGGTCCCGAACAAGCACCTCAGCCACAAAATCTCTGGGACCAGTGGTGCCTGTTGTCACAGGTATGTGGAGTGCACCGGCCACCAGGCCAGTCAGTGTGCCACGGAGCCACAGCACAGCCAGTCCGCCCCCTGTGAAGCACCAGAAGTTGGCCAGTCCCTGCGGGAGAGGGGGAAGACTCCAGTCAGCCAAGCCGCTCACAGGGGTCCCGGGAGGAGTGTGGACTCAGCTGTGACTCCTCCCAAGGTGGGGAAGGGGCAGAAGAAACCCGGAAAGTCTGGGAGGAGCAGCAAGGCGGAGAAGACCGCCATCATCCCCGCTGGCCAAGAGGACACCGCCAGCCCCATCGTCGCTGGCCAGGAGACCACCGCCAGCCACAGCCCAGCTGCCCAGGAGGACCCCACCAGCCACAGCCCAGCTGCCCAGAAGGGCCCCGCCAGCCACAGCCCCGCTGCCCAGGAGTAACCCGCCTGCCACAGCCCAGCTGCCCAGGAGGGCCCCACCAGCCACAGCCCAGCTGCCCAGGAGGACCCCGCCAGCCACAGCCCAGCTGCCCAGGAGGGCCCCGCCAGCCACAGCCCAGCTGACCAATGAAGGACCGCCAGCCCCAGCCCAGCTGGGCAATGAAGGACCGCCAAGTCAAGCACCACTGAACAGGGCAAGCACCGCTGAACAGGGCAAGGACCGCCAAGTCAAGCACCGCTGAACAGGGCAAGCACCTCTGAACAGGGCAAGGACCGCCAAGTCAAGCACCGCTGAACAGGGCAAGCACCGCTGAACAGGGCAAGGACCCCCAAGTCAAGCACCGCTGAACAGGGCAAAGGACCGCCAACTCAAGCACCGCTGAACATGGCAAGGACCGCCAAATCAAGCACCGCAAGCCCATGAGCGGCAGGGGCACTGACGCAACAGGGACCGTCACGGGGTGAGTGATGCACTCTGGGCACCAGTCCCCTTCCAGAACCAGTAGAGACATGCATCCACTACCTCTGTCCTTCACAGGATGAAGCACTCTGGGCACCAGACCCCCTCCAGAACCAGTGGAGACATGCATCCACTACCTCTGTCCTGCACAGGATGAAGCACTCTGGGCACCAGTCCCCCTCCAGAACCAGTGGAGACTGTTATCCACTTGAGAGACTGTGGCTTTGCACTCCCCAGGATGGTACAGTGGGCAAACCATCCACTATAGAGACTTGAGAGACTGTGGCTTTGCACTCCACAGGATGGTCCAGTGGGCAAACCACCCACTGTAGGGACTTGAGAGACTGTGGCTTTGCACTCCCCAGGATGGTACAGTGGGCAAACCACCCACTGTAGAGACTTGAGAGACTGTGGCTTTGCACTCCACAGGATGGTCCAGTGGGCAAACCACCCACTGTAGAGACTTCAGAGACTGTGGCTTTGCACTCCCCAGGATGGTACAGTGGGCAAACCACCCACTGTAGAGACTTGAGAGACTGTGGCTTTGCACTCCCCAGGATGTAACAGTGGGCAACCCACCCACTGCAGAGACTTGAGAGACTGTGACTTTGCACTCCCCAGGATACATCAATGGGCATGGAGCCCCCTCGTGGAGCTGGCGTCGTGCACTCATCCGGCTGAGGTGCCCCCCTTCTTTTCCCCCTGAGGTGCCTGTTGTGTTTCTATCTGATGCCCCAGCAGTGTTCTCTCTGTTTTGATCTGGTATCGTGTGTGGGCCTCGCCCATGCATTTTGGGCCCAGTGGTCCATGGACTATAAATGGTGCAATACCTGAACTATTAATCGTGGTGTATATTTTGTTAATAGTCTATATATGTATATTTTTGCTTACTGAATTTTGATATATTACAATGGTTACACTCATTTCCTTTTGTCTTTGCATTCTTCCGGGGGGCTTGGGGGTGTAACTGTAATGTATAGATATGCATTGGTGTGTGTGTTGTAGTGGGTGTGGGGGGGTGGGGGTGTTGCGTGTGTGTGTCCCTGTTTTTTGCCTCCCCCCTCCCCTGTGTCGTAGGTGCAGTACTCACCGTGGTCTTCGTCGCCGGCGTTGGTGCTCCTGGTACAGGAGAAGGAAGACTATCGCAGGAAGAATATGGAGTTCCGGCTCCATGGTGTCCTCCTTCCTCGTGGAGTGTGTAGAGGTGAGCGTTTTTAATTCGAAAAGCCTGTTTCCGCCGTGTTTTTATCCGCGGTGAATCCGCCCCGGAAAAGGTGGCGGATTGGACTCTTGTAATACTGTGGGCGGTACTTTGTCCTCTGCCTGTCTGTTGGCGGTTACCGCTGCGGTGTTTGTTTGTACCGCTGTGGCGGTCGGAGTGTTAAAGTGGCTGTCTTTGTTGGCGGTTTCCGCCACGGTCGTAATTCCAAAATTTTTACCACCACTCTGTTGGCGGTCTTACCGCCGCTTTAACACTGTCCGCCAGGGTTGTAATGACCACCATAATACTTTATCTTGAATCTGGCCTCTGTGCTAATAGCAACAGTCTCTTCCTTGTCGGAACTCACCATAAGGCAATATCATTTTAGGAGTATCGAAAATAATTTGTAAGATAAGTTATCTCTAGGGTATATGTGGTGAATGTAGTAAATAAGGACTCAATAGATGGAATGATCTGAAAAACTTTTTTTGCGTGGAATACAGGTTGAAATTTATGAACATTTCTAGATGTAATAGAAAAAAAACATAAAGCATAAACATTTTAAGAAAGGACAGATAGAAAAAGGGCATAAATTAATGTTGATAAGTAGATGGCGGTAACCTGTCATTGGGTCTAATTACTTATCAAATGGTATCCATTGCCGTGCTCCTTTATTTGTTGTTGTTTTGTGTATCCCCTGGCTCTATGCACATAATTAAAAGATCAACTGGTACTTGTGGAAAGTGACCCTTGACTCTGTTTATTTTCATTAGAATTGTTAGTGGAACATTCATGGTCAGTAATGCAATTGTCATGGTCACTGGAATTCTGCAATTTTGCTGTTGCAAAATCACATTTCCACATATTTACTGTATTTGCCACATTTGCAATATAATCCATCATCCAGATTGTAACAAAAAATTATTTCTGGCCCATACAGATCACAAGTTAATAAAAACGCAGCAACACGTTGCATCACAGTGACACGCCCTTCGCAAAAGTTGACTGGTCACCTTTCTGTCGCTTTTTGCTATGTTTGTGTGCTAAACTGGTACTAATGAGATGAATTATTCGTCCAAACAGTGGTAAAGTGTGAAAATGTCAAAATAATTAAGTAGTACTATCAGAATATGTGTCACACTTGCCATATAATTTGTCTTTTCTTGCCACATAATTTAGTTAATCCTGCACCATAATTTGGCCCTCCACCGCAATATAATTCCAGTGGCCCTGTCCATTGCCTTGTGCAGTGGCAGAAACCATTCTTGTGGGTTGTCCACTGCATCAATACAGTGATGTATTCAATGTTGTGCTCAACAAAACCAAAGTTATTGTCTTCTCACAGAACAATCTCAACAGAGAAAAAACTCTATCTTCACTTGTAATCTCCTTCTTCTATATGCCGATTCCGGGTGTTTTGAAGACTACATTACAGCTCCCGTGATTCTTTGGACAGAATGAAGAACGTACCATCTTGATGAACTGAATGATGTCCTAGTTTATGGCTATATAATTGAATTACCCGGGTGCCCCATTCTGATTTGATAGCGCTCCTTTCTCTCTGAGAAATTGGGGTCAGAGAACAGTAGGATCTGTGCAAGATATGGCGATGTGACTTCAAGATATATATATATGCTAACATTGGTGCTCTGCTTTTTTGGATTTTCTTAAAAGCTAGTGTCTAGCCCTCAGCACACTAGAATTTTGACTGCCAGATAGACCTGAAGCCAGGGTTAATTTTTACCACACAGTCGAGGTTATTCCTTAACAGAGAAAGAAAATTAACATCTGCAGGAATATTTAGAGAAGCTCCTGGTTAATGGGTATATCCAAAACTCTAAGCCTCTGGTGTCCTCACTACTCTTTTTTATGGGGAGAATATCAGGAGTGTCAGTACTGAACAGGTGGGTTCCTCAGGAACAGAAGTTAACCCAATGCCCCTTCACCAATATCCACCCGACCCTGTATTACAATTGGTGCGAGATATCAATGAGGGGGAAAGGGGAAGTGGACAGAAATAAGAAAGTCTGCCTCATGGGGGAATTCTTCGCTGCTATGCTTCTCTGGTGCTAAATGTAACAGCTACCTGACAAATATAAACATACCATTTGCATTTAACTAAATGCAAATTTAATGAAACAATATTTGTATTCAATATACATCAATGTTTCATACCCCAATAGAGCAAGAATTGTCCTCCTCTCTTTCTTTTGATTAATTCCATAGCTAATGAATTCAATTATACATCTCTACTAACATAATATAGGATTTATCATTGCAGCAGTCTAACAAATTAGTTGTTGTAGTATTTGAGTGAGTGGTACAATCTGAAAGCGAGGACTTCAATTGCTGTTGAGGTTTTTTCCTTCAGACATGGAAACAATGTCAAATTGTGAAAATATTATAGACTTCACTAAAACAAATGTTTGCCAGGACAAATGGACTGTAAGTTTTCTGTGAATAATTTGTCGTAATGCACACAAATGTGTTATCTTCAAAATTAATGTCTCTTGCAAATAGGTTTCCTCTTCCTGACATTCTAAAGTTATTATATGCTGAACTGAGACTCGAACTCCCTATGAACTGTGAGTGCTGTAAAGTACAGACAATACTTGCAGTACGCTGAACTGAGACACTACTCCGTTATACATGAGCACCTTGACAAGAACATGCCCATAAGTGTTTCTGATGACAGAAGTCTTTTCTATGAGGAAAAACAAACACGCTGAAGAGATGCTACCAGTGCCTCAAAAGGTACAGTTGAAGTGTGCCACCTTCCAAGGCGAGCACCTGCATCACTTGGGATGTCCTCCATATTTTAATTCTCGAAGTCGAAGTGTGATACAAACATGCAAAGAATGGCGTTCAACAACAATTTTGCGGCTGGCCTCCAATGCCACCAATGGGATATCGCCAGGCTCTTGTCAGTCTTTGGTGTCTTGGACTTTGATACAATTAAGTTCTAGTTCCTGCTATGGAAATCCTCACAGAGAATGAATAGGGAACCCAGGAGCTTTATAGACTACAGAGCCCTGAACAAATTCACCATAAAGAAGTGGTACTTTTTACTCCTGATCCCACAATGCCTCCACCAGTACGACAGAAAGCTATTTAATCAAAAGTGGACCTGCGCAGGGCGTACCATCTTTTCAGAGTCTGAGAGGAAGACTAGTAAAAGACCGCATTTCATATGAAACATTGACTCTACCAGTACTTTGTTGTGCCTTTCAGGCTGTGTATTGCTTCAGCACATTCCTGTTTGTTTTGTTTTTCTATAAATGAGGTTCTTCTGGATTTTCGGGATGTATGTGTGGTCATCATCATGGACAATATTGTAATCTACTCCAATACTGAAGGTGAGCATATGGAACAGGATGACCTGTCCTTCAACACTTATGTGAGCACTTTGTTTTTTGCTACAGTTGAAAATGCATATTCCACACTCCAAATGTTGATTTTATAGGCTTCTTTATCATTTGGTCTGGGATGCAAATAGGCCAAGAATGGTCAAAACCATTTTAAACGGGCCTTCACCCTCAAGTAAAGGAAGTTCAAACCTTCCTAGAATTTTCAAATTTCTATGGGCTGCTTATTGCTAACTTTTATTACATTTGTTGCCACTACTCCTTATCTCTTGTAAAAAGGATTGTTTTTTTTTTCTGTAACTGTGGAAGAAGAAGCCACCTTCCAAAGGGTAAAAAGAAGAATTCACCTCAGTGCACTGCATCAGAAGCTCAGACCCTCTACTTTCTATATTTCCGATTTGTAAGTGGTGTAGTATTGTCCCAACAAGACCACAAGACTGGACAACTTCATCCTATGATGTTATTCTCCTTAAAACTTCTCCCACTGAATACAATTACACTATTCTGGCTCAGGAGCTGTTAACCATTAAAGACACCATCGAAGAATAGAGACGTTACTTCCTGTGGGCTGGCCTTATTATGACCAATTATTTGGACCACAAGAACATGCAATTTTTATGATTGGTATGAGCACTGTCTCACAGCCAATTTCTTTTGATTTTTTTTTCAGTGAGTTTGACTTTATCACAATATGTCAATAAGGAACAAACATGCCAAAGTTGATGCTTTATATGGGCTATGGGGATCAGATGATGAACCACAGAACAGACTCCACTTCCTTGACCATGTTCCAGGACTTGTCCAAATTTCTTGAAGAGGTCCGCTCTGCTTCAGATGCCCCTTTCCTTTAACAGGTTGCAAATTACAAAAGTACCATTTGAGATTGTTTTTACGTGTGAAAATGAGACTTGTATGTACCTGTCCTAGAATTGTGCCAGCAGGCACTTCATTGGTGTCATCTCTTACAGAATATCCCACAGAGCATAAAAATCTTCTATTCAGTCAATGTTTGGTACTAAACCCAGACTATGGATCCACAGGTGTTTGTCCAGTTCTGATGCACGTTACTTGTAGGTTGTACACAATTCGCACACTTTGGATTTGGATAATTATGGAATATTTTGGCAAAATTATGCTTAATTATATAAAATGTGAATCCATCAATTGGAGCTATATTTTAGCAAACAGAGTATCTGTTTGTCAGTGTTTGACACAGATGCACTATAACCAGCAGGCACCCCCGTTCTCTTGTTCCTTTGCAACTTTACCATGAACCGATGGTTCACAGTAAATTGTTAAGGTGAATAGTGTCTAAATATCTGACTTGGTGTACTTTTGTGAATTTTGCATAACAAGCATATCCTGAAAGTCCCAGAAATATGCACATTTCTTCAGTGTTATCTATTTATTTCATACCAAGTTATGTGCATCTTTAAATATTGGCTTTTGTTTGTCCTAGGCCTACCACCCACAATAGATGGACAAAAGAAACCTTTGAACCAAACACTGGAACAGCTCCTATAATGCTTTTAAACATCTGTAACACTGACTGGGTAGAAGCTCTCTGTCTTGCTGAGTTTGGTTACAGTGACTCAACTCATCCAGCTAGTGGAATTTCCACTGTCTATAGGAAACTACCAAAGCCACTCAATTATAAGTACAGGGAAGAATCAGGTGTCCTCGATGAAGAACACCAGCAGCATCTGCACTGCATTTTTGGCTAAGTTTGTGCTATACAAATGTCATATACAAGCCTACATGTGTACAATTTGGCACAAGCTAAGAAACCTCTGCAAGTATTCAAGATTGTTTACTTAAGTAGTCAAATTAACAACCAGCATCTCAATAGCACTTGGAGATCAGGTTGTTTAGCCACTAAACAGCTAAGGTTACAAAGGTCAAAAAAGTTATTGTCATGCTATTTAAGACCCTTTGCCATAGAATGTATGACTAACCCACTGACAGCTGAATTAGTTCTGCCCAATGATGATCTAGTATTGTGGAATCACATTTCGGTTCTTCACCAACTTGGGCCTAATGGGCCCTGTGATACACAATGGCAATTGGGCCTATCTCCTTGGGACAGTGTACAACTAACACAAACTATGCTTACTGATATGTTTCTGATATTGCCTGAAACACACTATATTACAAGGCTTGCCATTAGAACAGCCACCATGAAATATCATTGCCATTGCATGCTAGCTGAAGCAGTCTTCCTTCTTGAAGATACCATTTGTGTACATGCTGTTCTCAGTACTGTCATAAGATGCATCACGTTATATTAGACACGTAGGACATATTAGGTAACTTCCTTTTCTGTGCTTCAATTTACTATATTTGGTGCGTTATGAAGAACTGACTGTAGCACCTTTAGCAATAGTGAAGAATTGATCATACATCAATGTCAAGGACCAATGAAATGCTCAATTCTGTTTGTGGTTTAATATTATAAAAGATCATGTATTACTTCCTTATTCAGACTGTTCGAGCTACATTTATGCTGCTCAGTCTCCATGTACATGTATTTGTTGTTTCTAAATAAACCTTTTTGTCAACCAGGAAGAGCTGGCTAACGGTTGTTTGTATCCTGAGATGGGTATCTAAAATTCAGCTTCTACATTTTGGTGGAAAATGTGGCGCTCGTCCTTCAGATAGCTCTCTTCGGCCCAGCTCCTGTTACTGCACGGCAGGGGGGTGACAGCATCCTGGGGCTGTTGTGAGTATCTGTTGCTTCCGTGATCCTTCTTCGACTGCTCTCTCTAGTGGTTTCTGTTGATTGTTTTTACCAAACAGGGGGGGAGTGGAGTGTTTCATTAATATTTCTGCTTCATAGGTTTAGTAATGGACTTGTGGATAATTTTTATATATACCGTTCCCCTTAGCCTGCTCTTCTTCATGATAATATTTTTTATTTTTCTGCGCTGGCATGCAGATGTTACTTCTCCCTACATTACGGGCACCTCTACTCTACCTCGTGTGGGTTTTCAGATGGTGGCCTATAGCCCTTCGCTGCCTGCTGGCATTTTGTATTCATATCACCGTTTATGTCTTGCTGCACCATTTACTTCCTTCCTTCGTTGTGACTGCATAAATAGATTAGGTTTCCCGTGTTTATTGTAGATTGTTATTACTTCAATAAGAGGCTACGTAAGTGAGGCAGCTAGTGGTGTTGTCTCGGAATACAGCGGGAGGCGCTGTGTGATCACTGCTTCGCGAAGCAGTGACATCTCCAGCCGGCGGGGCTGGAGAAGGATACTCTGGCCAGAGGGGGGTGGTAGGTGTCCACCCCAGTGCTAAGGGGCAGGTGTTGCCCAGGTGTTGTGGAATGGTAGTTTTACATTCCAGTAGAGCAGGCAGGAGGTGCCGGGCTCTATTCTGTTCCCTACTATATTCTGTGTTCTATGTTTATTGAATGCTGGAGTCGAACTTTTGGGTATGATGCACAAAAACAAAAAAATATGGTGAAATAATTGTGGTGTGTATTTAATGAAAGTGGCTTTGATTTATTAATGCATGGGCAGAAATGAGTGATGTGCTGTATGCTTTATTTGAATGCATGCATTTGCACTTTAAAAGACAGGAGAGAGGACTGTGACAGTAGGAGGTATTCGGAGGGTGGGTTCCTGGTTGACATAAATTACAAAGGGTATATAGACATTTATGAAAAAGGACTGATTTTAGCTGCTAGGATTCCAGGACCCAGGAGAACTAAGTGACTACCCCACAACAGTGCACTATCACCACCCTGCACTCACCATGCACCGGTACAAGGTGTGGGACCATTGCTATCTGTCAGGGCAAAGTTTTGTTGTGTCCCTCTGTCTTTTGTTTTCTTGTTATATGTGAGTGCATGGGTTGTTCACCACTATTGCTTTACCTGTGTGTCACCAGCCACGGATCTGGTCCAGGTTCCAATACCATGCAGCCGCCCCCTGCCTTAGGGCAGAATAGCAAGGGTGTGGTATTCTTACCTTTCTCTCCTGACTTTCTGTCACCTTTTCTAAGCCGTAAGGACGCCAGTGGTCGCCCTCACTAGCACCTTTGGCACTTTACCCTTTCCAACTTTCGCACACTTTAGGTGAACACGATTGAGTGCATTGTGGCATAAATGGAAGAAAGCTTTCGGCTTCACTAATACTAAAAGCGGTTGGCAGTAATTATCTGAGTGGATGAAGAGACCCCTGTTTATCCACTGACGTGTCAATGGGTATGAGCGGTGGGTGCAACCTGCCTACACCCCTGTGTTCCCTGATGTGATCGTAATTGTCTTGCATTAAGTCAGTTAAGGGAGAGTTAGCCATGGGGAACCCTCTTAGTAAAAACGATTTAGACGCACATCAACCCACTCCTCCAAAAGACAGTCCTGCATACCATGTAGCTATTAAACAAGGCCTACACGCATTACTGTTTCTAGACAAATGGCATAGACTGACAGCCAAAAGTTTTCGGCTTCACTAATACTAAAAGTGGTTGGCAGTAATTATCTGAGTGGATGAAGAGACCCCTGTTTATCCGCTGACGTGTCAATGGGTATGAGCAGTGGGTGCAACCTGCCGACACCCCTGTGTTCCCTGATGTGATAGTAATTGTCTTGTATTAAGTCAGTTAAGGGAGAGTTAGCCATGGGGAACCCTCTTAGTAAAAACGATTTAGACGCACATCAACCCACTCCTCCAAAAGACAGTCATGCATACCAAGTAGCTATTAAACAAGGCCTACACGCATTACTGTTCCTAGACAAATGGCATAGACAGACAGCCAAAAGACCTGATTTACTAAATTTCATATTTAAGACAGATGCTGACCCTGAAAGGACGCAAGATAAGGGGATTAGAATTGGACACTTTCTAGTCTTGGAATTATTGTTTACGAGAACTCAGAATGACAGATTATGTAAAGGATAAAGTACACAAGGAATTATTAGAATTGAAGGATGGATGTTATATTGCGAGAAAAAGGAGTGACAAGAGAGAGGAGTGGAGAGATAAAAGGCTTGAGATGGTGGGGACATTCCCATGTGTTCCTGTGGTAGGTGCACCACCACAGGAAGACAGGGTGCAGGGAATGCTGGAGGAGGAAGAAGAGGATCCACTCATAGAGGACCTCATAATGGGAAGACTAGGGGGAAATAAAACTGGGTCCAAGGGGATGGTGCAAAGTGCCAAATCAGCAGCAGGGGGACAGCCTCCGGAGCTATCCTCAGCTCAGAAGGCTGCAGCCCGTGGACTGGCGCAGGGCTTAGTAAAAGAGGAACAAACAAAAGTGGATCGGGAAGAGTTAACAGACCAGCAGATGCTGCGGGAGGTGAAAGAGGAAGTTGCACATATTGAACTAAAATTAGATAAAGAGAGTGAAAAGTTACTCGTAGAATTAGGAAAGAAAAAGAAAAAGCTGAATTTATTGAAAACACATTGGAAGCAGCAATTTGGGAATACCTCGGGAGACAGTTTCAGAGGGATACCAGAGCTACATAAGATCATATGGGAGATATGTGTTTTCACTCACAATACAAAGTACAACATTGATCTTATGAACACGCCTCATGAGGAAAGTTTACTCGGAAATAGAAGGGGCAGCATATCAGGAAGCCAGTCGCCGGGAGGGTCACCGTATATCACACCAAATAACTCCCCCGGCACACAAAGAAAGAATACGTTTCTAAAATCTGATAGCACAAAGTGTCACGCCTTACTCACAGACCTCATTGATGGTAGGAAAAAGGTGGCAGATTTAAAAAGGGACACTACGAGAGCATACGGGGAAGAATTACTGGCCTTAGCACGTGCAGAACTAATGGCCCAGGGACCAGGAGTGCATAACAAATATACACAACATACAAACAATACGGTCCCCCTGCCCGTAGAATACAGGTGGGACACCTCTCAGCTGAGTTTTACAGAGGGGGAATTGAAATGCTGGAGTGATGACAAAGTGTATGAAAGATTGGAATATGCTATATTAAAATTACAAAATTGGAAGAAATTGTTAGAAGGGTTACAGACAGCGCAGGTGCTAAAGGACCTAGAGAAAGGAACTGAAAAATTAACCCAAATGCCCAAACGTACATCTGATTTCACGACATCACACTTGTACGAGAAAGGGGCTTCTGATGGCGGTGATGCCTGCAAGGTCCCAACCCCTCCAGCATTGATGCAAATATTCTGTGTGTTGAAGGAGAATAAGAGGATACAATGCTGTGTTCCAAAAAAATAAAAATACTGGCTGTATACAGGTGTAACATGTGTTTTCTCCTGACCTTTGGATTACCATTTGTTTGGTGAAATAGTTTGTGTGAATATTCCACTGTTACTGAGTGTCATTGGTATTTATTTTTTGAGTGCTGATTTCTGTTTAAGAGTGTACTAGTATATGTGATTAGAAGGGCTATCCAATAGCATCTATTTGTTCATACTTATTAAATGCCTCAGTGATAGGACTTTAGATACAGGGACAGTAACAAAATATTAATATGTTATCAGTAAATCTACAATGTCACTTCTGAATGTATGTCCTGTGTTACACTTACACTATCAGAGAAGGACTTGATGCATTGATTATACTCTCGACTATACAATGATGGTTGGCTATTACTACTAACGTGTTTTCCAAATTTATTACTGCATATTATTTTTTGAAAGTATAATTAGAGAAGTTCATGTTGCAAGTGTGAGGCAGTGATGAGAGGGAGAGAAATTTTTTTTCCGTGTACATTAGTATTAGGTGTGCGCAAAGAGGAGGAAATAATTTAATTCAGTTACCCCACAAATCAGTCAGATATGTCCCTTTATAAGATTTTGTGCATCTGCTGAGCGGTTCTGGATTGATGCACTACCACTTGCTTCATTGGTCAAGAGATGCACCCTTGACAAAGTTGTCAAACTGAGCATCGACTGAAATACTGTTTGTCTGGCCTATGAGCATGTCTGGTGCTGAGAAGTTATTATCTGATAAGACACTTAGGGGGTCATTCTGACCCTGGCGGCCGGTGGCCGCCAGGGCCACCGACCACGGGAGCACCGCCAACAGGCTGGCGGTGCTCCCACGAGCATTCTGACCACGGCGGTTCAGCCGCGCTCAGAAGCGGCAAGTCGGCGGGCTCCCGCCGACTTACCGCTGCTCGGGGGAATCCTTCATGGCGGCGGAGCGCGCTCCGCCGCCATGAGGATTCTGACAGCCCCTACCGCCATCCTGTTCATGGCGGGAAACCCGCCATGAACAGGATGGCGGTAGGGGGTGCCGCGGGGCCCCTGGGGGCCCCTGCCGTGCCCATGCCAATGGCATGGGCACGGCAGGGGCCCCCATAAGAGGGCCCCGCAAAGTATTTCAGTGTCTGCCATGCAGACACTGAAATACGCGACGGGTGCAAACTGCACCCGTCGCACCCCTGCAACTACACCGGCTCAATTCTGAGCCGGCGTCCTCGTTGCAGGGGCATTTCCTCTGGGCCGGCGGGCGCTCTTTTGGAGAGCGCCCGCCGGCCCAGAGGAAATGTTAGAATGGCCGCCGCGGTCTTGTGACCGCGGTGCGGTCATTTGGCGGCGGAACCTTGGCGGACGGCCTCCGCCGTCCGCCAAGGTTAAAATCAGGGCCTTAGACAGCAGTCTGCATTGCCGTCAGCATTAGGTGCTGTAGGCCCTTCCTGGCTAGACAACACTACCTGGACATGATCTCCAACAGGGAGATTGGGCTTGGGTCACCTATAAAGTAGGAGGGACTGACCTCCTGGATCCAAAGCTCTTACACCAAGAAGGTAGCGGAACATGGACATCCGCAGCAGCAGAAACAAATGGAACAACTGGTGGGCCCACCATCATGGTAGAGTCTACGTTCAACAAGGGCTGCTCGTGCTGAACACCTCCAAGAGACCGAGGGTGTAAGCGGGCCCTGTTTGGTTCTAATACAAAGTAATCAAGTTATCCTTTGATGCCACACTGAAGGGGTACCACCGACTGTGGCACAGCTGATTGCCATTCCATGGTACTGTAACTGCAGGCTGTTGGCTCTGGGAATAGGGACCCTCTACAACTGTAACATTTAAGGATCGCTTCGCCTCCTCCAAAGAGTATAACCGCAAGGACTATGAGCACGGTCAACCTCATCAACTGTCAACTTCAACTTCACAACCTTCATCTCCTGCAGATTTAGCTGAAATACCTCAGTAATCCTTCAGTCCTAAAGTACCTGGCCTCTATTCTACAATACCTTTTGCCTCAAGTACTGGTGACTTCTGGGGCAAAATATAAGGTATAGGAAATTGATCATTTTGAAATTCTCATTTGAAAATTCAATAAGGCAATAATGTCCGACACCCCTTCAAGGCCCACCAAGAAGTAGCCATGGGCACTAGATTTTCTTTTGTTTGTTGTGCTACTTCTCATGGTGTCTGCTGATTTCCCACGGATCACCCTTACTTCAAATAGGAGCATTAAATGACAATGAGACTTTGAACATTAAAAATGTGAACTTCTTTCCCAAATTATCAGTAGAAGTAAGCGCCACAGAGATGAACAAAGATGCTTTGAGGGACAAAGAAGGATGTTAGAAGAATGTTAAATTGAAAGTGAAGTATGTTGCAAAGCTAAATATATTGTGTCATTTGATGTTTGCACACACCTGCTCCAACAGTGCTTAGTAAAAAAAAAAAAATACAGAGTAGTACCGTACATCACCTTTACCAACTATAGCTGTGAAAGACATAGAACAGTATCAACATTCCATTTCCTGTCAAATAAGAGTTGTCATTGATAAAAATGCATAATAGCAAGTACAGGTGTAGTGATCATAATAGGAGGAATGGGTTGGTGTTAGGTTAAGACTGACAACATCTACAGCAGTTAAGTGTGAGGGTCTCACATCCTGGATTCATAGCTCACACACCAAGAAAGCTGTCAGACCAAAGGATGCCCAGCCGCCACCTACAGTGCCCATGAAAGTTTCACCCTCACAGCAGGGATACAACCTTCGATCAACAAGTACCACCAGAAAACACTGATAGGACTGCTCGTGCTACACTCCTACAGGAGTCAGAGGGTGTAAGCGGGTCCTCCAGTAAACAAGTACATAATTTCAGAACTGCTAGTGCTGCACTTCTACAGGAGTCAGGAGGTGCGAGCGGGTTCTTTAGGATCCCTTCATAGACTACTCGTGCAGCACGCCTCAGAAGAAGTATATTGATATAAAATACCTGCAGGAGTGGTTTCAAGTGCTAGTAACCTCTGCTACCACCCTGTAAAATATACCAGAGGAGCATATAAAAGCTACAAGACTGAAATTTCAGAAAAAGGACATTGAGGAAATTGTTATGACACAGATTCCATGATGCCAAGAAGAAGAAAAGAGGAGAAGAAGTGTACTATGGTAATTACGGCAATTTGTACCCCGTTACCAGCTATAATTAGCACAGCGATGTTGATAATATATAGGGAAGACAGACAGATAACATTTCTAGACCAAGAACATTATGAGAACGAAATTGGTAAAGATGAGGGGATACTGGAAGTAGAAGCTGTGAAGAATGCAAGCGTGGGGAACAAGACACAGTGGGTGAAATACACAAAATGGGATGAAGATGTGGAGAATTACAAGGAAAATACCTTTGTGCAGATGACAGCTATGTATAAAAAATTAGTGGATGTGTCCAACTGTTATATTTGCACTCACCTACCGACCACCACCCAGGGGAAGAGTAACTATACTCAGATTCCCCTCACCAAATATATTGCATGTAATATACTAAACAACATGTTCGGGAGGGATGTGAAAGGGACAATAAAGAGGAGGCTGAAGAAGGGAAAAAAGAGAGGAAAAAGGGATAGCATAATTGCAAATTGGGTATCTACACTAGCAGCGGGTAAAAGGCCAAGTATAGAAGAAAAGAGTGGAATTGCATATCTGATATCTGTGCTCCAGGCAGATAGCATTAGACCAACGAAGACAAGTGTAGAAGAAGGGACAGAAGGTAAAGGGATGAATACGTGTGGGGAATTAACACCAAAGGCAGGGGAAAAGGAATTGTTGGATGCCTTCAACACAGGAAAGGATAAGGGGCACACCCAGGGTGGGACTAGCATTGAAATGTCGTCAGCATCCCTTGCGATAAACAAGAAGAAGAAAGCACTGCGGTGTTTCCGATACCATAAAGGCAGCACTACTACTACTGACAATAGCAGCATAAAGATAGGAAGTAGTAGCTGCAATAAAACTTCAGGCTTGGACAATCTACGGAATGGCTCGACAGGTTTGTCCATAGGTCTCACGGCCCCAAAAGGAATATTTGTAATATGTGGGTCATCCGCATATTTTAGATTACCAGCCGGTTGGTAAGGCACCTGCTACCTAGCATTCGTGTTACCTCGAATAGTGCATGTAACAGAGTTGCCACAAGATAAAAAAGGAACACCTGGGAGGGTACGCAGAGGTAGGACGCCAACATGGTTGGATAAGTTCATGGCAGTGCAGGATGTCATCGTGATGCCATTAGGAATAGTACATTCACAATACCAAATTCACATATTGGCCATGGTTGGATAAGTTCATGGCAGTGCAGGATGTCATCGTGATGCCATTAGGAATAGCACATTCAAAATATCAAATTCACATTTTGGCTGAATTAGTGGAGAAATTGGCCAGTTCAACAGCAGCAGCCTTGAGTAACAATACTGAGGAACTCACAGACATGCGAGCTGTTGTAATACAGAACAGGCTTGCGTTAGACATCATACTAGCAAAAGACGGTGGTGTATGTGCCGTGATCCATCAGGAATGCTGCATATATATACCGGACAATAGCGGGAACATAAGGAAGGAGACATTGGAAATAAGGAAGGTAGAAGAAGGAGCGGAGAAAGTGGAAGATGGGACAGAGGTAGGAGAAATGCTAGATGGCATAGCATCATGGTTCATGGGTAGGGGTACCTGGTTGATAGAAGTTCTGGTGATAGGGATAGTGGCATTGATCACATTGTGTGTGCTGATACGGGTTTGTCTGTCCTTCATAGCTCTACTGTTGAAAACAACCTGTCGTAGGAGCCACGAAGATTACCCCAAGCAAGGGTACAAGGAAATGCAAAGAGAAAAGAATAAGGTTGAAATGACGCCAATACATCAGGACCTTTGAGGTTGTCATTCAGTATCAGAGGGCGGAATGTGGAATCGCATTTCGGTTCTTCACCAACTTGGGCCTAATGGGCCCTGTGATACACAATGACAATTGGGCCTATCTCTGTGGGACAATGTACAACTAACACAAACTATGCTGACTGATATGTTTCTGATATTGCCTGAAACACACTATGGGGGTCATTTTGACCTTGGCGGTCTTTTGTCAAGACCGCCGAGGGACCGCCGTGCTGAAGACCGCCAGTGGTGGCGGTTTTCCGCTCGGCGTATTATGACTGTTGGCAACCCTCCGTCCTTTTTCGGACGGAGAGCCGCCAACAGCCATACTGGCGGTTGGCGGGGAAGTGGAGGTTGCTCCACCTCCACCGCCACGTCAACAAAACACCGCCCACTGAATCACATCCTGTGATGCGGCGTGGCAGTTTTCTGTTGATGGTGTGGTGTCGGCGGAGCAGCCCCCATGGATCCCGTCCCCTCCCGGAGGATCAATGGATTAGGTAAGTTGCTCGTCCATTAGGGGAGGGGGGTGGGGTGTTGTGTGTTGTGTGCGTGCATGAGGGTGTGCATGTGTGTATGTAGAGGGGGTGTGTGAGTGCGTGTATGCTTGCGGGGGTGTTGTGTGTTTGGGAATGAGTGCGTGTATGTCTGTAGGTATGTCTGTATGGATGTGTGCGTGTATGTTTGAATGTGGATGTGCGTGTCTGACTGTGTGTGTGGCTGTTGGCATGAATGTCGGTGTGTATGCGTGTATGTGTTTTGGTGGTGCCTGTGTGCGTGTCGGGTGTGAATGAATGATGTGATGTTGGGGATAGGGGTGGAGAGGGGGGTCCTGCCACCTTTGGGGGTTGGCAAGGGTGGTGGGGGGTGTAGGGGAGGGAGTCGGGGTGGGGGTGGGGGCTGGGAGGGACCCCTATCAGTGCCAGGGAAGGAATTCCCTGGCACTGATAGTGCTTACCGCCATGGATTTCATGGTGGTTCCAAACCACATGAAATCCATGGCGGTCAGCCGGGTCCAAATACCGCCGGCGGTATAGTGACGACTGCCGGGCTGGAGACCCAGGCGGAACGGAGAAGAGGCAGATGACCATGGCGGTAACCGCCATTGTCATAATTGCAAAAAGTTGACCGCAAGCCTGTTGCCGGTCTTACCACCGCTTCTCCGCCGTCCGCCAGGGTCGTAATGACCCCCTATATTACAAGGCTTGCCATTAGATAAGCCACCATGAAATATCATTGTCATTGCATGCTAGCTAAAGCAGTCTTCCTTCTTGAAGATACCATTTGTGTACGTGCTGTTCTCAGTTCCGTCATAAGATGTATCTCGTGATATTAGACACGCAGGACATATTAGGTAACTTCTTTTTCTGTGCTTTAATTTACGATATATGGTGCGTTATGAAGAATTGAGTGTAGCACCCTTAGCAATAGTGAAGAATTGATCATACGTCAATGTCAAGGACCAATGAAATGCTTGATCCTGTTTGTGGTTCGATATTATAAAAGATCATGTATTACTTCCTTATTCAGATTGTTCGAGCTACATTTATGCTGCTCAGTCTCCATGTACATGTATTTGTTGTTTCTAAATAAACCTTTTTGTCAACCAGGAAGAGCTGGCTAACGGTTGTTTGTAACCTGAGATGGGTATCTAAAATTCAGCATCTACAGTATATCGCATTTTTCATGTTTCTTTGCTCATGCTTTACAATGATCTTGGTAGACATGATCTTCCTCCTCTAGTACACGAGGATGGTCATGTGGAAAATGAGCTAAAAGTCATTGTGGGCATTACATACAGAATTTTACCTAGAGAACTGGAAAGGATATGACTCATTAACTTTAGTTACTTAGAGACTTTCATTGGCTTTTATAGAGGAATACCTCTTCAACTTCGTCCTGTAAGCCTTGTTTACAATATGTCATGTTGGCTATTAAAAGGAGGGTGCAGGGTCAGTTCTCAGCTGTACCAGCCTCCATTTCTTATTTGAAGTATATATCTTTAAATGCTCACATGCTCACTGTTAGACTTTTCATCCTTGGCGTGGTCTCCCTTAACTTTGTTCCTCTGTTTCTTTGGTTGTTGATATGTGCTGGACTCTGTTTTTGCTGTTTTTGTTACTCTGGGCACTTTACCACTGCTAACCAGTGCTGAAGCACAAGTGCTCCTATACAAAATGTGTATGTAATTGGTTTATCCATGACTAGCATATTTAATTTACTAGTGAGTCCCTAGTAAAGTGCACTAGAGGTGCCCAGGGCCCTTAGACCAAATGCTACTAGTGGGCCTGCAGTACTGGCTAAGTCACCCACCTAAGTAGCTCTGTAATCATGTCTCAGACCTGCCACTGCAGTGTCTGTGGGTGCAGTTTTAAACTGTAAAATCGACTTGGCAAGTGAACCCACTTGCCAGGCCTATACCTTCCCTTTTCTTACATGTAAGATACCCCTGAGGTAGGCCCTAGGTAGCCCCAAGGGCAGGGTGCAGTGTGTGGTTAAGGTAGGACAATTAGGTATGTGCTTTATATGTCCTGACAGTGAAATACTGCTGAATTCGTTTTTTACTGTTGCAAGGCCTGTCCCTCTCAGAGGTTAACATGGGGGCTACCTTTAAATAGGATTAAAGTTTAGATTCCCTTTGGGAGCGGATAGATATGTGGAGTTTGGGGTCTCTGAGCTTACAATTTAAAAATACATATTTTAGTAAAGTTAATTTTAAGATTGTGTGTTTGAAAATGCCACTTTTAGAAAGTGGACATTTTCTTGCTTAAACTTTCTGTTACTTTGCCTGTTTGTGGATTTCCTGCCTGGGTCAGTTTGAGAGTTGGGCTGGTTGCACCTCTCACTAGACAGTGACACATAGGGAGCTGGGATGTAGTCTGCATTTCCTGAAGGGCACCAAAAACCACAGACTTTAGAACACTTCTGTAAACCAAGAGGAACCTCTGCCTGGAGAAAAGCTGAAGAGCTGAGGAAGAAGAGCTGCCCTGCCTGTGCTTTGTGGAGCTATCCTGCAGTTGCTGCTTCTGCCTGTGCTAGAGGACAGAGACTGGACGTTGTGTGCCTTCCTTCTTGTGAAGAACTCTCCAAGGGCTTGATTTAGATCTTACCTCCTTTTGTTTGAAGTCTCAGGGACAGCAAAGACTTCTCTCTGCCAGCACCTGGAGCCTCTGCTGAGACTCCTCTCTGCCAAGTGGTGTCCAACCAGTTCCTGGCACCCTGAAAGGAGAAGCTGACAGGCCAAGAGTGAGAAATCCACGCACTGACTGTTGTGCAGGGAAAAGATCAACGCACCTCCGATCCGTGGCTCCTGCAGCGCGACTGAAAGATCGACGCATGCGGCTGGAGAAATGATGCGCTGCATCGCTGACAGAGGCTGGTGAGATCGCAACCCGTGCTGCATGGTTTTCGGATCATCGTGCGGCTGGATTTCTGACGCAAAAATTGCTAGGCGTCTAAAAACGATGCAAGGCCTGCCCGGACCCGGGAGTGTTGACCAGATCAATGCATCGCTCTCTTGTGGAGAGAAGAAAGGACGCACGCCAACCCGACTGAAGGAGAAACGATGCAAGGTCTCGCTCGTGAGTGATATTGATCCATCGCAAGCCGTTTTTGACGCACACTCGCCCGTGCAGGGTTATTTTTGACGCTCCCAGGTCCATTTCCACACTAACAGCATTAGCATTGTGTTTAAAATTACATGAAGACTCTTTTTGGTTTTGAATTGATAACTTGACTTGTGTATTGTGGATCTTTATCATTTTGGTCTTGTGTTTTTTAAGATAAATATTTTCTATTTTTCTAAACCTGTGTTGTGTAATTTTATAGTGTTTTCATTACGTTACTGTGTGTGTTGGTACACATACTTTACACCTAGCACTCTGAAGTTAAGCCTGCCTGCTTGTGCCAAGCTACCAAGGGGGTGTGCAAGGGTTAGCTGAAGGTGGTTCTCTTTTACCCTGACTAGAGTGAGGGTCTTTGCTTGGACAGGGAGTAACCTGACTGCCAACCAAAGACCCCATTTCTAACATTGGTAATCAGTTGATGGGATTTTACTTGTATTTGAACTTGATATACAGTAATTAAGTGTATACTACTGTTTTACGTGCAGAACACTACGTGACAACATACTACTTGTCTTGTGATTTTTGCTTTTTCTCTTTTGCTTCGATTTTTCCCTATATCCATTTTTGTGGTAATCTTTGATTGACTTCTGAAACCTGGTTGGGAACTTGTTTCCTGCCTTTTTGGAACTTTGCACATCTGTTGAATTTTCATCATGTCCCAATCTAGAGATGCATCAGTTTGAGCTGCTTTTGACCTAGACAAATTAGAGATCTATACAAAGGCTCAGTTAAAGCAGTTCTGTAAAAGTTTTGACTGTCCCATTTAGAGCTCATCCAAGAAGGAGGAGCTGCAAAAGGCACTGAGGGCCTGTCTGACAGCCAAGATCACTGAAAGGCACACAGAGGATGAGGAGGAAGAGGAGGAAGAAGACCATTCCTGTTAGACCTGACAGCCTTAGGGTGGTCAGCCCTAACTTTTTGCCTGCCTCCCTCCACTTTTTGGACACTGTTTTCGCTGGTTTTTAGCCTCTGCGCACTTTACCACTGCTAACCAGTGCTAAAGTGCATATGCTCTCTCCCTTTAAACATGGTAACATTGGATCATACCAAATTGGACTATTTAATTTACTTATAAGTCCCTAGTAGAAGGCACTATATGTGCCCAGGGCTTGTAGATTCAATGCTACTAGTGGGCCTGCAGCACTGATTGTGCCACCCACTTAAGTAGCCCCTTAACCTTGTCTCAGGCCTGCCATTGCAAGGCCTGTGTGTGCTGTTTCACTGCCAATTCGACCTGGCATTTAAAAGTATTTGCCAAGCCTAAAACTCCCCTTTTTCTACATATAAGTCACCCCTAAAGTGTGCCCTCGGTAACCCCTAGGGCAGGGTGCTGTGTGGGTAAAAGGCAGGACATGTACCTGTGTAGTTTACATGTCCTGGTAGTGTAAAACACCTAAATTAATTTTTACACTACTGTGAGGCCTGCTCCCTTCATAGGCTAACATTGGGGCTGCCCCCATACATTGTTTGAGTGGTAGCTGCTGATCTGAAAGCAGTAGGAAGGTCATATTTAGTATGGCCAGAATGGTAATACAAAATCCTGCTGACTGGTGAAGTTGGATTTAATGTTACTATTTTAGAAATGCCACTTTTAAAAAGTGAGCATTTCTTTGCACTTAAATCTTTCTGTGCCTTACAATCCACATCTGGCTGGGTTTAGTTGACAGCTCCTTGTGCATTCACTCAGACAAACCCCAAACACAGGATACTCAGCCTCCCTTGCATACACCTGCATTTTGAATGGGTCTTCCTGAGCTGGGAGTGTGGAGGGCCTGCTCTCACACAAAGGACTGCCACACCCCCTACTGGGACCCTGGCAGACAGGATTGAACTGAAAGGGGACTTGGTGCACTTCTAAGCCACTCTTTGAAGTCTCCTCCACTTCAAAGGCACATTTGGGTATAAAATCAGGGCCTCTGCCCTACCACCTCAGACACTTCCTGGAGAAGAAACTTGTAACCAGAACCTGCATCCTGCCAAGAAGAACTGCCTGGCTGCCCAAAGGACTCACCTGACTGCTTTCTGTGAAAGACTGTTGCCTTGCTGTTGCCCTGCTGCCTTGCTGCTCCCTGGCTGTGGTGAAGAAGTGCTCTCTAAGGGCTTGGATAGATCTTGCCTCCTGTTCCCTGAAGTCTCAGGACCAAAAAGACTTCTCTCTTGCAACTGGACTCCTTGTGCTGTGACAATTCGACGCACAGCTTGCCAAAAACTACGCAAAGCCTGTCCCACGGTGAAAAATTCACCGCACGCTGAACAGGGACGACGCCGCTCGACTTTGCAAGGAAAAAATTGATGCGGAGCCTGCGGTGCGACCGGAACTTCAACGCACGGCCCACCAGATCGACGCACAGCCGACCTGGGACGACGACGCCCGACTTCGAGAGGGAAAATCGATGCAGCGCCTGCAGTGAGCAAGAAATTTCCCCACACCGCCCACCGGAACGACACAGAGCTTGTCACAAGCCCAGGATTCCACGCACAGACCCCGGGGCGTCTGAAAACCCCGCAACCCGATGAGGATCCACGACCGAGCGCCAGAAATCGACGCACAGCCGCCCCTGCGTGAAAACTAAATGACGCATCGACCGTGTGTAGCCCCAGAAATTGACGCACACCCCTTTGTTTCCCCGCTTCTCCTCCTCTGCCGCCCTTTGCAGAGATTTTTCACGCGAACCAGGTACTTTGTGCTTGAAACAGACTTTTTTTGCTTTTAAAAGACTTAAGACACGTTATATCACTTTTCAGTGATATCCTTACATTTTCTTATTGCATCTTTGATCGTTTTGACCTGCAAATATCTAGACACATATTATATATTGTTCTAAACACTGTGTGGTGTATTTTTGTGGTGCTATATTGTGTTATTGTATGATTTATTGCACAAATAATTTACACATTGCCTTCTAAGTTAAGCCTGACTGCTCAGTGCCAAGCTACCAGAGGGTGGGCACAGAATAATTTGTATTGTGTGTGACTTACCCTGACTAGAGTGAGGGTCCTTGCTTGGACAGAGGGTAACCTGACTACCAACCAAAGACCCCATTTCTAACAATTCCATACACAATGGTATTGTGGGTGGGCCTGTTATGTCCATGGGAGAAGGTCTCTCGGGCAGGTAGCAGTGTCTCAGCTAAGAGTCTGAACCCTGAAGAATTGCAGGACAGACAAGCAGAGAGGGAGCACCAGAAGGAGTTGGAGAAAATGAGGATGGCCTTAAAGGAGAAAACATTGTTGTTGGATCATGAGCTCAGCTTAAGGGAACTGGATCATAGGAGCCAGTCTAGTAGGGATGGTTGCAGCACATCACAGTACAGCCTGAGAGGAGGGTGCACATTCCTAAACATCTTGTGAAGGATTACAAAAGGGAGGATGACATATACTTGTGGTTCAAGGGGTATGAGTCTGCTCTTCACATGAATCTGGTCGCTGAAGCTCATTGGGGGGTAGGTCTGTGGAAGCACTTTGAGGTAGAAGGAAGGGATATACTGATAGCCTTAGGGGATGCTCAGAATCTCACCTACACTATCATGAAGGATGCCCTACTCACAAGATATGGTCTCACCCCTGACCAGTATAAGGACAAGTTTAGGTCCTATAAGAAGAAGGAATCCCAAACATGGTTAGAATATGTTGATTCTTATTGCAGGTCACTGGATGGTTGGGTGAAGGGCAGTAGGGTAACTATGTATGAGGGGCTTTACAATCTGATTGCTTGGGAGCACTTGTACAGTTTATGTTTTCCAGAGCTGCACCAGCAACAGATTGACAGCAAGCTGACTGATCCCAGGAAGCTTGCGCTGGAAGCGGACCACTAGGAGAGCACCAGGGTCCAAAAGAGGTATGGGGGGAGACCACGCCAAGGGTGGGCAGGGTCCCTCTCAGAAGAAAGGGGGGTTAAGAGTAAACAGGGGGAGCTCTCTGAAGGGTCCCAAACTGATTTCCAGGGTAAAGCTTCCCAAACCCCCAGTGAAAAGAAGCCATGGTTCTCCAAAGGGAAGCCAGTGGTAGGGGGACCCCCGCGTAAGTGTTATGCATGTGACCAAGTGGGTCATGTGAGGGAGTCCCCAAATGCCCCAAGAGTACACCAGCACCCACTGGTGCACAGACCCAGGGTTTGGCTAGTGTAGCGCTTGGGGAGGAGTTGGTTCCAGGGGGGTGGGAGCCAGCTGAGATGACCCTTGTCTCACTAGGGGACAGTGAGATGGTCCTGAGAACCCTCGTGCCTGAGAACACTAAACAGTACAGGCAGTGGGTGACCTTCAATGGACAGAGGGTGGAGGCTCTGAGAGACACAGGAGCCAGTGTGACTACAGTGAGGAGTCAGCTGGTGTCTGAAGAGTAGATTGATACCCGGGTACTTTACCAAGTAGTTGCAGTGGACAACTCAGAGCACCTGTGCAGAGTGGTGCAGGTTCCTTTTGAATGGGGGCGGTCTCAGGTTCCTTGAAGGTAGCTGTGAGGACAACCATGCCTGTAGATTGTTTGCTAGGCAGTGAACTGGAGGATTCCCCTTGGAAGGAAGTGGAACACAGGTCTCACTTGGAGATATTGGGTCTGCCTGGGTGGGTATGCGTATCCACCCAGTCAATAGTAGCCAGTCAGGGTGGTCAAGAGCCCCTGGAGCCTGAAACAGTGACCCAGGGGACCGCCAAGAAGAGGAAGGGTAGGGGGCGCAGGAAACCGGCCCCAGACGTTCCCACAGTCTGGGAGGAGGTGGAGCCTGAGGGTGAGGCCCTGGAGCCTACAGGGGAACAGGTGGCTGAACTGGGGGAGGTCCCGGAGCTGTTGCATTGGCAGTAGGAAGGGGGACCCACTAGAGAGGCATTCTGTGAGGCAGAGAAATCTTGCCCTACTCTAGAAGGACTGCTGCAGCCCAGGTGGCTGGCGAGGAGCCCAGTACTCACCTGATCTATTGGGAGGACGGCCTCCTGCATAGTCAGCCTAAGGTTCCTGAGCCTGGGTCAGCTCATATGCTGGTGGTACCCCAGTGCTTCAGGGCCTTCCTACTGGGGTTGGCTCATGATGTGCCTTTGGCAGGACATCTGAGGCAGGACAAGACCTATAAGAGGCTTGTCTCCCACTTCTATTGGCCCCCGATGCACAAGCATTCTGCTACACACTGGAGGACTTGCCCAATATGTCAGGCAAGTGGCAAGAGTGGGGGGAAATGTAAGGCTCCCCCCAACCTTTACCTGTTGTTAGTACTCCCTTTGAGAGGGTAGGTATTAACATTGTGGGGCCTCTGGATCCCAAGACAGCCATGGGCAACAGGTTCATCCTTGTCTTGGTGGACCATGCCACCCGGTACCCAGAAGCCATACCTCGGAGGTCAGTCACTTCCACTGTGGTGGGTCGTGCACTGATGGGGGTTTTTACCCGCATGGGGTTCCCCAAGGAAGTGGTCTCTGATAGGGGTACCAACTTCATATCCACGTATATGAAGTCTCTGTGGAAGGTGTGTGGGGTGACCTAAAAGTTCACCTCACCTTACCACCCCCAAAGTAATGGTCTGGTTGAGAGATTCAACTGCACCTTGAAAGGTATGATCAAGGGCCTGTCAGCGCCCCTGAGGCGGAAGTGGGACGTCCTTTTGCCATGCCTTCTGTTCGCTTACAGTGAGGTGCCTCAAAAGGGAATTGGGTTTAGTCCTTTTAAGCTCATCTATGGCCACCCTGTGAGGGGACCTCTGAGTCTGGTGAAGGAGACTTTGTAGAAATCTCCTAGTAAACCCCCCCCAGGATGTATTTAGCTACATGCTGGCTTCGAGAAACCAGACTGCCCGCTTCAGGAATCTCGCACAGGAGAACCTGGAAGCAAGCCAGGAGGATATGAAACGGTGGTACGACCGTAATGCCACTCTGGTCGAGTTTCAACCTGGTCAAAAAGTGTGGGTGATGGCACCAGTGGAGCCCAGGGTGCTCCAAGACAAGTGGACTGGGCCTTATGAGGTGGTGGAGTGCAAGAGTGAAGTCACCTATCTGGTGAACTTGCAGTCTCCAAGGAACCCTTTAAGGGTCCTGTATGTTAACCGCCTCAAGCCCCACTTTGAGCGGACTAAACTGTCCAGGCTCCTTGCGACAGATGATGGGGTGGAGGAGGAGTGTGAACCTCTTCCTGGCCTCCTGTCTGCAGGAGAAAAAGATGGGTCTGTGGAGGGAGTGATCCTCTCCCCCTCCCTGACTGAAGAGCAGCAGAGGGACTGTCGCCAGGTATTGGGACAGTTCACCTCACTGTTTTCCCTGGTCCCAGGAGTCACACACTTGTGCACACATGATGTGGACACTGGGAAGAGTTAAACAAAATGTTTACAGGGTGACTGACAGGGTCAGGGCTTGAATTTTGGATGAGGAATCCAAGATGTTAACCCTAGGGGTTATTGAGCATTCCAACAGTCCTTGGGCCAGCCCAATGGTATTGGTCCCAAAGGCTGCTGCAACTGGTGCAACTCCAGAACTCAGGTTCTGTTTGGACTGCCGGGGACTCAATGCGGTCAGCAAAACTGACGCACACCCTGCTGATGAGCTCATTGACCGGTTAGGAGCTGCCAAGTACCTCAGTACGTTTGACTTAACGTCTGGGTACTGGCAGATTGCCTTAACTGAGGGGGCCAAGGAGAGGGCAGCATTTCTACCCCAGATGGACACTTTCAATTTAAAGTCATGCCATTTGGGATAAAAAATGCCCCTGCCACCTTTCAGAGGTTGGTCAGCCAGGTGTTGGCTGGGCTGGATGAGTTCAGTGCTGCCTACCTGGATGACATTGCTGTGTTTAGTTCCACATGAGAGGAAGCATCTGCAACACCTCTGGAGAGTGTTAGAGGCCCTGCAGAAGGCAGGCCTCCCTATTAAGGCAAGCAAGTGCCAAATAGGGCAGGGTTCTGTGGTGTACTTGGGACTCCAGGTAGGGAGTGGCCAGGTGGCACCCCTACAGCCACAAATTGACACCATTCTGGCTTGGGAGCCTCCCAAGACCCAGACTGAGGTGAGGGCCTTTTTAGGACTCACTGGCTATTACATGAGGTTTGTCAAGGGGTATGGTACAATTGTGACCCCCTTGACTGAGATGACCTCTAAGAAACAACCAAGGAAGGTGATCTGGACAGAGGCTTGCCAGACCGCTTTCGATGCCCTGAAGGCTGCCATGTGCACAGCACCGGTGCTGAGAGCAGCTGACTACTCCAAGGGATTTGTTGTTCAAACAGACGCCTCAGAGCATGGTATTGGAGCAGTACTCTCACAGCTTAATGAAGAGGGCCTAGATCAACCCGTAGCCTTCATTAGCAGGAGGTTACTTCCCAGGGAACTTAGGTGGAGTGCCATAGAATGTGAAGCGTTTGCTGTGGTTTGGGCGCTGAAGAAGCTGAGACCCTACTTGTTTGGGACTCCCTTCCGGGTTCAGACCTAGCACAGACCCCTCAGATGGTTAATGCAGATGAGGGATAAGAATCCAAAACTGTTGAGGAAGTCCATTTCCCTACAGGGGATGGACTTTACAGTGGAACACTGCCCTGGTACAGAACTCGCCAATGCTGATAGTCTGTCCAGATTCTTCAGCCTTAAGGATGAGAACTCCCATGAGGTTGGGTAGTTGCTCCCCACATTCAGCTGGGGGGGACACGTGTTAGACTTTTCATCCTTGGCGTAGTCTCACTTAACTTATTACCCCTGTTTCCCAGGTTGTTGATGTGTGCTGGACTCTGTTTGTGCTGTTTTTTGTTACTCTGGGCACTTCACCACTGCTAACCAGTGCTAAAGTGCAAGTGCTCCGATGCAAAATGTGTATGTAATTGGTTTATTCATGATTGGCATATTTGATTTACTAGTAAGTTCCTAGTAAGGTGCACCAGACGTGCCCAGGGCCTGTAAACCAAATACTACTAGTGGGCCTGCAGCACTGGTTGTGCCACCCACCTAAGTAGCTCTGTAATCATGTCTCAGACCTGCCACTGCAGTGTCTCTGTGTGCAGTTATCAACTTTAAAATCGACTTGGCAAGTGTACCCACTTGCCAGGCCTAAACCTTCCCTTTTCCTATATGTAAGACACCCCTGAGGTAGGCCCTACTTAGCCCCAAGAGCAGAGTGCAGTGTATGGTTAAGGTAGAACATATAGTAATTTGTTTTATATGTCCTGACAGTGAAATACTGCTAAATTCATTTTTCACTGTTGCCAGGCCTGTCCCTCTCATAGGTTAACATGGGGCTACCTTTAAATACGATTAAAGTGTAGATTGCCTTTGGGAGTGGATAGACATGTAGAGTTTGGGGGCTCTGAGCTCACAGTTTAAAAATACATCTTTTAGTAAAGTTGATTGTAAGATTATGGGGGTCATTACAACATTGGCGGTAAAAGCTGCTTAACGCAGTGCAGAAGACTGCCAACACACCGCGGCGGCAGCGGAATTCCGCCACGGTCATTATGACACACTGCTCGGAATCCGCCAAAATTGAAACACCCACACAAGTCCGCCACACCAAAGGTCAGTGATAAACTGGCGAAAACAAAACCAACACCATCATGCCTACAGTAATACGCCCACACTATCAGGACCCACAAATCCACACAGTGGTCTTTCAAGTGCGGTATTCCATTGGCGGTACACACCGCCGCGCTCAAAATACACACACATTTACAAAACACAACTACATTGGACAATTCCAAATACACACACCTGATACACATACACACACCCAATCCAATATAAAACACACACCCACATCACCCAAAAACCCCTACTAACAAAAATTCTGAAAGAAGGCCAGAGAGAGACACCAACATCTACAAACGAGCATCCACAGGTACACAACACCACCACTCACATAACATCCACGCACCTCACACAACACACCACTAAATATCACCCCACACATCACAACACACACCACCCCACACATCACCCACACCACCCCATGGCACGGCAAAGACACCCCAGGTTCTCTGAGGAGGAGCTTAGGGTCATGGTGGAGGAAATCATCCGGGTAGAGCCACAGCTATTCGGATCACAGGTGCAGCACACCTCCATAGCTAGGAAGAGGGAGCTATGGCGAAGAATAGTGGACAGGGTCAACACAGTGGGACAACACCCAAGAAATAGAGATGACATCAGGAAGAGGTGGAACGACCTACGGGGAAGGTGCGTTCCGTGGTCTCAAGACACCACCTTGCAGTTCAGAGGACTGGCGGCGGACCCCCACCTCCTCCTCCACAACTAACAACATGGGAGGAGCAAGTCTTGGCTATTCTGCACCCTGAGGGCCTCGCAGGAGTAGCTGGAGGAATGGACTCTGGTAAGTCAAATCTTAACTATTACATCCCCCACCCTACCTGCATGCTATCACATACCACCACCCTCACCCTCACCTCCATCACTCCAACTCACCACAAATGTCCCAATATCACAAACCACCCATCCCAACACCAAGCCCTGCATGCAACACCAAAGCATGGACACCCATCACCAATGCATGGCCAATGCACATACCCATACACCCCTCTAAACCATTATCACACAAGGTCCTACACAGAAATGCAAGCACTGGGGTACACGGTCACCCACCCATTGCACACCATGGCACACACAGATGCAATAATCATGCTTTTACACTACTGCAGGACCCCTACCCAACGTCACCGGACAGGAGGGTCGAGACACCAACAGAAGAGGCCCACAGTGATGACAGCAGCTCTGTCTAACTGGATCTAGATGACCAGCCCGGCCCATCTGGGACCTCAGGACAGTCGGTTCCCCTCACACAGTCACAGGCCACTACAGAGCTTCCCCCCCTCTGGAAACACCAGCACAGCACCCATCCAGCGGGCCCATACCTCTGTCCCCAGGACACGTCAATCAGCAGTGTGTCCACCACTACAGGGAACCCAGGTTAACCCACCACCCCAACAACAACAGGGACCTGGGGGCAGTGGCAGTGGGCACACGGTTCAGGGGACAGAGGCCCAGGGAAACAGGGGTACTGGGAGGGCTGCTGTGCGACAGGGGGAGGACAGGCCCAGGGAACCCACTCTCCACGAGGCCCTCTCCAACATCATGGGAGCCTATCTGCATTCCCAGGAGACGATTGCAACGGTACTGGCCAAGTTTCAGGAGACCCAGCGGCTGCAGGAGAAACAGTATTTGGGCTTCAGGGAGGAACTCAGATCCATCAATTCCACTCTGGGCACCATTGTAGGGGTGCTGAAGGAAGTCCTCAACACCGGGAGGGACACTGTGGCACAACAAGGGGCCCCTGACACTAGCCTGGACGATGAACTGCCCACCACCTCCACCTGCGCTAGTGGACGGGTGGCACAACCACTGGACCACCACACCAACACCCCACCCCCTGCAGATGGAGACACACGGTCCCTGAGATCCAGGACAAAGACAGAGAACAATGCCAAGACCCCCGCCAAGAAATGAGACCACCCTGGTTGTCATCCTGCTGTCCCACTTTGTCAGCCTGTCCATACTTAAACTGCCACAGCTCCACTTCCTATGCCCCTTTGGACAATGCACCTGTGAGACTAATAGCTTAGACTCTGCCATGGACATTCCTCCCCTATCACCCCTCACCATTTAACAACGGCCTCCAATATTGAGCACTTAAATAAACACCCCTAAAGCACAAAATCTGGAGTCTGTCTGTGATTTCGAATTAGTGTATTAGCAATTACAGTGACAAAATGCTCTTTCAATGGTAATGTCAACATACCTATGTCACACAGCTCTAGTCCATGAGGAAACAAAGCAGATGTCACACAGTAGGACCCACATCTGTGAAATCGTAAGAGAAAGTGACAACTCAGTGACCATACACTGGGTGAAAAGTACAGACAGTAGAGAGGTAGTAGTGTTAAAGTACATGTTGTAGGCAAGTTTGTCTTCTTACCTGTGTCTCACTGGAAGTATTGCAGGATCACAGAGTTCCTGTTGTCGATGTCCTCTTCTTCTGCTTCCTCGTCTTCACTGTCCACAGGCTACACAGCTACCACAACACCTCCATCTGGACCATCCTCCTGCAGAAAAGGCACCAGTCGTCGCAAAGCCATGTTGTGAAGCATACAGCAGGCCACGATGATCTGGCACACCTTGTTTGGTGAGTAGAATAGGGAACCACCTGTCATATGGAGGCACCGGAACCTGGTCTTCAGGAGGCCGAAGGTCCGCTCTATAATCCTCCTAGTTCGCCCATGGGCCTCATTGTAGCGTTCCTCTGCCCTTGTCCTGGGATTGCTCACTGGGGTCAGTAGCCATGACAGGTTAGGGTAACCAGAGTCACCTGCAAATGGCGAGGGACAATTGTTAGACACACACTAACTCTTATCTATATACCCAGACCCAGACAACTATTCCCACTGAATTGGTTCCAGGTGCTCACCTAGTAGCCACACACAGTGCCTCTGGAGTTGGCCCATCACATAAGGGATGCTGCTATTCCGCAGGATGTAAGCGTCATGCACTGAGCCAGGGAATTTGGCATTAACATGGGAGATGTACTGGTCTGCCAAACACACCATCTGCACATTCATCGAATGGTAACTCTTCCTGTTTCTGTACACCTGTTCACTCCTGTGGGGGGGACCAAGGCCACATGTGTCCCATCAATGGCACCTATGATGTTGGGGATATGTCACAGGGCATAGAAGTCACCTTTCACTGTAGGCAAATCCTCCACCTGAGGGAAAACGATGTAGCTCCGCATGTGTTTCAGCAGGGCAGACAACACTCTGGACAACACGTTGGAAAACATAGGCTGGGACATCCCTGATGCTATGGCCACTGTAGTTTGAAATGACCCACTTGCAAGGAAATGAAGTACTGACAGCACCTGCCCTTGGGGGGGGGGTTCCTGTGGGATGGCGGATAGCTAACATCAGGTCTGGCTCCAACTGGGCACACAATTCCAGGATTGTGGCACGATCAAGCCTGTAGGTGATGATTACATGTCTTTCCTCCATTGTCGATAGGTCCACCAGCGGTCTGTACACCGGAGGATGCCGCCATCTCCTCACATGTCCCAGCGGACCGTGCCTATGGAGGACAACAGCGAGCACAGAGTCAACCAACTCAGAGGTACGTAAACACAGCTTACTCAGAAAACTATTCATAACCCGAAATTTGCCTGTATGAGTGTTGAGCCAAGGCCTAGGTATGTGTGACGCAGTTAAAAATAAAGCCACGTGGGCCCCTGAAATGGCGGCTGCCTGACCTGTAAAGTGGGACAATGGGATATGAGGTAACTGCGCTGGCGTTGTACACCGTCGCGGTAGGCGGTCGAAGACCGCAGCGCAATTCTGCATTGATTTACATAGGACCCTATGGGTCCCAGGAGCCAATGACGGAGTATGCCAGCGGTGAAGGTACGCACCGCCGCAGACGTGACCGCCATTTTCTATCTGTTCAATCACTCGATACCTGATCTTTGACAGGAGAGGACCTACACTGCAAGTGCTGCTGTGACCTCAGTCTGGAAGAGACAATGGCTCATGCGTCTGGGGAAAGGGCCCCTGCCTTCAGCACGGAGGAGTTGGAGAAAATCGCAGATGGGGTCCTCCCCCAGTACACGCTACTCTACGGTCCTCCAGACAAACAGGTAAGTACACTGGGAGCATGCTGTATGGGCAATGCCTGTGTGGAGTAGGGTGGATGAAAGATAGGGGGGGAGAATGAGGCGTGCATGAAATGACAGTGAGTGCATGTGCCACACGGTAAGGGAAGGGATGCGGGCCAATGACTGTGATGGTGCAGTTGGTGATAACTGTTCTTTTTCCCCAGTACAATTCCTGTAGATCAGCGCCCACCAGAAGAAGGATTTTTGGCGTGCCATCGCCAAGGACGTCCGTACCCTGGGGGTCTACCACAGACGGAGCACCCACTGCCGGAAAAGATGGGAGGACTTCTGCTGCTGGAGCAAGAAGACGGCGGAGGCCCAGCTGGGGATGGCCTCCCTACGTGGGAGGGGTGCCCGTCGCACCATGACCTCCCTGATGTTCAGGATCCTGGCGGTGGCGTATCAGGAGTTGGATGGGAGCTTGAGGGCATCACAGCAGCAACAAGGGGGAGGTGTCTGGGTGGGGGAGGTGGGCTGTGGGTTCCCCTAGGCAAGGGCGGAGTGTGCTAGTTAAGTCCCCTTTTTGAGGCAGACACTGTGGCACCCCACCCCACCTGGGTACAATGCCAACTACACCTAGTCAGGCTCCTGTAACATCCATGTGTGCAGATATCCGCCATAGCCTTGTAGGCCATGTCCCAGGGATTGACTAGTGGACCCCAAGTGCGCGGAGTAGTGCAGGGGGCTTCTGTGTCTGTCGTGTCCACCAACGGTAGCGGTAATGCATGCACTAAACATGTCTTTCTTCTGTCTCCACCCACCTTTTTGTGGTCTCCCTGTACTTTTGTGCATTAGCATCATCAGATGGAGGAGCAGTGGCACCAGAGCAGGAGGGAGCTGCATCCCACATGGTCCTGGAGGGCGACACTACGGACTCTGATTTCACCAGTGGGACGGAGGGCGAGGGGAGCTCCACGGCGGGGACAGGAGCTGACACCAGTAATACGGACTCGTCCTCTGATGGGAGCTCCCCTGCGGTGGCGGGCCCATCTGTGCCCCCGCATCTACAGGTACAGCTGCCACCCCCCCTCCAGCACAGCCCTCCCAGCAGCCCCTCAGCCTTTGCCCCGTGCCCGCTCACCCAGGAGGGTGGGCATCATCTTCGCCCCAGGCACCTCAGGCCCTGCCCCAGTCACCCCTGCTGCCCTCAGTGAGGAGGCCATTGACCTCCTCAGGTCCCTCACTGTTGGGCAGTCTACCATTTTGAATGCCATCCAGGGTGTAAAGAGGCAGTTGCAACAAACCAATGCAGTCCTGGAGGGCATTCATTCTGGTCAGGCAGCCCTTCAGCGAGCTTCTCAGACTCTGGCCTCAGCACTGATTGCAGCCATTGTCCCTGTCTCTAGCCTACCCCCTCCAACTTCCTTCACCCAGACACACACCCTTGTACCTCAGCCTATCCCAAGCACACCATCAGACCAGCATGCACACACCTCAACAAACAAAGGAAGCTCAGGCAAACATAAGCACCACACATCCCACAGGCACTCACGCAAGCATCAAAGACATGCAGACATATCAACATCCACTACCTCCACTGTGTCCCCCTCCTACTCGTCTCCCTCATCCCTCCCAGTCTCGTCACCACTCACACCTGCATGCACTACATCTTCAGCCACTACGTCCATCACCAGCACACCCACCACCCCACCCCGCTCACGTGCAGTCACCACCCCCACTACCATTCACACATCCCCTGTGTCCTCTCCCAGTGTGTCTGTGAGCCCACCTCCCAAGGTACACAAACGCAGCCACACACACACTCAACAGCCGTCCACCTCACGACAGCCTCCAGCCCATGCACCTTCACCCAAAGTCACCAAACGTACACCTACTACGACCACTACCTCTTCCTCCACTCCCAAACCCCCCTCCATCTACCCATCCCAGTGTTCCTAAGAAACTTTTCCTGGCCAGCCTTGACCTCTTTCGCTCACCTCCCCCACCCCGTCAGACCCCTAGGGCCTGACTCTCCAGATCCCAACCTAGCACCTCAGCCACAACATCGGCGGGACCAGTGGTGCCAGTAGTCACCGGATTATGGAGTGCACCAGGCAGCAGGGCAGGCAGTGTGGCAAGGAGCCACAGCACGGACAGTCCCTCACATGTAAAGCATCAAAAGTTGGCCGGTGCCCGGCGGGAGAGGGGTAAGACAACAGCCACGAAATCCGCTCCCAGGGGTACAGGTGGGAGTGTGGAGTCAGCTGCGACACCTTCCAAGGTGGGGGAGGGGTACAAGAAAACCAGCAAGTCTGGGAAGATCAGCATGGCGGAGAAGACCGCAATCAGCCCCGCTGCCCAGGAGCCAACCGCCAGCAGTCCTGCTGCCCAGACAGGAAAGCCAGCAGCAGCCCCGCTGCCAAGGAGCCGACCGCCATCAGCCCCACTGGCCCAGACAGGACCGCCAGCAGCTGAACTGCTGCCAGAGACACCGCTGCCACAAGCACCGCTGCCAAGGACACCGCCACCCAAACACCGCTGGCAATTACACCGCCGCCACAAGCACCACTGCCAAGGACGCCGCCGCCACCAGCACCGCTGCCAAAGACACCGCCGCAACAAGCACCGCAGGCCCATGAGCGCCAAAAGCTCTGACGCTACTGAGGCTGCCACAAGCAGGATGAAGCACTCTGGGCACAAGGCCCCCTCCAGAACCAGTGGAGAAAGACATCCACTACCTAGTCCTTGGCAGGATGAAGCACTCTGGGCACAAGGCCCCTCCAGAACCAGTGGAGAGTTACATCCACTACCTCAGTCCTTGGCAGGATGAAGCACTCTGGGCACAAGGCCCCCTCCAGAATCAGTGGAGAATGTTATCCACTTGAGAGACTGTGGGTTTGCACTCCCCAGGATGAAGCAGTGGGCAACCCACCCACTGTAGAGACTTGAGAGACTGTGGCTTTGCACTCCCCAGGATTGAACAGTGGGCAAACCACCCACTGTAGGGACTTGAAAGACTGTGGCTTTCCACTCCCCAGGATTGAACAGTGGGCAAACCACCCACTGTAGAGACTTGAGAGACTGTGGCTTTGCACTCCCCAGGATTGAACAGTGGGCAAACCACCCACTGTAGAGACCACTCAACCAGCTGAGGTGCCCCCACTTTCCCTTCCCCCTGAGGTGCCTGTTTTATTTATATCTGATGCCCCTGCAGTGTTCTCTCCATCTTGTTCGGGTATCTTGTGTGGTCCTCGCCCATGCATTTGGGGCCCAGTGGTCCATGGACTTTATTGGTGGAATACCTTCGACTAATATTATTGGTGTAAATATTTGTAAATAGTGTATGTATATTTTTTGAGTACTGAATTTGATTATATTACAATCGTTCACCTCATTTCCTTTTGTCTTTGCATTCTTCCGGGGGGTTGCGGGGTGTAACTGTAATGTATCATGCTGTATTAGTGTGTGTGTTGTCGTGGGTGAGGGTGGGGGTGGGGGTGTTGCGTGCTGCATGTGTGGATCACTGTTTTTTCCCTCCCCCTCCCCTGTGTCGAAGGTGCAGTACACACCGTGGTCTTCGCCGACGGCGTTCGTGCTCCTGGTAGAGGAGCAAGAAGATAAAGGCTGGAAAAATGTGGAGCTCTGGTTCCATGGCGTCCTGGTTCCTCGGGGGGTGTGCAGAGGTGAGCATTTTCCCTTCGAAGTCCTGTTTCTGCTGTGTTTTTGTTCGCAGTGAATCCGCCCCGGAAAAGGTGGTGTATTGATAGGTTGTAATTCTGTGGGCGGTACATAGTCCTCCACCTGTCTGTTGGCGGTGACCGCCGCGCTGTTTGTTTGTACCGCCGTGGCGGTAGGAGCTTTAAAGTGGCTGTCTATGTTGGCAGTTTCCACCACGGTCGTAATTCAGTTTTTTTACCGCCCGCCTGTTGGCGGTCTTACCGCTGCTTTAACACCGACCGCCAGGGTTGTAATGACCACCTATGTGTTTGAAAATGCCACTTTTAGAAAGTGGGCATTTTCTTGCTTAAACCATTTCTGTTAATCTGCCTGTTTGTGGATTCCCTGTCTGGGTCAGTTTGACATTTGGGCTGGTTGCGCCTCACACTAGACAGTGACCCAAAGGGAACTGGGGTGTAGTCTGCAATTCTTGATGTGCCATCTTTGCTAGGATGGAGGGGAGGAGTGGTCACTTACACCTGAAAGGGCTGTGTCTGCACTCACACAATGCAGTCTCCAACCCCCTGGTGTGTGTCTGGGGTCTGGCCTGGGCAAGGCAGGATTTCACAAACAAGAGAGACTTTTCTTTGAAGTACGCCTACTTCAAAGGGCAAAATGGGTATAAGAAGGGCACCCAAAACCACAGACTTTAGAACACTTCTGGAAACCAAGAGGAATCTCTGCCTGGGGAAGAGCTGAAGAGCTGAGGAAGAAGAGCTGCCCTACCTGTGACTGTGCTTTGTGGAGCTATCCTGCAGTTGCTGCTTCTGCCTGTCCTAGAGGACAAAGACTGGACTTTGTGTGCCTTCCTTCTTGTGAAGAACTCTCCAAGGACTTGATTTAGAGCTTGCTTCCTGTTGTTTCAAGTCTCAGGGACAGCAAAGATGTCTCTCTGCCAGCACCTGAAGCCTCTGCTGAGACTCCTACTCTGCCAAGTGGTGCCCATCCTGGTCCTGGGACCCTGAAAGGAGAAGCTGGCAGCCAAGAGTGAGAAATCCACACACCGACTTCTGTGCGGGGAAAAGATCGACGCAACTCCGATCTGCGGCTGAAAAATCGGCGCACGACCGCCTTCCCGGCTTAAAATCAACACTCGCCTGCAGCGCGACTGAAAGATCAATGTACGTGGCTGGAGAAACGACGTGCAGCATCACTGGCTGAGGCTGGTGAGATCACAACCCAGTGGTGCGTGATTTTGGGATCCTCGTGTGGCTGGATTTCTTACTTAAACATCGCTAGGCGTGTAAAAATGATGCAAGAGCTGCCCAGACCTGAGTGTGTGGACCGGATCGACACATCGCTCCCCTGCAGAGAGAAGAAACAACGCACGCCGATCTGACTTAATGAGAAATTACGCAAGGTCTGACTCGTGAGTGATATCGACACATCGCAAGCCCTTTTTGATGCACACTCACCCATGCACAGTTATTTTTGACGCACCCAGGTACCTTCACTAACAGCGTTAGCATTGTGTTTAAAATTACATAACAACTCTTTTTGGTTTTTAATTGATAACTTGACTTGTGTATTGGGGATTTTCTGTTGTTTTGGTCTTGTTTTGTTTAGATAAATATTTTCTATTTTTCTGAAACTGTGTTGTGTCTTTTTGTAGTTTTTTCATTAAGTTACTGTGTATGTTGTTACAAATACTTTACACCTAGCACTCTGAAGCTAAGCCTGCCTGCTCCTGGCAAGCTACCAAGGGGATGAGTGGGGGTTAACTGAGGATGATTCTCTTTTACCCTGACTAGAGTGAGGGTCCTTGCTTGGACAGGGGATAACCTGACTGCCAACCAAAGACCCCATTTCTAACACTCACTGAATACTCACTATGCTTTGACCACAACCATGAGCAATGGGATTTGGATGTAGGGACTACCTGGAGCAAGGCTCTGCTATCAACCTACCCTGCTTGAAGTCACCCTCCATAGTACACAGCCTTAGGACAAAACAGATGGGGTTCGGTGCAGAGCTTGGCCTGTGCCCAACCCCTTGCCACAGCCAAATTTATCAGCATGTGAGTGAAGCTGTCTGAACAGTCGGTTGGGTGCGGGGGCCTAATGTGGTACCTCTTGGTTCCAACTGTGTTTGCCAGGAGACGAGACACCTATCACAGTGTTTCCCCTTGACTGTGTTTTTTTCTCCTTGCAAGTCACAAATCATAATTATTTTCTATAGTGCAAAAGTCACAAACCGGAATTGATGCATGATTTTCAAGATGGTGGAAGAACATTTTTAGAGCCCATATCCAGCAAATCATAATTGTCAAAAAATTCGAAATGCGATTAGAAATAATAATTATACAAAAGTGTTCAAGAAAATTGTCAAACCCTCTGGTGCTTTTTTCAAGCCCATATTTCAAAAACTGCTGAGCATAGTTGAAACAACCCAATGAAAACACACTTTCCTAGTAACATTCTACTTTTATGTCAAGTTTGGTGTAAATACTTTAGTGGTTTTGGAAACCAGTGCAAGCAAAATTTCCTATGGAAGCTTTAAATGAGAAGCACTACTTTTATCGAACCCATTACCTTTTTTCACTTCCATAGACCTGCACAAAAATTGATCTGCTGGACCTTAGCTGACTACACAAAGCCATTGCCGAACTTGGTGCAGAGCCATTCTTAGGGTAGAAAGTCATGTCAAGTCAAGTTAAACGTTCTTTTTTTAGTCTAATTTAAACTGTAACAAGGCATTAAATAAATAATTACATCATAAAAACGTTATAAAATTATCAGGATTTAGATAAAACAATACAATAACATCATAAACATTACATTAGTGCTAATCAATTCACATAGTTGCATCTAATGTTCAGTGCACATCTGACAGAATTCAAGACAGCCATACATATTTCAATAGAGCCAAGGATGCTGTAAAAATATTAATGCCAATTGGTGTTGCCTGATATTTGCAGATTTTAAAATAGGGCATAAAAACATTTTACGTAGGCTTTTGTAAAGTGCTCAGAACAACATAAAGTTCACAGTGGATTAGGCCGACAGCTACCAAATGGCATGTGTTGCACTCAGTCTCTCACACTCGGTGGTGCTGTGCCCTAAGCAGGCAGTCCTATTACCAAAGCAGGAATCGCATAACACATGGAAAAGGGTTTTGACCTTTTCCTTAGATGAAGTGGTGATCATTAGAGGCTTAAAATAATAATCTTAAATATCCAGCTGCCCAAACTTATGTTTGATATATTTCAGCCACAGATTCTTATCAACACCATCCAATGCTAAACAGTCTTCCATTATTAGCATAAACTGCAGCTTCTGGTGAGGACCAAACTTTAGTTCATAATAATAAAGTAGCAAGTTGTACCAGATATGATGTATCTTTGTATTTATATCCTTTATAAAATGCATATAACCACAAGACATCAAAGGGCTAAGATAACACATCAGCAAATTAGGAGAGCCAAAAAAAGGCAACTCCCATTAAGGAACCAACCCCAGCTAAGGAGACTTAAAGAGCCAAGTTTTGACCTGCCTGCGAAACAGTCAATATGAATCAGCAAACCTGATCTCTTCAGGAAGGTTATTCCACAACCTTGCAGCTGCCACCAAAAAGCCTGTTCCCCCATCTGGTCTTACAAAATCTACGTACAGCTACTTTTCTTTGCATAACAGATCGGAATGACCTTCTACAGATGTAACAGCTAAATGCCGACCTGAGATGGTCTGAGCCCCTCTGGTGGAGAACTTTGTGCACTAAGCATACTTATTTAAAAGCAACTCTCTTCCTCACCAGAAGGCAATGGAAAAATCTCAGGACTTCTCTTACTGAGCAAGCCTTCAGCTGACTCAAAACTATTCTGGCAGCCAAATTCTGAATCATCTGCAGCTTGTTCAAAGAGTAATGATTTGCATTCAAATAGAAGGTATTACAGTAGTCCAGGCGAGAAGTAATGTGTGTGTTGTGGGTACACTAGAGCTCAATTATAGTAAGACTGTGTTGCTTGCAAGATTCAGACTTATTTGGGTATATTAATTACATCCTTGAATATCAAGTTTTCAATAACCAATGGTTGTTAAATGCCTCACTTATTATAACTAATGTGTGTTGATTATGCACATTGTATTCCACCTGCGCCAACTGTAACTGTTGAAACGTGCTCTTCACAATGTGATCTGTATTGAACATGTGTCACAATCAGGAGGATAATTGCTCATTTCCTTAACAAGCAATCAACTGCCAAAAGACACATTCATATTTGGTTATTATAGGATGCTTGTGAGTCTGAGGCCTTGCTTGGCTTTGTACTTATTGCTCTGCTCACCTGTTTCCAGTCAAGTCAAGTTCCTTGTCCTCCGCCCGGTCTCCATTCGAGTTCCAGTGCAAGTGAAGTTCCTTATTCTCCAGCCTGCCTCCAGTCGAGTTCCAGTGTTCCTTGTTCTCCAACCAGCTTCCAGTCAAGTTCCAGCATTTCTCGTCCTCAGTACATCCTCTAGTTGAGTTCTTCGCCCTCCCTTTGGCTTCCTGCAGAGTCTGGCTGTCCTCTTCCATCTTCCGCAGACTATCCCGTATTTCCTTTAAAACAGAGAAAATAAGAAAGGTGAAAATACCCAGTTTGGGTTCTTCTGAAATTTTCAAGCAAGTAACTTTATTTCAAGGCAAAGAAAAATGATTTGCTTTAATGAAACAAAACAGAGCTCTGTCTTGTAAATAATTTATGACAGTAAGAACTAGCGTGATTTTTTGTTTGATTGAGAATACAAGATATTGTTAAACAGACGTTAAGGAAAAACATATTTCCTGTAAAAAGCGCTCCTCTGAGAATTAGAAAATTGGAAATAGAGCAAGTTTATCAAACCTATTATTGGTAAGAGATTATGCCAGAACACAAAGAAGTCCTTTAGTCAAGTTGACTGCTTTTGAGTTTGGACATTGCTTCAGAGACTCTGAAATTTTTGTAAAATGAGAGCAAGACTCGTTCAGCCTTATAGAAATGTATGTCCAATGATTCAACAATAACTGACATCATGCAATGTACAATAGTGTATGCAAGCTCAATGTATTAATGAAGTAATTCTTTTGCAGCCCAGAATCCTAAAAACCAAGAACCCAGTATTTTGAGAAATCATAAGTCCTGATGCCCTAAATGACATGCAGTCCAGGGTCCAGCAGTCCGATTCTGCAGTCCATGAAGCAGAAGCTAGTATTTTCTCTTTTTCTCTTCACAAAACCCTCTTCCCCTTGAGGACTTGTGAGAGGGCAATGTACTCTTCATCGCAATCATGTTAGTCCTCACTGGGATTGAGGAATTGTCATCACCCATTCCAGAACATATCAAGATGTACCAATAGATGAGAGACAGACTTCTCCTCTCCGCATGCCCCTGTCCATCCTAACAGCAGCAAAATCTGCCAGGGTAGCCATTACAATGTCCAACCTGGAATTCTCCCTCGGCCAGGTTTTTGGAATGAAAAGACAGTCTACCTGGGTCGCGTCAATTAATAAAAAAAATTCCAAGCAGTGCTTCGACAATGAGTGTACATTAACTAAAGCACATTTAAGGATATTTTTCTCAACTTTATTTGTTTCCATAGGCCTATCCTTGTCGGCGTCCACCCTCGGAGTCCAGTTACATCTAAGGCATGTCCTGTTTGTCCCTTTGCTGATAACTATTCGCTCGCAAATTGACCTTGAAACAGTATGGTCTAATTCAAGCAGAGCTGACCTCAAATAGGCCAATCTAGTTTCACCTGGCCCCAAAATGGCACCCTCCCTTGTCCCTGGCACCATCTAGGTGAGGATGGGTACAGATGGGCCTGCCTTTGGATCACTTTTGGTGCGCCATTGGTGCACATGTGCATCAGCATGCTTAAAACTGATACCTGCCTCCTACGTAGGAGGCAGGCTAGAGCACTTTCTAGTCCTCTTAGCGCCCCACCCAAAATGGCTGCCTTAGCTGAAAACAACAAGCTCTAACAGGTCCTGCAAATTCCCCTGATCCTCTTCCTCTCAACAAAAAATAAAGGGGGTCATTTTGACCTCAGCGGTCTTTTTGAAAGACCGCCGAGGGACCGCCGTGCGCAGCTCTCTGTCGTTTTTCAGACGGAGAGCCGCCAACAGCCATACTGGCGGGAGGCGGGGAAGTGGAGTTTGCTCCACCTCCACCGCCACGCCAACAGAACACCGCCCAGTGAATCACGTCCTGTGATTCGCCGTGGCGGTGTTCTGTTGGCGGTGTGGTGTTGGCAGAGCTGCCCCCATGGCTCCCGTCCCCTCCCGGAGGATCGTCGAACCAGGTTGGTCGATCGTCCGTGAGGGGGGGTGGGGGCGTGTTGGGTGTTGTGTGCGTGCATGGTGGTGTGCGTGTGTATATGTGAAGGGGGAGTGTGAGTGCGTGTATGCTTGCGGGGGTGTTGTGTGTATGGCAATGAGTGCGTGTATGTCTGTGGGTATGTCAGTATGGATGTGTGCGTGAATGTTTGAATGTGGGTGTGCGTGTCTGCCTGTGTGTGTGCATGTAGGCATGTATGTTGGCGTGTGTGCGTGTGAGTGTGTAGGTGGTGCCTGCATGCGTGTTGTGTGGGAATGGGTGATGTGATGTTGGGGGTCGGGGTGGCGAGGGCGACCCTGCCACCTTTGGCGGGTGGCAGGGGTGGTTGGGTGGGGTAGGGGAGGGAGTCGGGGTGGGGGTGGGGCGGGGGTTGACCCCTATCAGTGCCCGGGAAGGAATTCCCTGTCACTGATAGTGCTTACTGCCATGGATTTCACGCGGTTCAAACCGCAGGAAATCCACGGCGGTAAGCCGGGTCAAAATACCTCCGGCGGTATAGTGACTGCCGCCGGGCTGGAGACCAGGCGGGCGGAACGGAGAACCGGCGGATGACCATGGCGGTCACCGCCATGGTCATAATTCCATGAAGGGAGACCGCCAGCCTGTTGGCGGTCTTACCGCCGGTGCTCCGCCTTCCGCCAGGGTCGTAATGACCCCCAAAGTCCACAACACTATCCCTAAAAACGTCTCAATGCAGTTAAAAATGCCAATTAAAAATGAGGATAATCGGTTGAGCAACTCCAATCTACATGAGTCTCCAGCCGTGTCCAACCATACCTTTGTGTATTCAACTGTACCTTTGCTATATGATTTAAGCCCAATTCTTCATGACCAATGTGTGAGGTTACAGAGCTTGGAGTAGATAAATTATAGTTCACAAATCTGTTTTCTGGGATCTGCAGAGGCTCTTCAGTTACATGGCCCCATACCCCTGCGCCATAGAGCCCCACGAGGGTGCATTTGCTTTTGTATATGTAGAGCATTTCTTTGACTAATTTAACACTTAACCTGGATTCAAATAAAAATTGTTGAGCTCTAACAGTAAGTAAGGGCCAGATGTAGGAAGCCTTTTGCATGTCTCAAACTGCGAAAAACGCAGTTTGGGGCATGCAAAAGGCCGAACGCGATGGACAACCTCAAATTGCGAGTCGGTACCGACTCGCAATTTGAGGATGCGACTCGCAAATAGGAAGGGGTGTTCCCTTCCTATTTGCGACCACATCGCCATGCTGAGTTGCTTTGTGACCTCGAATGCGGTCGCAAACCAACTCGCAGTTACCACCCACTTGAAGTGGGTGGTAACTCATTTGCAAAAGGGAAGGGGTCCCCATGGGACCCCTTCCCCTTTGTGAATGCCGAAAAAAAAAAATTTCAGAGCAGGCAGTACTCTGAAAAAACCGAAACCAAATGGTTTCGGAAGTTTTTCTTTTTGCAACTCGTTTTCCTTTAAGCAAAACAGGCTGCAAAAAGAAAAAAAAATCTGCTTTATTAAAAAAGCAGTCACAAACATGGAGGTCTGCTGTCTCCAGCAGGCCACCATCCCTGTGAGTGCATGGACTCGCTATGGGGTCGCAAACTGCGACCCACCTCATTAATATTCATGAGGTGGGTCTTTGCGACCCCATAGCGAGTTGCAGAAGGTGTCTGAGACACCTTTCAGCATATGGTTTTGCGAGTTGCAAATTGCGAGTCGGTCAGACTCGCAATTTGCAAGTCGCAAAATTTTACTTACCTACATCTGGCCCCAAATGAGCCCAATTTAAAGAATCACCAAAAGACATACCCACATAGTTAAAAGTTGGTACCCTATGGATCTTAACCCCTCCAACTATTTGTCCTATATTTTGTATTTTTTGGGCCCAATACCCATCATAAAAGATTTTGAAAACTCAACCGTTATAGCATAAATGATGTGAAGGATTCCAGGAGTAATTGAAGCCCATTTGTTGTTTGTGCAAGGACCACAACATCATCTCCATACAAGACAGGGGACCTTGGGGCATATCCTTCCCATCCTTAACTAAGAGTTGCTCCAGGCCGTTTATATAAACAAGGAAATTAAACGGGGCCATGATACAGCCTTGTTGTACTCCTCTTTTAGATTTTATTGGAGGGGTACACTCCCAATTTTGTCCACAGTGGATTTTTATTGAAGTACTGGTGTGCATCCTTATTAGAATATCCCCTAAAGACAGCTTGACCCTCATAGAATCCATCATGGCCTATAATTTGGAGTGATCAATTCTCAAAGGCGCTGGGGAGGTCCATGAAGGCCAAACGTAGGGCAACACCCATGGCTTTGACATAATTCCCATCTACCTATCAACACTAAGTTATTAAAATTGGACAGAGAAGACAGGGTAGGTGGAGGGGTGCAGGTTGCTTTCACTGGAAATGTAAATATCTATATTGGTTCACATCTTTCTAATCAGCTGGAAAGTACTGTGTTTATGTTTGATTCATCTACACTTTACTCTTAGAAAGGAGCTTCAATCTATCATTCTGCAGGTCCCAGGAAAGAGTTTAGTTTATTCTTAAACTTACATTCTATCACATTTTAGAGGAAGACACTTACTTGTTACTGGGAGGTTTGAAATACAATGGGGAAGATATAGAAGATAATGAAGTCACTTACTGCTGGCCAGAATAACACAGAAGTTATATGCTCCGCTGCATGTAGCTGGCCACATGCTTGATATTGTACTCAGCAATTCAAATATGCTTAAGGTTGATCAACCTACACCACTCACTTGGATGGATCATTATCTCACAGGATTTGAAATTCACTTGCTTTGTAACCCAAGTTATTGTCAATGGGAGACATTTTACCTGCTCTTGAATAAAAATCAACCAGATCAGCATAGGGAATTAGCTACACTTTTTTGACCTACAGAATATTCCCAATATTGACTTTGTTATCACAAGCTATTATGAATTTCTTTATAAGGCCCTAGATACTGTTGCCCCTCTTGGAATATTCAAAAACAGACAGAACAAAATCCAGTCAGCATTGTATAATGAAGAGCTTTATTAGAAATAGCAAAGTTGTAAGAAACTTGAAAGGGTTTGGCCCAGCCTGGAACTTCCCAGGACATGGGGGTAAATAAATTTGCCCTTCAGACTTACCATAAACATCTGAGGGAGGCGAGCAGGCATTTTTTGGAGGTTAGGATGCAAAAGTCAAGCAACTTTGTTAAGGGTTTTTTTACGTTTCTGGATAAATTTGTAAACCCTGACACTTGTGTGACATCAGTCCCCGCCTCCCAGAACATGTTTGATTCAGTCTCCAGCTATTTCAACAAAAAGATCCAAAAATGTACAAGAATTTTGACTTGCAAAGAGACACTCTGCTTAATTCTGTAAAGTTTCAGTCTCTTTCTCCAGGAGAACGTGGAAGGTTTGACATGATTGCCCTGGAGAAGGTTCAAGATGCTACTCTCAATTAAGTTGAGATCTCTGGAAGACCCTTGTCTTGCACACATATATGCTTCTCTGTCACTGTTAATGGTGCCTGATGGTGTGGATTTGTTTAATCTGTCCCTGGAAATGGCTGAGTGCCAAAAGTTTAGAAGATGGGACATATCACCCCATCTTAAAAAATCTACAGCAGACCTGGCTACCTTCTCTGATTACCACCCAATTTTATTACTTCCCTTACCATTGATTAATGGGCAACTTTCCCAATATTTAGAGAAAAGTCATATAATGGACCCCTTTCAATCTGGGTTAAGAGCAGCCCACAGTATGGAAGTAGCTCTTTTGAATGCCACTTATACATCAGGACCATCTTGAATGAAGGCAGATTGGCCTTGCTAAATTTCCTTGATCTTTCTGCAGTATTTGTTACAGTGTCACATGTAGTTCTCATTCAGAGACTGTATGACATTGGGCTGCACACACAGACATTACCTTGGCTGACTTTCCTAAAGATAGAGCCAATGTGGTCCCTAATCCTCCTTTTCAATGTAGGAATGTCTTTAACACCTGTAGGATACCTTCAGGATCTTCTTTTTCATATCTGTATGGCTCACTTGGCAACGATAGTAGAATAAGTTGGATTTGAGATCATGCTTTAGGCCGATGCTACCCAATTAGTGATATCATTTGGGCCAAACCTTGAGGTAACAAAAGCTAAATTCTCTGATTGTATGTCAAAAGTGGCTTAAAGGATGAAAAGTAACGATCTCCAACTTAATGGGGGAAAGACAAACTTTCTATTATTTGGCAAAGGTAAGAACATTTGGTTAGAAGATTAGTGGTTTTCTGAGTTGGAAACCGCCCCACCCTCCAAAAAGGTGGTTCGAAATCTGGGCATTCCTTTGGATGATAAACTGTCTAAGGTAGACCAGGTTAAGTCAATTTTTGGATCCTGTTTTGTTATTTTTCGCCTGCTAAGGAAAGTTTTCCCTTGTCTTCCTGTTAACTGTAGAAAGTAAATTACACAAGCCTGTATAACTAGTCGGTTTAGACTATGGCAATGCTCTCTTGGTTGCCATAATGAGTGCCATAATGAGTCACTACTGTCTGCACTAGCCCACAAAACTAAGGTACTTTGGATCCTCAGCAGATTATAGCTGTGTGCTGGATCCTGCCTTGGACAGGTCCCAACCCCTGCTGCTGCGTTCCCTCCTTGTTTACAGACAGCCCGGCTTCAGAGCTGGGCAGACATCCGGAGGACATTACACCCTACCTTTAAGCTTTATTCTCTTCAAACCACTCCCCACAATCTATGTGTTCAATTAGACTGTTTCCTCTGTTCCAAGTCCATGATACTCTCGATGCAACACTCTGACTACCTTGGGCATGTGGTCTCTGACCACGATGCACATGTGGTGGACCTGAGATAGTTGCCACCTTGCCCCGATGCTGGCATGGTGCATTTCCGCGACTGCCTCGAGGACCCTTTCTTCCTCACACTGCAAGAAGCACACATCTATAATGTCTTTTCAGAAAATCACAATACAGAGCCTGTCAGAATTACATCAGTAGTGATCAGGGGTGCTTTTATACAAGAAATAGTGGGGGCCTGTAGGACCCTAGAAAGGGAAATTACAGAGGCTGAGAAATGCCTAGAGATAAAGTCTGACCACGACCCTACATTTGTCTCAGTCCATGTAGAGGCTAAGACCACCTATATTGCTCTCCTCGAGCACCTATAACATTTTAACTTTGCAGCTCCTCTGTCTACAAGGCCCCTGACACCACAATAGACACATCCCAAGACTTTCTGGCGGTCCTGACACTCCCACTTATCCACACTGTCACTAGAGCAAACTTAGACACCTTGATCTCAGCTATAGATGTCGCAAAAGCTATTTGGGACCTTGCACATAATAAGGCTTCTGGCCTAGATGGGCTCCCTCTGTGATATTACACTACTTTCTCTTCCCTCATCGCATCCCCTTGAAATGTTCACCTCTGACCTCCACTCCCAGGAGCTCACCCAGTCACTCTGAGAATCCCTCCTAGTCTCTATACCAAATCCCAACTGAGACAGTACTAGGTTTTTACAGACCCATAGCTATCCTAGGGGCTGATTAAAAAACCTTGGGTAAAATCCTAGCGGGTAGTGACTCTCAGGTTGGCCCACAGCTTACACACATAGACATGGGTTTGTCCCAGGCTGCAAAACATACAATGCCTTTTTCACATCTAGGATCAACCTCAGGGTAGCTTCCCCACCACCACATGTATCGTAATAGATCTAGAGAAGGCGTTTGACACCCTATCCTGGGATTATCTCTTTGCCTTGCTCACCCATATGGGCATGGGAAAACGCCTGCTTGTGTATACTCGGCTGCTGTACAGGAACCCCATATCTCTGATATAGCTTGTTCCCCTTTATTTCTGCCTCTTTTCTGGTGGGCCTGTCAGGGATGCCCATTCTCCTCCATGCCCTTTGCACTAGCAATGGAGCCACTAACAATCACACTCCATAGGAAAGGCTAAGCTTGGTGCATGCCCCTAGATGATCGGATGCATATCACCTCATTATATGCAGATTACTTACTCATATACAACAGAGTCACACTTCATTCTTATTCAATACATTCCGACCAACTTCGCTAAAGCAACTGGACTACGAGTCAATTGGTCCAAGGTGGCAATCCCACTCTATCTCAACCAACTATTGCTATTAATATGCTTGGATGAGGCACAGCTCCAGTGGTGCCACAGCGCAATTAGTTATCTAGACATTTATATGTACCATACTCCACTTGACTTGTATGAAGGGATCCTTCTTAGGGCCCTGGCAGATATTCACTCATAGGTGAGCTTTCGGCAATCTGTCCCCTATTTGTAAAATACCCTTGGTGAAGTTGGTCATCCTACATCAGGTTTTATAATATTTCACCAGCCCCCCTCTGATACCACCGTAGTAATTTTTCACTGAAGTATTCTCCCTCCTATGTGCGTTCATCAGGGGTTCCAAATGACACCACTTTGCCCTTAGAAAGTTACAACTTCCAGTGGGACGAGGTAGACACAGTGCTCCGTCCTTTGAGGCTTATTTTCTAGCAGTACAATTACAGTGGCTCTTGCGCTAGACTGCAGGTCGGTACATCAGTGACATTAGTGATACCCGGGGAGGCTTTTCAATTGCCTTAGAGCATAACTTCCTATTCCCTAAGGTGCTGCCCCAACCTCCTGGCCCCTCCAAGTATCTATGGCGTGAGATTGCATGCTCTGGATTCAACGTTTAGAATGCAGTAGACCGGCCAATGAATGGCCCAACGTCCCTGTGAGCGGGCGAGCCCGTTCACGAACCGCGCTGCACCCGGAATAGACGTGTCGGACCTCTCCGACACGTCATTTCCGCGTTCCCACGTTGCCGTGGGAACGCCATCGAAGGACGGGTGGCGTCCTCCTGTTGCCACGGGAACCCCAGAGGGGTTCCGGGCCGCGAGAGCAATGAGGCGGGAAGTTCCCTATGAAAAGGAACTTCAGGACGCCGAAAAGGAACGCGGCAAGGAGGAGAGCAGAGAACGCAGCAAGGAGGAGAGCAGAGAAGGTGGCAAGGAGGAGAGCAGAGAACGCGGCAAGGAGGAGAGCAGAGAGCGCGGCAAGGAGAAGAGCAGAGAGCGCGGCGAGGAGGAGGAGAGCGGAGAGAGCGGCGAGGAGGAGAGCGGATAGAGCGGAGAGAGCGGCAAGAAGGAGAGTGGAGAGAAGGAGAACGGAGAGAGAGCAGAGAAGGAGAGCGGAGAGAGAGAAAACGGAGAGCAGGAGGAGAGGAGGGTCCAGGACAGCACCCCAAAGGAACACCCCAGCTCCAGCCACGGCCCAGGAGGGTCGTGGCTTACAAAGGTACGGTCCTTGTGGGAACATAAAAGAGGGTATCACTATTAAGAGGGCACTGGGGAAGGGGACAAAGACAGAGGGAGGGAGGGAAGGAGCTTAAAGGAACTTTGATGAGCACAAGAAAACCACGAGAGTCACAAAAGTGCACTATTAGAAGTTTATTCACGTGACCCCAACTCACCATCCTCACCCCCTTGTCTCCTCCTCCCCTTTACTTTAATAAATCATAAAGCATATTTAAATACCCCACTTACCTTAGCGTTTTCCTTTTTGTCACCGCGGTACCATCCATGTGAGGCTGCCACCAGACGAGAAGAACACTCCCCTGGAAGAAGAAGAGACAAGGCGATAAAAGGAAAAAAAAAGGAACAAGAGACAGTACTGAACCCTAAGAGGAAGGAAAGAGAAAATTAGAGACACTTCTATATAAAACTCCAATAAACCTTTTACCTAAACATCATACTTACTGTTTGTGAGTTTTTATACCGTTCGACCTACTACAGTCCCCCTGGTTGGACTTCCCCTCTTTCTGAATTTCTTTTCCCCTGCTAATGTGACCACCTGAACAGAATGTCCATTACTCACAATTGGCAACCTCTTTAATGAGGGCCAACTCCATTCCTTTGCTCAGCTAACAGTGAACAATGCCCTCCCCCCAGGACAATTACTTGTAAACAGACATGCAGAAAGCTTTCCCTTATCTGCTGTGTCCTATGGGGTGCCCTGGACACAGAACCAGACAATCATCTGGTCCTACAGACCATACTCACGATGGGAGCAAGCCGCCACCTTCTCATTTGGCTCAATAAGGCAATGTGAGACCTGTTCGAAGTCTCTGTTACAGCGCTAAGAATTAAATAGTAGTACGACTTTGGGAGGGCCCTTCACAACAAGGAGTGGGAACAGCCTAAAAAATATCCAATTCTTTTTACTATACAGTACCTTATCCCTGCCCAATTAAACCCCCACTATCCTGATGCACACACTAGCTGCCCCACTGTCTCACCCCAGATGCTGACCTTAAACATAATACGGTCATGTAAAATGCGGCACATCTATTGGCATGCAATACACACTGCCTTACAAGAGATTACGGATTTACAGGTCTACAAACATGGGAAGTGTGCATCCTAGCACTCCTTCTCATTAAGAGCATGCTCACATTCCATTGATATTCCCCAAAACCCCCGCCAGTGGAAGCATGGCATTGCGCAATGTGCAAGTGGGGAGATGCAGAGGAAGTAGCCCTCTGATATGAAGAGGTTTCTCACCTTTACAAATGCTCCAGCTACTCCCAGTGGGCCACTCTTCTCATGGACTTCCACCAGAAGGTGTGCAACAATGATTTGGTCCCATGAGACACTCCATCGCCATTGCAGCCATCCCTGCACATGTTCTATTATCACTATCCCAGGCATAGATTCCCCTCACTCCTCCATCTTCCTACTGCCCCAAACAGTAAGCTCCTGACAACTAGCACTCTGTCCAAACTTATGTTCCCACCCTCATTGACGCAATCACTCACTCCCACTATACTCCTACAAAGAGCTATGCCTGCCAATATCCTCACGGTGTACTGTCCACTCCCTCTCCCTAGTTATTTTACCCCACCCATTTGGCAGCACAGTGGTTAGTCAAGTTTCAGAATTCCTTGACCTCCTAACCAACACTCTGCAATGCACCTTGTATATCCAGGTTATCCTCTATAGTCCCTCTTGCATTATACTATACATATGCCTTTTTTTATCCTAAGAGAGACGTTATGTTGAAAAGTTGTGAATTGTTTTCTCATACCACTGCTGCTCTATTTAGTACAAAATCCAAATACAAAATAATTATGAAAAATGAGTGACTTGACATTACATAACTTAACTCATGCTCTTAAGCAACCATAACAATCGCCCTTCTTATAATGTCCCTTTAACCATTGCATACGAACTTGTATATAAAAAAATGAAAACTCCAGGGAGGTGGTAGTCCCCAATGCTATGGGGGGGCTGGGAGGCCCCCCTACACAAAATCTTTAATGCCATTGGGACCTGGCCCACCCGCGGGACTATAAAACAACACGCATGGTAGCCCAAGCTTGTTTTAAAAAAAAATGTATTTACCTCAAATTTGCAAATCCTGCAAATTCACAGCCAAAACATAATTTAAAAATATATATTTTTGCTCTGGGCTAAGGGGTCAGGTTGTCTCTACCCTGGCCCCTTTTCTTTATTATTTTACTCTTTTTCTGGGACTTGGCTGAAGCTGGATCCCAAGATAGCTACCAACACTTCCTGGTTTGAAGTGTTGGCAGCGAATCAGAGCTTTGCATTTCCCTGTACAAGCTTGTCTTTCTTTGCGCATGCTTGCGGGCCAGAGAGATACAAATTTGTATTTCCCTGAATTTCAAAAAAATTACTGAACGTATTTACACTAACTAATAAAAAGCACAATCCGTGTACCGACATTAGCTTTCTGCTGAATATGGCGTAATTCCGTCAAGCGGTTTGGGCTGTAGAGGCGTTGACAGATCAAATGGGAATTAACATGGGAAACACAATGGGGGTCATTACAACATTGGCGCTAAAAGCCGCTTACCGCCGGGCAGAAAACTGCCAACACACCACCGTGGCTGCGGAATTCCGCCTTGGTCATTATGACCCACAGCTCGGAATCCGCCAAAATGCAGACACCCACACAAGTCCGCCACACCAAAGGTCAGTGATAAACTGGCAAAAACAAAACCTCCACTGTCACGCCAACAGGAATACGCCCACACTATCACGAATCCATGCGGCGGTCTTTCAACTGTGGTATTCCATTGGCGGTACACACTACCGCGCTCAAAATACACACACTCTTACAAAACACATCCACATTGGACAATTCCAAATACACTCACCTGATACACATGCACACACCACTCCCACACACCCAAAACAATATAAAACACATACCCACACCACCCACAAACCCCTACAACAACAACTGCGACTGAAGGCCACAGAGATACACCACCATCTACAAACGAGCATCCACAGGCACTCAACACCATCACCCACATAACATCCATGCACCTCACACAACACACCACTAAATATCACCCCACACATCACAACACACACCAACCCACACATCACCCACAGCACTCCATGGCACGGCAAAGACACCCCAGGTTCTCTGAGGAGGAGCTCAGGGTCATGGTGGATGAAATCATCCGGGTAGAGCCACAGCTATTCGGATCACAGGTGCTGCACACCTCCAAAGCTAGGAAGATGGAGCTATGGCGAAGAATCGTGGACAGGGTCAATGCAGTGGGACAGCACCCAAGAAATAGGGATGACATCAGGAAGCGGTGGAACGACCTGCGGGGGAAGGTGCATTGCGTGGTCTCAAGACACCACATCACGGTACAGAGGACTGGCGGCAGACTCCCACCTCCTCCCCCACAACTAAAAACATGGGAGGAGCAGGTCTTGGCTATTCTGCATCCTGAGGGCCTCGCAGGAGTAGCTGGAGGAATGGACTCTGGAAAGTCAAATCTTCACTACTATATCCCCCACCCTACCTGCATGCCATCACATGCCCCCACCCCCATCACTCATACTCCTCACAAATGTCCCAATAACACAAACCACCCATCCCAACACCAAGCCCTGCATGCAACACCAAAGCATGGACACCCATCACCAAAGCATCCCAAGTACAGATACCCATACACCCCCCTAAAGCATCATCACACAAGGTCCCACACAGGAATGCAAGCACTGGGGTACTCAGTCAACCACCCATTGCACACCATGGCACACACAGATGCAATAATTATGCTTTTACACCCCTGCAGGACCCCTACCCAACATCACCACACAGGAGGGTCCAGACATGTCCACACCACCCACAGAAGAGGCCCACAGTGATGACAGCAGCTCTGTCCAACTGGATCTAGACGACCAGCCCGGCCCATCTGGGACCTCAGAACAGTCAGTTCCCCTCACACAGTCACAGGCCACTACAGAGCTTCCTCCCTCTTGAAACACCAGCACAGCACCCACCCAGCGGGCCCATACCTCTGTCCCCAGGACACGTCAATCAGCAGTGTGTCCACCACTACAGGGAACCCAGGCTAACCCACCACCCCAACAACAGGGACCTGGGGACAGTGGCAGTGGGCACACCGTTCAGGGGACAGAGGCCCAGGGAAATAGGGGAACTGGGAGGGCTGCTGTGCGACATGGGGAGGACAGGCCCAGGGAACCCACTCTCCATGAGGCCCTCTCCAGCATCATGGGAGCCTACCATCATTCCCAGGAGATGATGGCAACAGTACTGGCCAAGTTTCAGGAGACCCAGCGGCTGCAGGAGGAACAGTATTTGGGCTTCAGGGAGGAACTCAAATATATCAATTCCTCCCTGTGCACCATTGTAGGGGTGCTGAAGGAAGTCATCAACACCAGGAGGGACACTGTGGCACAACAAGGGGCCCCTGACACTAGCCTGGACGATGAACTGCCCACCACCTCCGCCGGCGCTAGTGGACAGGAGGCACTGCCACAGGACCACCGCACCAGCACTCCACCCCCTGCAGAGGGAGAACCACCCCACAAACGGTCCCTGAGATCCAGGACAAAGACAGAGAACGATGCCAAGACCCCCACCAAGAAATAAGACCACCCTGATTGTCATCCTTTTGTCCCACCTTGTCACCCTGTCCATCCTCAAACTGCCCCAGCTCCACTTCCTATGCCCCTTTGGACAATGCACCTGTGAGACTAATAGCTTGGACTCTGCCATGGACATTCCTTCACCATCACCCCTCACCATTTTACAACCCCCTCCAATATTGAGCACTTAAATAAACACCCTTAAAGCACAAAACAATCTGGAGTCTGACTGTGATTTCGAATTAGTGAATTAGCAATTACAGTGACAAAATGCTCTTTCAAATGTAATGTCAACATACCTATGTCACACAGCTCTAGTCCATGAGGAAACAAAGCAGATGTCACACAGTGGGACACACATCTGTGAAATGGTAAGGGAAAGTGACAACTCAGTGACTATACACTGGGTGAAAATGACAGACAGTAGAGAGGTAGTAGTTTTAAAGTACATGTAGCAGGCAGGTTTGTCTTCTTACCTGTGTCTCACTGAGTTCTTGTTGTCGATGTCCTCTTCTTCTGCTTCCTCGTCTTCACTGTCCACAGGCTCCACTGCCACAACACCTACATCTGGACCATCCTCCTGCAGAAAAGGCACCAGTCGTCGCAAAGCCAAGTTGTGAAGCATACAGCAGGCCACGATGATCTGGCACACCTTCTTTGGTGAGTACAATAGGGATCCACCTGTCATATGGAGGCACCGAAACCTGGCCTTCAGGAGGCCGAAGGTCCGCTCTATAATCCTCCTAATATGCCCATGGGCCTCATTATAGCATTCCTCTGCCCTTGTCCTGTGATTCCTCACTGGGGCCAGTAGCCATGACAGGTTGGGGTAACCAGAGTCACCTGCAAATGGAGAGGGACAACTGTTAGACACACGCTAACTCTTAGGGACATCCCCAGAACCAGACAACTATTCCCTCTGATTTGGGTCCAGGTGCTCACTTAATAGCCACACCCGGTGCCTCTATAGTTGCCCCATCACATAAGGGATGCTGCTATTCCGCAGGATGTAAGCGTCATGCACTGAGCCAGGGAATTTTGCATTAACATGGGAGATGTACTGGTCTGCCAAACTCACCATCTGCACATTCATCAAATGGTAACTCTTCCGGTTTCTGTACACCTGTTCACTCCTGTGGGGGGGACCAAGGCCACATGTGTCCCATCAAAGGCACCTATGATGATAGGGATATGTCCCAGGGCATAGAATTCACCTTTCACTGTAGTCAATTCCTCCACCTGAGGGAAAACGATGTAGCTCTGCATGTGTTTCCGCAGGGCAGACAACACTCTGGACAACACGTTGGAAAACATAGGCTGGGACATACCTGATGCTATGGCCACTGTTGTTTGAAATGACCCACTTGCTAGTAAATGGAGTACTGACAGCACCTGCACTTGAGGGGGGATTACTGTGGGATGGCGGATAGCTGATATCAGGTCTGGCTCCAACTGGGCACACAGTTCCTGGATTGTGACACGATCAAGCCTGTAGGTGATGATCACATGTCCTTCCTCCATTGTCGACAGGTCCACCAGCGGTCTGTACACCGGAGGATTCCGCCATCTCCTCACATGCCCCAGCAGACAGTGCCTATGGAGGAGAACAGCGAGCACAGAGTCAACCAACTCTGAGGTACATAAACACAACTTACTGGTACGCACCGCCGCGGACGTGACCGCCATTTTCTCACTGTTCAATCACTCGATACCTGTTCTTCGACAGGAGAGAACCTACACTGCAAGTGCTGCTGTGACCTCAGTCTGGAAGAGACAATGGCTCGTGCGTCTGGGGAAAGGGCCCCTGCCTTCAGCACGGAGGATTTGGAGAAACTCGTGTATGGGGTCCTCCCCCAGTACACGCTACTCTACGGTCCTCCAGACAAACAGGTAAGTACACCGTTACCATGCTGTATGGGCAATGTCTGTGTGGAGTGGGGTGGATGAAAGATAGGGGGGGAGAATGAGGCGTGCATGAAACGACGGCGAGTGCATGTGCCACATGGCAAGGGTAGGGATGCAGGTCAATGACTGTGATGGTGCAGTTGGTAATTACTTCTCTTTTTCCCCTGTACAATTCCTGTAGGTCAGCGCCCACCAGAAGAAGGATATTTGTCGTGCCATCGCCAAAGGAAGTCCAGACCTTGGGGGTCTACCACAGACAGAGCACCCACTGCCGGAAAAGATGGGAGGACATTCGCTGCTGGAGCAAGAAGACGGCGGAGGCCCAGCTGGGGATGGCCTCCCAACGTGGGAGGGGTGCCCGTCGCACCATGACCCCACTGATGTTCAGGATCCTGGCGGTGGCATACCTGGAGTTGGATGGGCACTTGAGGCATCACAGCAGCAACAAGGGGGCGAGTGCACTCATTCAGCTGATTCAGCGTGCATTGGAGGTGTCTGGGTGGGGGAGGTGGGCTGTGGGTTCCCCTAGGCCAGGGCGAGTTTGCTAGTTAAGTCCCCTTTTTCAGGCAATCCCTGTGGCACCCCACCCCACCTGGGTACAGTGCCAACTACACCTAGTCAGGCTTCTGTGACATTCATGTGTGCAGAAATCGGCCATATCCTTTTAAGCCATGTCCCAGGGATTGCATAGTGGACCCCAAGTGCGCGGCGTAGTGCAGGGGTTTTCTGTGTCTGTCGTGTCTGCCAACGGTAGCGGTATTGCATGCACTCAACATGTCTTTCTTCTGTCCCCCCCCCCCTTTTTGTGGTCTCCCTGTACTTGTGTGGATTAGCATCATCAGGCGGAAGAGCAGTGGCACCGGAGCAGGAGGGAGCTGCATACCACATGGCCCTTGAGGGCGACACTACGGACTCCGAATTCACCAGTGTGGGACAGAGGGCGAGGGGAGCTCCATGGCGGGGAAAGGAGCTGACACCAGCAATACAGACTCCTCCTCTGATGGGAGCTCCTTTGAGGCCCCATCTGTGCCCCCTGCCTCTACAGGTACAGCCACCACCCCACCTTCCAGCACCGCCATCCCAGCAGCCCCTCAGCCTTTGCCCCGTGCCCGCTCACCCAGGAGGGTGGGCATCACCTTCGCCCCAGGCACCTCAGCCCCTGCCCCAGTCACCCCTGCTGCCCTCAGTGAGGAGGCCATTGACCTCCTCAGGTCCCTCACTGTTGGGCAGTCTACCAGTTTGAATGCCATTCAGGGTCTAGAGAGGCAGTTGCATTCCTGGGGGGGCATTCATTCTGGTCAGGCAGCCCAACAGCAAGCTTTTCAGACTCTGGCCTCATCACTGATGGCAGCCATTGTCCCTGTCTCTAGCCTCGCCCCTCCAACTTACTCCACCCAGACCCACACCCCTGTACCTCAGTCTATCCCAAGCACACCTTCAGAGCAGCATGCACACACCTCAACACACAAAGGAAGCTCTGGCAAACATAAGCACCACACATCCCACAGGCATTCACGCAAGCATCATACACATGCAGACACACCAACATCCACTGCCTCCACTGTGTCCCCCTCCTCCTCGTCTCCCTCCTCCCTCCCTGTCTCGTCTCCACTCACACCTGCATGCACTACATCTTCAGCCACTACGTCCATCACTAGCACACCCACAACCACACCCCGCTCACGTGCAGTCACCACCCCCACTACCATTCACTCATCCCCTGTGCCCTCTCCCAGTGTGTTTCTGAAGCCACCTCCCAAGGTACACAAATGCAGCCACACGCCCACCCAACAGCCATCCACCTCACGACAGCCTCCAGCCCATGAACCTTCACCCAAAGTCAGCAAACGTACACCTCCTACGACCACAACCTCTTCCTCCACTCCCAAACCCCCTCCAGCTACCCGTCCCAGTCTTCCTAAGAAACTTTTCCTGTCCAACCTTGACCTCTTTCCCTTGCCTTCCCCACCCCGTCAGTCTCCTAGGGCCCGACTCTCCAGGTCCCAAACTGCCACCTCAGCCACAACGTCGGCGGGACAGTGGTGCCAGTAGTCACCGGATTATGGAGTGCGCCAGGCAGCAGGGCAGGCAGTGTGGCAAGGAACCACAGCGCGGATAGTTCCCCATCTGTCAAGCATCAAAAGTTGGAGAGTGCCTGGCGGGAGAGGGGAAAGACAGCAGCCACCAAAGCTGCTCCCAGGGGTACAGTTGAGATTGTGGCTACAGCTGCAACACCATCCAAGGTGGGGAAAGGGCACAAGAAAACCGGCAAGTCTGGGAAGATCAGCACGGCAGACAAGACCACCATCAGCCCCGCTGCCCAGAAGGTGACCTCCAGCAGCCACACTGCCCCAGACAGTACCGCTGTCAGCAGTCCCGCTGCCCAGGAGGCGACCGCCAGCAGCGACACTGCCCCAGACAAGACTGCCAGCAGCAGCTCTGCTGCCCAGGAGGCGACTGCCAGCAGCCACACTATGCCAGACAGGACCGCCAGCAGCAGCCCCGCTGCCCAGGAGGCGACCACCAGCAGCCACACTGCCCCAGACAGGACCGCCAGCAGCAGCCCCGCTGCCCAGGAGGCGACCGCCAGCAGACGCACTGCCACAGACAGGACCACCAGCAGCTGAACCGCTGCCAAGGACACCACCGCCACAAGCACTGCTGCCAAGGACACCGCCGCCACAAGCACCGCTGCCAAGGACTCCGCCGCCACAAGCATCGCAGGCCCATGAGCACAAAAACCTCTGCCACTACTGAGGCCGCCACGAGCAGGATGAAGCACTCTGGGCACAAGGCCCCCTCCAGAACCAGTGGAGATTGTCATCCACTACCTCAGTCCTTGGCAGGATGAAACACTCTGGGCACAAGGCCCCCTCCAGAACTAGTGGAGATTGACATCCACTTGAGAGACTGTGGCTTTGCACTCCCCAGGATTGAACAGTGGGCAACCCACCCACTGTAAAGACTTGAGAGACTGTGGCTTTGCACTCCCCAGGATTGAACAGTGGGCAAACCACCCACTGTAGAGACTTGAGAGACTGTGGCTTTGCATTCCCCAGGATATAGCAGTGGGCAACCCTCCCACTGTAGAGACTTGAGAGACTGTGGCTTTGCACTCCCCAGGATTGAACAGTGGGCATGGGGCCCCCTCGTGGCTTTGGCGTCATGCACTCAACCGGATGAGGAGCCTTCCCCTTCCCTTCCCCCTGAGGTGCCTGTTTTACTTCTATCTGATGCCCCTGCAGTGTTCTCTCCGTCTTGTTCGGCTATCTTTTGTGGGCCTCACCCATGCCTTTTGGGCCCAGTGAGCCACGGACTATGATGGTGGACTCCCTTGGACTTGTGTTCTTGGTGTATATAATTGTATATAGTATAAATGTATATATTTGTAAATATTTTTGATGTATGTAATTGAATATATCACAATTTTTCAACTCTTTTCCTTTTGTCCTTGCATTCTTCCAGGAGGGGTTGGGGGGTGTAACTGTGATGTATCAATATGTATTAGCGTGTGTGTTGTAGTGGGTGAGGGTGGGGGTGTTGCGTGTTGCTTGTGTGTGTCACTGTTTTTTCCCTCCCCCTCCCCTGTGTCGTAGGTGCAGTACTCACCGTTGTCTTCGCCGCCGGCATTCGTGCTCCTGGTAGAGGAGCAGGAAGATAAAGGCTGGCAGAATCTGGAGCTCGGGTTCCATGGCGTCCTGGTTCGTCGTAGGGTGTGTAGAGGTGAGCGTTTTCCCTTCGAAGTCCTGTTTCCGCCATGTTTTTGTTTGCGGTGAATCTGCCCCGGAAAAGGTGGCGGATTGGTGGGTTGTAATACTGTGGGTGGTACATTGTCTTCCGCCTGTCTGTTGGCGGTTACCGCCGCGGTGTTTGTTTGTACCGCTGTGGCGGTCGGAGTGTTGAAGTGTCTGTCTATGTTAGCGGTTTCCGCCACGGTCGTGATTCAATTTTTTTTACTGCCGGCCTGTTGGTGGTTTACCGCCGCTTTAACACCAACCGCCAGCGTTGTAATGACCACCAATGTCTTTTGATCCCCCCGTTCTTCTTAGGCCACACACGTATCTGCACGCAACAAGAATCACTGTAACAGTTTCTTTGGAAAAGATCCGTCAAATGGCACCAAAGATATAGGCAAGTCAAAAAATGCATTATCTATGGAAACATGATCCTAACTATAACTACCTAGTAGCTACTGCCACTTGGTAATATATATATATATATATATATATATAACTATTTGCTTTCACCAGTAGGTAATTATAGTTAAGATCATGTTTTCATAGAAAATGCATTTTTTTTGCCAAATAATTTGACGCCACTTCACAAACCTTGAAGACATTTTCAAAACCTGTACTTCAGTCAGTTCAGCTGCTGTCTTGCAAGCTTTGAGATCATCCGTGCAGCAGGGGCTGAGAAAAAGGGGGAGTCCCAAAACATACTTTTCCTATTCATTTTCCCATAGGGTCTTTGGACACGCCTACAGCCCGAACAACTGAACGGTATTACACCACATTTGGCAGAAATCTGAATCTTGTTTCCTCATTTTGCTTTTTGTGATATAGTGTAAATCTGCTCAGTAGTTGTGAAGATATTCAAGGTAAAAAAATATAGATATCTAATTATGGGGATCCTCTGTGGATCCAACTGTCCCCGTGACATCTGATTAGATGCCAACACTTCAACAAGGATCTGTTGGCAGCCATTTTGGGACTCGGCTTCACCTGAGTTCCACAAAAAAAGATTAAAAAAAAGAAAAGGACCCAGTGTAAGGACAACTTGAGCCCCTAGCCTTGGTACAGGTGTCACCCAGGAACCCTGCCAAGGCTAAAAATCATTCTTTGTAAAGAAAATCTCATATGAATCTGTGGATTTTTCTGCGAGTTAAATAAGAAATGTATCCCCTGTGCTTTTTCTTTACTATACCACCGGGTGGGCCAGGTCCTGGGAGCACTGGGGGTAGAAAAAAGGAGGGGTCCCATGGGACCTCTCTCCTTGGGCTTATGGTAGTTCAGGGACAACCACCTCCCTTGAGCTAAGATATAAAAGTATTCAGGGGGGTGCACAGCCCCCCCCCCATGCCCTGGGGACCACCACCTCACCATGGCAAAAGTTAATAAATGAATGAGGGTTGGCCCACATGGCCCGGCACAGCCCCGTGGACTGCCACCTTCCTGAATCAAATATACTTTATTAGAAGCGGGGGGTCTGGGCACCCCCCCTGCTGCCCTGGGGGCTGCCCCCTCCCTAGGGCAATTATTAGATTGTATGGGGGGCACATGCCCCCCTGTGTCCCTATAATTGCCACCGCCCTGGGACTAAAATAAAATAATGAAGGGGGTCTGTCATGGACCCTCAGACCTGCGGACCACCATCTTCCTGGGGCTAAAATAAATATAAGAGGGGGCCGCAAGCCCCATCTCGGAGGCATAGATGGCCCTGGGGACCACCACCCTAGGGCCACCTTCTGCTACTTTCCGAGTTGCCCACCCTCGGGAGATAGCTGTTTGCTCTTTCTTGGCTGGAACGGATAGCTCCCACCAAGCAAAAGCAAACATAACTCCACTTTCTGCAAGTGGGAGCTGGCAAACAGCTCCTGCATGCAGAAAACGGAGCTTACATTTGTTTCCCTGCATGCAAATATGCATGCAGGGAAACAGTTGAAAAGATTGCTTCCGCAAGTATGGAGCTGCTATTTATGGCAGCTGCCTGCTTGTGGGAGCAATGCCCATTCCCGCAGGACATGGGGAGCCAGCTAGGACCGCAGGGGCCTTGAAGCTACACCCACAGTCCTGCCACTTTCTCTCTCTCTTTTCCATCTCAGTGATTTGAATGTCATAGATATGACTCAACACTGTATTGGAAAGAGTCACCTGTGGCCTAGCGATTAGGGTCTCTGACCTGTACACCAAAGGTTGAGAGTTGCAGTCTAGATGTGTCAGTGGTCATTTCCCTCCTTTAATTTGTTTTCACCTTCAAATATTTAAGGTACATACCAAAAGATGATCTCACTCTTTTTACTTGAAAAATAAATTGTATTTTTCTATGTGTCCAGAAATATTTAATTCTTTGTATATCATTCTCAACGCCTAAAAAACCTCTCTATTGCCCTTTCTATCTCTCAATCTCTTTTTCTAATTCTATCTGTCTCTTAATCGCTCATGTTCTCTCACTCACTCTTTCTTTTCCATCCCATAATGGGGGGTTATTAGGGGCTGGCTGCAGAGCCTGCCCCTTGGGCCTATCCCCTCTGTATTCAGTCAAAGGCTGTGCATGGCACGGGGTTGGGTGGTTATAGGGGCTTGCCCACAGGCCCTGTCTGCAGGCAGGTTCCACAGCCAACCCCCAATGTGCAAGGCCAAAGGTCGTGTGTGGCACGGCATTAGGTGACTATAAGGGGTTGGCTTCTTCGGCCAAATTTCGCCCTGCACTGCCGAAGGCCATCCCCGGCAGTGGCTGGATTAACGATTAGTAATGAAAATTACATTACATTAAAGAAATAGAAATTCACTAAAAATAACAAAGGTTACAGGGACGTATAGTTAGGAAATGTAATTTAAAGAAATTAAAAATCATAGGTTACAGGGACGTTGTAGTTAGGTTCTGAATTTACTTGTGCAAAACCATTCAGCAGTTATAATTAAGAGTTAGTTCAAGTAACTATAACTCGCACCCTAAGGTAACTATAACTTTCGCCCTCGCTATGCACTTCTAATTATCCCAGATATTACAGCACTCATGACAACTTCTATAACATCCTTAAAAATATAAATGAAAAAAACATCAGCGGTCAAATTGTTGAAGTAAATACTGTGTGAAGGTGCCTGAGTTACAGTTACTTGAAATAACTAACTTGAATAACTCTCTATATAAATAACCTTAACTATAGCTACTGAATTTGTATGGTTTCATGCGGGTAAATTCAGAACCTAGCTATATATATATATGTATATATACAGATATATATATACTCAGTGAAAAAACGCAAGGGTACAGGGACATTTTAGTTAGGCTCACATTTTAAACATACCGAACCATAGAAATTCACCTGTTATAATAAGAGTTATCTCAAGTAACTATAACTCGTGTCCTAAAGCACATCCAATGGGTGAGAGGGGAAGGGAGAGGTAAGATGTGTATTCAGGCATCGTATTGATAGTGCATCCAGGGCATGCTGAGCCAGCCTAAGAGGGCATTGGTTGGCGTCATTTAGATGAGTCTAGTAGTACAGTCCTACTTAGGTATTGCTGGAGGTGTGAGGGTTGGCAGACAGGTGTAGGTAGTAGTTACATGTCATGACATGATGTAGTAATGTGTCTTTGCAAATGACATTGTATTGTGACAGATGTACATGTTTAGCTGTGTCAATGGGAGGTGTATGTTAACCAATTTGTCTCATCTCTCTCTCTCATTGTGTGCATCAGCATCATCTGGTAAAAGAGCAGGGGCACAGGTGAGTGGGGAAGCAGCAGCCCATGGGACCCAGGAAGGTAGCACCACTGACACCAAGGGACCCAGTGGGATGGAGGGCGAGGGGAGTGCTACAGAGAAGACTGGATCCAATTCCTCATCTTTGGAATCCTCCTCCAGTGACACTCCCTGGCAGTGGCGGATCCATCTGGGACCACCCCAGCACCATTTTTGTCCACCCCCCCCTTACTACCAACGCCCACTCTGTAGCTCTCCACCCAGTTGCCCGTACCCACTGACCCAGGAGGGTGGGCGTCTCCTTTGCCACAGACACTTCTTCCCCTGCCCCAGTCAGCCCTGCTGCCCTTAGTGAGGAGGCTATTGACCTCCTGAGGTCCATCTCTGTGGGTCAGTCAACCTTCATGAATGCCGTCCAGGGACTGGCATCTCAAGTACAACAGAGTAATGTGTACTGGAGGGCATTTACAGTGCCATGGCTGGCCTCCAGAGATCCTTTGAGGCTCTGGCCTCCACTCTGACAGCAGCCAGTGTCCCTTTGTCTACCGTCTCCTCTCCAACTATCTCTTCTCAAACCCAAAACACTCTCCCCATCCCATCCAAAGCACACATACACACAAACATGCATCCACTTCAACAGACAAGGGTTCCACAGACAAACTCCAAAAGACCCACCACTGGCATGCACACAAGTAACACCCACCTGCAGACACGCCTACATCCATTCCCTACACTGACTCCCAACAGACAAACCTGCAGCCACCACAGCATAATTGACAGACCCAGCCACCAGTTCCATCTTACCCACAGTCTGCACAATATCGGACCTGCAGACAACCACCCGTCACCACATCCGCACCAACCACTGACACCCCCACATGCAGCAGATGGACCATACCTGCAGACACCACCCCAACAGACAGTCACCCATCCACCACGGCTTCTCCCAGCACCTCCTCCCAAAACACCTAAATGCCCGCACTCACCCATTCAACATACACCCAACACCTATTCCACGCACGCACTTGCATTCATACCATCCGGACCAACACATCTTACAACCACTCCTTCCCCCTCCACTCCTTCTCCCTCCACTCCCAAACCCTTTTGCCATGACCACCCTGTATGTGTAAAAAGGTGTTCCTCTCAGGGTTTTCCCTGTTCCCTATCCCTCTCCCACCCCACGAGAACTCCAAGCGCTCTGTTTCCCTCCCCAAGTTTAGCACTTACACCTCCAAGTCCTTCCCTGGCTCCCACCCCCGGTAGTGCAAATGCCTCTCCCCCTGCCAAGAAGTCTACCCTTCCCATGGTCAGGCCCAAGGACCCCCCTCCCAAGCCTAAGGACCCCCCTCCCAAGCCTAAGCTCAAGCCTAAGGACTCCCCCTCCCAAACACAAATCCTTCCCCCTAATCCCTGAGGTGCCTGCCTGCCCCCTTAATACCCCTACCCTGTGGAGGTCATTTTGCAGTCAGGAGTCAAGTAAGGGCACTGGTAGGTGCCATTTGTGCCTTGTGCACCTGAGACTTCGGACTGGCCAATGGCCTTATGTATATTTGTACATAGTTACCTATTTATTTGATTGCATATTAATACATCTGGTCCAACCTGCTCTTGGCTTCAATGGTAAAATACTTGTCCTGCCTTTCTTCTTTCTTTATACATGAGTGTTTAGTGTTTGTGGCCTTTGGTTTGCGTGTGTGTGACTTGTGTGTGTGTGTTGGTTGTGCTAGCTGTTGTGCCTGGCCTGGATGTGTGTGTGTGTGTGTGTGTGTGGGCCTGCTATTGGTCCCGCTGTCATTGCTGTGTTTTGGATAAGTTTGTGTTTGTTCTATGCATGTGTTTAGCCAAATTGTGTATAGTTTGTGTTGGTATGTGTTAGACCTGACATGCTTTAGGGTGGCCACCCCTAACTTTTTGCCTGCCTCCCTCCACTTTTTGGACCTGTTTTTGCTGGCTCTTAGACTCTGCGCACTTTACCACTGCTGACCAGTGCTAAAGTGCATATGCTCTCTCCCTTTAAACATGGTAACCTTGGATCATACCTGATTGGACTATTTAATTTACTTATAAGTCCCTAGTAAGGTGCACTATATGTGCCTAGAGCCTGTGGATTAAATGCAACTAGTGGGCCTGCAGCACTGGTTGTGCCACCCACTTATGTAGCCCGTTTACCTTGACTCAGGCCTGCCATTGCAGGGCCTGTGTGTGCAGTTTCACTGTCACTTTGACGTGGCATTTAAAAGTACTTGCCAAGCCTAAACCTCCCCTTTTTCCACATATAAGTCACCTCTAATGTGTGCACTAGATAACCGCTAGAGCAGAGTGCTGTGTGAGCGAAAGGCAGGACATGTACCTGTGTAATTTACATGTCCTGGTAGTGCAAAACTCCTAAATTCGTTTTTGCACTACTGTGAGACCTGCTCCCTTCATAGGCTAACATTGGGGCTGCCCTCATACAGTATTGAAGTGGTAGCTGCTGATCTGAAAGAAGTAGGAAGGCCATATTTAGTATGGCCAGAATGGTAATACCAAATCCTGCTGACTGGTGAAGTTGGTTTTAATATTACTATTCTAGAAATGCCACTTTTAGAAAGTGAGCCTTTCTTTGCACTTAAATCTTTCTGTGCCTTACAATCCACGTTTGACTGGGCTTGGTTGACAGCTCCTTGTGCATTCACTCAGAGGGTACTCAGCCTCACTTGCATACATCTGCATTTTGAATGGGTCTTCCTGGGATGGGAGGGTGGAGGACCTGCTCTCAGACAAAGGACTGCCACACCCCCTACTGGGACCCTGGCAGAAAGGATTGAACTGAAAGGGGACCTGGTGTACTTCTTAGCCACTCTTTGAAGTCTCCCCCACTTCAAAGGAACATTTGGGTATAAAACAGGGCCTCTGCCCTACCTCATCAGACATTTGCTGGAGAAGAAACCTGAACCAGAACCTGCATCCTGCCAAGAAGAACTGCCTGGCTGCCCAAAGGACTCACCTGACTGCTTTCTCCAAAGGACTGCTGCCTTGCTGTTGCCCTGCTGCCTTGCTGAACTCTTGTCTGGCTGTAAAAGTGCTCTCCAAGGGCTTGGATAGAGCTTGCCTCCTGTTCCCTGAAGTCTCAGGACCAAAAAGACTTCTCTTTTTCATTTGGACTCTTCGGGCGCCGAAAATATCGACTCACAGCTTTCTCCGCGGCAAGAAAATTGCAGCACACCGACGCTGATCGACGCGACACCTTCGGGGTGACCGGAACTTCGACGCACCGCCTCGCAAGGACAACACTGCCCAGAGGGGAAATCGACGTGACGCCTGCCGTGAGAGCGAAACTTCGACGCGCAGCCGGAAAACAAGCAGGAGATTCCACGCACAGACCCCAGACATCTGGTAATCCCGCGACCCACAGAAAGAGACTGTCTGCGCGCCGGAAAACGACGCACGACTTCCCCGCGTGAAAAATAACGACGCAAGTCCGTGTGTGCTGGGGAGAAATCGACGCACATGCCATTTTTCCACGTATCTCTTCTTCTGCGGCCCTTTGCGGAGATTTTCCACTCCAAACCAGGTACTTTGTGCTTGAAAGAGACTTTGTTTGCTTTTTAAACACTTAAGACACTTTGGTGGTCATTACAACCCTGGTGGACGGTGTTAAAGTTGCGGTAATACCGCAAACAGGCCGGCGGACAAAAAAAGGGAATTAATACCCTGGCGGAAAATGCCAACAAAGACAGCCACATTAACACACCACCCGCCACAGCGGTACAGACAAGCAGCGTGGGAGTTACCGCCAACAGACAGGCGGAAGACAATGTACCGCCCACACTATTACAACCCGCCAATCCGCCACCTTTTCCGGGGCGGATTCACCGTGGATAAAAACACGGCGGAAACAGTTTCTGCAATGGGAAAACGCTCACCTGAACACATCCCACAAGGAAGGAGGACACCATGGAGCCGGAATTACAAATACTCCCTGCCCTTGTCTTTCTGCTCCTTTACGACCAACAGCTACGTAGGCGCAGAAGATACCGGTGAGTACTGCATCTACGACACGGGGAGGGGTGAGGCAAAAGTCAGGGGGACACCCACCGAACACCCCCACCCTCGCATTATACAACATACACACCAATGCAGTCACAAAAATCACATTAACAACCCACAATTCCCCCGGAAGAATGCAACGACAATGCGAAATTCGGGCAAACATTGTAATGTGCCAATATACATGTCATACAAAAATATACAGATATATATCTCAAAATCACTCTTATTTACACATACAATCCGAGAAGTAGTGCAGATATGTACACAACAATGTCCGTGCACCAACAGTCCAAAAAAGCATGGGCGAGGCCCACAATAGATACCTGCCCAAAATCCGAGAGAACTCTGCCGGGGCATCAGATAGAAACACTACAGGCACCTCAGGGGGAAGGGAAGGGGCGGGCACTCAGCCACATGAATGCGGAGCCAGATCCACGACGGGGCTCCATGCCCATTGATGTATCCTGGGGAGTGCAAAGCCACAGTCTCTCAAGTCTTTACAGTGAGTGGTTTGCCCACTGTGCCATCCTGGGGAGTGCAAAGCCACAGTCTCTCAAGTCTTTACAGTGGGTGGTTTGCCCACTGTGCCATCCTGGGGAGTGCAAAGCCACAGTCTCTCAAGTCTTTACAGTGGGTGGTTTGCCCACTGTACCATCCTGGGGAGTGCAAAGCCACAGTCTCTCAAGTAGATGCAGGTCTCCACTGGTTCTGGAGGGGGACTGGTGCCCAGACTGGATGAGTCTCCCCGTGAAAGTTCCTGTCCTGTCACTGTCCCAGCTGCACATGGGATAAGGATGCCTGATGTGGCGGTCCATTCATTCCTACACGGTGCATGCCCTGTTCAGCGGTGCTTTTCCATGGCGGTCTTTGCCCTGTTCAGCGGTGCTTTGCCATGGCGGTCTTTGCCCTGTTCAGCGGTGCTTTGACATGGCGGTCTTTGCCCTGTTCGGCGGTGCTTTGCCATGGCGGTCTTTGCCCTGTTCAGCGGTGCTTTGACATGGCGGTCTTTGCCCTGTTCAGCGGTGCTTTGCCATGGCAGTCTTTGCCCTGTTCAGCGGTGCTTTGCCATGGCAGTCTTTGCCCTGTTCAGCGGTGCTTTGCCATGGCGGTCTTTGCCCTGTTCAGCGGTGCTTTTCCATGGCGGTTCTGGACTGTTCAGCGGTGCTTTGCCGTGGCGGTCTTTGCCCTGTTCAGCGGTGCTTTGACATAGCGGTCCTTGCCCTGTTCAGCGGTGCTTTGACATGGCGGTTCTGGAATGTTCAGCAGTGCTTTGACATGGCGGTTCTGATACTGACATTGGTGTGTGGTATGACGATCTCCACACTGGTCATTGGTGTGTGGCATGACGATCTCCACACTGGACATTGGTGTGTGGCATGACGATCTCCACACTGGGCATTGGTGTGTGGCATGACGTTCCATCATTGGCCAGCGGGGCTGTGGCATCCTGTCCCCTCCTGGGCTGTGACTCCGGCGGTGGTTTCTGGACCAGTGACGATACTTGGGCCCTCCTTGGCTGTGACTCTGGCGGTGGTCTCCTGACCAGTAACGACATTTGTGCCCTCCTGGGCTGTGACTCTGGCGGTGGTCTCCTGACCAGTAACGATACTTGTGCCCTCCTGGGCTGTGACTCCGGCGGGGGTCTCCTGACCAGTAACGATACTTGTGCCCTCCTGGGCTGTGACTCAGGCGGTGGTCTCCTGACCAGTAACGATACTTGTGCCCTCCTGGGCTGTGACTCCGGCTGTGGTTTCTGGACCAGTGACGATACTTGTGCCCTCCTGGGCTGTGACTCCGGCGGTGGTTTCTGGACCAGTGACAATACTTGTGCCCTCCTGGGCTGTGACTCCGGCGGTGGTTTCTGAACTAGTGACGATACTTGTGCCCTCCTGGGCTGTGACTCCGGCGGTGGTTTCTGGACCAGTGACGATACTTGTGCCCTCCTGGGCTGTGACTCCGGCGGTGGTTTCTGGACCAGTAATGACACTTGGGCCCTCCTGGGCTGTGACTTTGGCGGTGGTCTCTGGACCAGTGACGACGGTGCTGGCGGTTGTGTCTGGACCGCCGGAAATGATGGCGCACTTCTCTGCCGTGACACTCACAACAGGCTGGGCAGACTTCCTCTGGACCTTTCCCCCCCTTTTTTGGAGTTACAGCTGACTCACCAATCACCTTCGATCCCATGTCACTTGTTGTCCCACCAGGAGTCTTGACACGGTCCCGTCGTCCACTCTCCAATTTCAGAGCCTTTACAGGGGGTGGGCTGCCAGTGCCTTGGCTCCGGGTCCTACTGCCTGCCCTGGTGGACGGTGCACTCCAAAAACCTGTAACACGCACCACTGGTACTGGAGGCTTTTTGGCTGAGGCGCTACGATGGGACTGATGAATTTGAGGGGGGGTGGGGGCAAAAAGGTCAATTTGACATAGGGACAGTTTCTGACGGACACTGGGGTGGGTAGCTGGAGGGGGTCTGGGAGTGGAGGTAGAGGAGGTGGTTGTAGGAGGTGTCACTTTAGGTGTTTTGGGTGCAGGTGCAGGTACTGGAGGCTGTTGTGAGGTGGATGGATGTTGGGTGAGTGATTGCCGGCGTTTGTGTACTTTGGGAGGGGGCGTCACAGACACACTGGGAGAGGACACAGGGGACGTGTAAATGGCAGTGGAGGTGGTGATTGCAGGTGAGCGGCTTGTGGGGCTGGGTGTCCTGGTGCGAGTCCTAGTGCCTGTAGATGTGGTGCATGCAGGTGTGTGTGTAGACGAAATTGGGAGGTGAGGAGGGAGAAGAGGAGGAGGGGGACACAGTGGAGACAGTGGATGTTGCTGTGTCTGTATGGGTGTGATGCTTGTGTGAGTACCTGTGGTGTGTGTGGTGCCTATGTTTGCTTGAGCTGCTTGTGTGTGTTGACTTATGTGCATGCTGGTCTGTAGATGTGCTTGGGATGGGCTGGGGTACAGGGGATTGGGTCTGGGTGGAGGAAGTTGGAGGGGGGAGGCTAGACACAGGGACAATGGCTGCCATCAGTGCTGAGACCAGAGATTGCAGGGTTCGCTGAAGGGCAGCCTGACCAGAATGAATGCCCTCCAGGAATGCATTACCATGTTGCAACTCTCGTTCTACACCCTGGATGGCATTCACAATGGTAGACTGCCCAACATTGAGTGACCTGAGGAGGTCAATGGCCTCCTCACTGAGGGCAGCAGGGGTGACTGGGGCAGGGCCTGAGGTGCCTGGGGCGAAGGTGATGCCCACCCTCCTGGGTGAGCGGGCACGGGGCGAACGCTGAGGGGCTGCTGGGAGGGCGGTGCTGGTAGGGGATGTGGCGGCTGTACCTGTAGAAGTGGGGCGCACAGATGGTGCCACCACCACAGGGGAGCTCCCATCGGCGGACGAGTCCGTGACGCTGGTTGGTGATCCGGTGGCCGACGTGAAGCTCCCCTCGCCCTCCGTCCCACTGGTGCATTCAGAGTCTGTGGTGTGGCCCTCCATTGCCATGTGGGATGCAGCTCCCTCGTGCTCCGGTGCCACTGTACCTCCGACTGATGATGCTGATGTACAAAAGGACAGGGAGAGCAGGAAAAGGGGGGGAGACAGAACAAAGAGTTTTTTAGTGCATGGCATACCGCTACCGTTGGCGGAAAAGACAGACGCAGCAGCCCCATGCATAACGCCGTGCTCCTGGCCTCTGCACATGCAATTTCTGGGATATGGCCTACATGGCAATGGTGGAAATCTGCGCACATGGATGCCACAGGGGCAACTATACCTCAAATTGGCACTCTGCTGAGGTGGGGTAGAGTGCCACATGGCCTACATTATGGAGGGGCCTTGCCTACCTAACTCGCCCTGGCCTAGGGACACCCACAGTCCACCACCCCCACCCAGACCCCTCCACTGCACGCAAAGCCAGCAGAATGAGGTTGTACTCACCCCCTTGTGTCTGCTGTGATGTCCTCAAGCGCCCATCCAACTCCGGGTAGGCCACCGCCAGGATCCAGAACATCAGGGGGGTCATGCTGCGACGGGCACCCCTCCCACGTTGGGAGGCCATCCCCAGCTGAGCCTCCACCATCTTCTTGCTGCAGCGGCGAATGTCCCCCCATCTCTTCCGGCTATGTGTGACGCAGTAGTAACCTGTTGGTCTGGAGGACCGTAGAGTAGCATGTACTGGGGGAGGACCCCATCCACAAGTTTCTCCAACTCCTGTGCAGTGAAGGCAGGGGCCCTTCCCCCAGACGCAGCAGCCATCGTCGCTTCCAGACCAAGGTCACAGCAGCACTAGCAGTGTAGGTCCTCTCCTGTCGAAGGTCAGGTATCTAGTGATTGAACTGATAGAAAATGGCGGTGACGTCCGCGGCGGTGACGTCCGCAGCGGGGCGCATCATCACCGCCGGCGCACCTGTTCATTGGCTCCTGGGACCCATAGGTTCCAATGTTAACCAATGCAGCAGTGTGCCTCGGTCTACGACCGCCTACCGCAACAGTGTGCAACGCCAGCGCAGTTACCCCACAATCCCATTGTCCCAGATTAGAGGTCAGGCAGCCGCCATTTCAGGGGCCCACATGGCTTCATTTACTACTGCGTCACACATAGCTAGGCCTATACTCAACACACATACAGGAAGGGTTTATTGTCTGGTGTAGTCTTGTGTGTAACTGTGGGTACATACCTGGAGGAATAGTGACTGTTTCTTCACTGTTGTCCTTCTTAGGCACCGTCAGCTGGGACATATGAGAAGATGGCGGAATCCTCCGGTGTACCGACCGCTGGTGGACCTGTTGACAATGGAAGAGAGACATGTCATCGTCACCTACAGGTTTGACAGTGGCACAATCCAGGAACTATGTACCCAGTTGGAGCCAGACCTGATGTCACCAATCCGCCATCCAACTGGAATCCCCCCTGACGTGCAGGTGCTGTCAGTGCTCCATTTCCTTGCAAGTGGGTCTTTTCAGACAACTGTGGCCATGGCATCAGGGATGTCCCAGCCTATGTTTTCCAATGTCTTGTCCAGAGTGTTGTTTGCCCTGCTGAAACACGTAAGGAGATACATCATTTTCCCTCAGGTGGAGGATTTGCCTACAGTCAAAGGTGACTTCTATGCCCTTGGACATATCCCCAACGTCATAGGTGCCATTGATGGGACCCATGTAGCTCTGGTCCCCCCCGCAGGAGTAAACAGGTGTACAGGAACAGGAAGAGTTATCATTCCATGAATGTCCAGATGGTCTGTTTGGCAGACCAGTACATCTTGCAGGTAAATGCTATGTTCCCTGGCTCTGTGCATGACGCCTACATCCTGCGCAATAGCAACATCCCTGATATGATGGGTCAACTCTAGAGGCACCGTGTATGGCTATTGGGGGACTCTGGTTACCCCAACCTTTCCTGGCTATTGACCCCAGTGAGGAATCCCAGGACCAGGGCAGAGGAACGGTACAATGAGGCCCATGGGAGGACTAGGAGGGTAATCAAGCAAGCCTTCGGCCTTCTTAAGGCCAGGCTCAGGTGCCTCCATATGACAGGTGGATCCCTATTATACTCACCGAAGAAGGTGTGCGACATCATCATCGCCTGCTCTATGCTCCATAATTTGGCATTGTGCCTTTTCTGCAGGAGGATGATCCAGATGACGGTGTTGTAGCAGCTGTGGAGCCTGTGGAGCCTGTGGACAGTGATGAGGATGAAGCTGAGGAAGAAGAAAACGGCAACAGGGAGTCAGTCATACAGCAATATTTCCAGTGAAACACAGGTGAGTACATTTTCAGGTTTAACATTACATTAACTTTCACACGTCTACCTCTATCCTGTACCTACATTTCACTCACTATTTGGTAACTGAGTTGTCCCCTTCCATTTCAGTTTCACAAGTGTGGTAACCTACGTGTCAACTGCTTGCATCCTTGAAGGGCTTGTGATGTGTGACATTGGTATGTTAGCCTTCCAATGGGTAACCCATTATGACACTGTAATTGATAATACAAAGTTCCAAATCATAGACTGACTCCAGTTTTTTTTAGTGTTTCAAGGGTGTTTATTTAAGTGCTAAAAAATGATGGGGGGTTGTAAAATGGGGATGGGTGATGGTGGAGGAATGTCCATGGCAGAGTCCAGTCTATTAGTCTCACAGGTACACTGCACATCTGGCCATTGGAAGTGGAGCTGGGGCAGTTCCGATTTGGACAGGGTAACAAAGTGGGACACTGGGGGGACAATCAGGGTGGTCTTATTTCCTGGCGGGGTCTTGCCATCTTGCTCTGTCCTGTTCCTGGATCTCAGGGACCGCTTGCGTGGTGGTTGTCCGTCGGCAGGGGGTGGGGTGCTGCTGTGGTAGTCCTGTGGTGGGGCGTCCTGTCCACTAGCGCCGGCGGAGGTGGTGGGCAGTTCATCGTTGTGGCTAGTGTCAGGGGCCCCTTGGAGTGCCACGGTGTCCCTCAAGGTCTTTTGAAAGTCCGTCAGCACCCCTACGATGGTGCCCAGGGCGGAGCCGATGGTCCTGAGCTCCTCCCTGAACCCCAAATACTGCTCCTCCTGCAGACGCAGGGTCTCCTGCAACTTGTCCAGGACCGTTGCCATCGTCTCCTCGGAGTGGTGGTAGGCTCCCATGATGGAGGAGAGGGCCTCGTGGAGAGTTGGTTCCCTTGGCCTGTCCTCCCTCTGTCGCACAGCAGCCCTCCCAGTTCCCCTATGTTCCTGGTCCTCCGTCCTCTGGACCGTGTGCCCACTACCACTGCCCCCAGGTCCCTGTTGTTGTTGGGGTGGTGGGTTAGCCTGGGTGCCCTGTAGTGGTGGACACACCGCTGATTGACCTGTCCTGGTTAGGGAGGTTTGGGCCCGCTGGGTGGGTGCTGTGCTGGTGTTACCAGAGGTTGGAAGTTCGGTGTTGGGCTGTGGCTGGGCAAGGGGAACCAACTGTCCTGAGGCCCAAGATGGTCCGGGCTGGTCATCAAGATCCAGTAGGGCAGAGCTGCTATCGTCACTGTGGGCCTCTTCTGGGGGTGGAGTGGTGTTGTCTGGACCCTCTGGTGTGGTGACGTTCCTTCGGGTTCCTGCGGGGGTATAAGAACATGATTATTGCATGTGTGTGTTTCATGGTGTGCAATGGTTGGGTGTGCGTGAACCCCAGTGCAGGCATTCCTGTGTGGGGGCTTGTGTGCTGATGGTTGGGGGGGTGTTCCGGGTATGTGCAGTGGGCATGCTTTAGTGATGGGTGTCCATGCTTAGTTGTGTCATGCAGGGCTTGGGGTTGGGATGGGTGGTTGTTGTCATGGGTACATTAGTGAGGAGTTTGGGTGCTAGGGGAGGGTGTGAGGGTGGGGTTGTGTGATAGCATGCAGGTAGGGTGGGGGATGTGATGGTTAAGATTTGACTTACCAGTGTCCGTTCCTCCAACGACTCCTCCGAGGCCCTCAGGATGCAAGATGGTCAAGACTTGCTCCTCCCATGTTGTTAGTTGTGCGGGAGGAGGTGGGGGTCCACCGCCAGTCCGCTGCACCGCGATGTGGTGCCTGGAGACCGTGGAACGCACCTTCCCCCGTAGGTCGTTCCACCTCTTTCTGATGTCCTCCCTATTTCTTGGGTGCTGTCCCACGGCGTTCACCCTGTCCACTATTCTGCGCCATAGCTCCATCTTCCTGGCTATTGATATGTGCTGTACCTCTGAGCCAAATAGCTGTGGCTCTACCCGTAGGATTTCCTCCACCATGACCCTGAGCTCCTCCTCGGAGAAGCGGGGGTGTCTTTGACGTGACATGGGGTGGTGTGGGTGATGTGTGGGGTGGTGTATGTGTTGATGAGTGTGGTGAGTGTAGTGGTATGTGGTGTTTTGTGCTTGGATGTTGTGTGGGTGATGATGTTGTGTGCCTCTGTGTTATGGGGTTGTCAATGGTTGTGCTCTCTCTCTCGCCTTCTCTCAGAATTTCTGGTTGTAGGGGTTTGTGGGTGATGTGGGTGTGTATTTTATATTGTGTTGGGTGTGTGGGAGTGGTGTTTGTATGTGTCTCAGGTGTGTGTATTTGTAATTGTCCAATGTGGTGGTGTTTTGTAGATGTTTGTGTATTTTGAGCGCGGCGGTGTGTACCGCCAATGGAATACCGCGGTTAAAAGACCGCCGCGTGGATTCGTGGGTCGTAATGGCATGGGCGTGTTTCTGTTGGCATGGAGGTGGAGGATTTGTTTCCCCATGTTTATCGCCGACCTTTGGTGTGGCAGTATTGTGTGGGTGTCTGAGTTTCGGCGGATTCCAAGATGTGTGTCATCATAGCTGTGGCGGTCTACCGCGGCGGTGTATTGGCGGTCTTCTGCACGGCGGTAAGCGCCTTTTACCGCCAATGTTGTAATGACCCCCTTTATATCACTTTTCAGTGATATCCCTACAATTTCACATTGCATCTTTATTCGTTTTGACCTGCAATTATCCAGATAAATATTCTGTATTTTTCTAAACACTGTGTGGTGTATTTATGTGGTGTTATAGGGTGTTATTGTGTGATTTATTGCACAAATACTTTACACATCGCCTTCTAAGTTAAGCCTGACTGCTCGTGCCAAGCTACCAGAGGGTGGGCACAGGATAATTTTGGATTGTGTTTGACTTACCCTGACTAGAGTGAGGTTTCTTGCTTGGACAGAGGGTAACCTGACTGCCAACCAAAAACCCCATTTCTAACAGTATATGTAATGTTGGTGTTGTGTGCCCTTATGGGGTTGTTGTGTGTGCGTGCATTTGTGTGGTGTTGGCTATGTACCATGTGTTGTGTCTAGTGTGGGCATGTTGTGACAAATGGATTGGTGTATCGCTTTGTGATAGTGCTGATTGGTTGTGTGGTGTTACGTGCTGTTGTGTGTATGTGTTGTCTTGTGGAGGTGTGCAGTGAGAGTGGTTGGTGAAGAGTTTGTGTGCTTGCGTTTGTGATATCGTTGTGAGTCAGTGGTGTTGTGTTTGAATGTGTTAGACAGTGGCGGTACTGTGTGTGTGCGGGTTGGGGTGTGTAGGGCACTTGTGTGTTGAGCGTGGTGTGAGTAGTTTGTGTGTGTAGTTTGTGTGTGTGTGTGTATGTAGGTGTGTCTTTGTGTTCAAACAGGTATGTAGTTACATGTGTGTGTGTTCGTCGCAAGGCATCCCGGCTGTGTGTGTTGTGTGTGTACTAATCCCTCCAGCGTGTGCTAGGTGGGTGTACTTACAGTTGTTGTCTTCGTTGCTGGTTCCAGTCATTGTACGAGCAGCAGCAGTGGAGGACTTCAAGTTCAGGTTCCATGGTTGCTCCGGGCAGCTCTGTGTTCAAGAAGATGGGTGTTTTCTTTTATAGAGTTGGTTACCGCAAGGGTTTTGGTGGCGGTGCGACCACGGCAGAAACCCTAACAGTGTGCTGCCTCATAATATGTCTGGCGGAAACATGGTCTCTGATGTATGAAGGTGCCTATTGCTGTCTGCAGTGGCCTGCCCGTACTGGCGGTGGGTTTGCTGTAGACTGTGGGGAAAACTGCCATGGTCATAATTTGATGGTCTTCACCACTGGGCCGTTGGCAGTATGATCGCCACTGCCAACATGGTGGTCCAGGTACCACCAACTCGTAATGAGGGCCTATGTTGCCCAAATGATCCTTTTGGGTACTGCCGGTAAGTAGGGAAAGTATTTTAAAAGTTATATGGCATTTTATCTTAGTGATATCTGTTGCCATGGTATTTCGCAGAAGTACAACGGTACATAGCAATGACAAGTCATTAGGCAATCGGCTAATGACTCCGTTTACAGAAATAAAGGCAGCCATGGTGTTTTTAGGTACAGCTCAGGCCTTGAAAAATCATAAAAATGTTACTAGACCTGTAGGTCGAATAACTTGTATAATCTGCTCTACCTAACTGCAATATACTTGACCCGTACACGGGTCTCAAATTTGTGTGATCCTAGGCAAATATGTTATTTTACAGTCACCTTTTTCTGCATTCGTAAATGAGTGCCCCTTCGAGTATGTGATTTCAGCATTTCTGCTGTACAAAAAGAACCTCTTTCGTTTGATTAAATAGACTAATTGTTTGCCTCGTGTAATAAGAGTATAGGCCACCTAGAGGGTACAAATGATCCATGACTTGCCTCTCAGTTTACTTGGAGCATTGATATAAGGCCAAGAGTGTTTTGCAGTTTATGTCTAAACACTCACTTGTAATAAATATATTACTAAAGCAAGAAGTGATAGTGCACTGTAGTTTACAGACAGTACATTTTCAAGGAATGTCCAAAAACCTTCCCACTAACTTGCATCTTTACTGATAAAACCCTGCAGTGTATTAACAATAATCTGTGAAAATTGGGTTTCAGAAAACATATTTATCATTTGCACATCACCAAGTAAAGTGTTCTGATTTGTTTTCGTCCTATTAAAACATTTTTTTTCATCACACAGAAGTACAAAAAATAGGCTTTCAAAGCTACTGAAATATATTTTAAATGTCTCTACCATTGACTTGCTGATTTGAATATTGTGTGTTAGGAAAATTTTGACACTCTACAACCTCTCATTTCACACACTTTGTACAGCAGGTGAGACAGTTCACCTTACAAAATCTTGGAACTCTGCAGTTAGAAGGTAAAATAATTGACTTTTGACCTTTGTCTCCAGATACAGCAAATGTGACAAGGTAAGAATAATTCAAGGCATCTTTATTGCTCCTTCACTTTCTGACTGAACAGAGCACCTGTTCTTTGTCAAATGGCCAGAAGGGGCAACTAGGCCCTATAAATAGCTTGCTCTTTTTCAAGGCCTGCAATTTGACTGTGTTCTGTGTTACACCTTCAGATCTAGGTAAGTTGTGGCTTTGGTATTTTTCACTTACTTATTAACACTCCAGTAAAGTGGTAAATGGTAGGGAAACATATTTTTATATGTAAAATAAATACCACAGTAAGGGTGCTAGAAAACAAAAAATAAAAAAGATGAAAAAAAATTAAAATACACTGTAATGCACTAAATTTTGCAAATACAATGTACAAAAGGGTAGTTTCTATTTTTAACATATTTAAATTAGCACAAAAATGTTTACAGAGTAGTGCGCTAATACCTACAGATTGAAATTGTCCTTTTTTACTTAGACTGCTTTAAGAATAGACAGAAAATTATAAATAAAGCTCTGTACCTGTTACCATTTATATAAAGTGGTAATAGGTTGTGAACAACAATAAATCATAATACTGTACTTAGTCATATCTAAGACCCTAACCCAGAGTGCAGAAAAACTGTGATAACAACTACGGGGTGACGTTTTACCTTTGGTAAACACAGGCATTAGCCAATCATATACTGTCTTTTCATCTGCATGTTCTGCAGTATACCGTAAACTTATAGCGGTATACTGCGGCACAATATATAACTTGAAAACGTACAACTTTAACACTATGAACCACCAAAAATTACCATTTACACCTCATAGTGTATGGTTCCTGCCATATCACATCCATATCCATTCAAATAATTTCACTCTACATCTGTTTCAATTAACAAACTCCACCATATGCCACTTCACTTTACGTTATTACAATCTACACCATTCCACTCTATGTCATTCCACTCTACGTCACTACACTGTACACCACTAAACTCTACACTAATCAACAGTATGCCACTCCACCCTACTCCACTATACGCCATTCCAGTACACACCGATGTATACTATGCTATTATACTGTAAGCTACTCCATTCATGATATTCTAGACTAAGCCCCTCCATTGTATGTCCCTCCACTGTATGCTACTACACTGTTGGAAGAGTGGGCTGATTGCAAACACCTTCTAACTTGTTGACTCTATTTTCTACTCATACTGGTGTTTTTCTGATTCTGATGGTGCCCTGGGCATTGCTAAACAGTACCAGGGCCTGTGCTCTGATTAAAATAGATATGCAAATTAGGCTAATGATAATTGGCTGTACCAATCTACCTATAAGTCCCTAGTATATGGGAGGGCATGTAAGTTTTGGGACCCCAGCATAGGTAGTACACCCATAGGTGTACTGTTGTGGTGTCCAGTGTCAAGTTAAAAGCAGGCCTGCCTTGCTGGCTGCTTTTAAGGTAAAGTTAACTACAAATTTGACTTTGGAATTAAAAGTATTTCCAAATTCCTAAGCTAACTTATCTTTACATATAAGTCACCCCTAAGGTATGCCTTAAGTGTCCCTAGGGTTGGGTGCAGTGTAACTATAAGAAGGCACTTTATAAAAGATGTTTTGTGGGGAACAATAACCACATTTGTTTTTCAACATTGTAGTGAATGGACTCTGTAGACTAACTTTGAGAGGCTTTATTTTTAAATGATAAAGGGCATCATTACGAGTTTGGCGGACGGTTTAGGCCATCCACCAAACTTCTGATGGAGAGATTGCTGCCATAGTGACTACCTCCCTGCTGGGCCCATTAAGAGTTTCCCTCTCGTAATCAAGCTGGCAGCAATGCTGTAGGATGCAGGGTGCACCAGCACCAGTGCAATGTTTACTGTCTGCAAAGCAGAAAGTGAACATTGTGATGGTGCTGGCCAGGGGGACCCCTGCACTGCCCATTCGAAGTGAATGGGCAGTGCAGGGGCCCCCCTTCAATCTCCTACAACGGTTCTCCGACAACCTTTTCATTGCGGTGCTACCACCATCAAATGGCTGGCGGAGAACGAGGTCGTAATCCCAAGGGTAGCGCTGCCCTGGCGGATTAGGATCGCCACAACGCCAGACTGCCTGTATCTCGGATCCTGGCGGTGCTGGCGGTCCAACCCGAGCACTACCACTGTGGTCATAATGTGGTGTTCGGAATGACCGCCAGACATGTAATGACCTCCAAAGTCTAATTTTTCATAGGAAGGAGCTAAATATAGCAAGTTTAGTATCAAATTAAAAATTATAATAAATCCAACAACTTGCCACAGTTAAATTTAATATAACTTGTACCTAAGAGTTTTAGAACTCTTGCTAAAAGTTACTAACTTCAGCCCTGCAGTGTCCTTATCTGATTGGTCAGTCTCTGGTAGCCTGAACCAAGCTGCCTTGATGAGGTATGAAGTGGCCTGGGCTGAAACAAATGAAGCATCTGGTGGGAGGAGCTCTGCTTCACCAGATGGTAGAACAGGATAGGGGGGAGCAGCCAAACTGGGCTTCAAAGCAAGGAAGGACATTTGGGACAGCAACTGTACCTTTCCCATTCCCTGCAGCCTCAGACAACCAGATGCCAACTGATTAGATTGAGAGAGGGCTGGAAAGGGGTGTGTTAAGGGCAATGTAGCTACACTAGTGGGTGGATCTAAATTCCAAGTCTGAATTTTTGCTATCTTGGATTTTGGAGGAATGTTGCTCCCTGGGCTTGATTTTTGTCACACTTCCCAAGAAGTGGTTACTCAAAGGGGTGGTGGCCTGCACATGATTGGACAGGAGCACCCCCCTGCTTACCACCCCAGGAGCAAGGATAAAATTGGCAGAGCTGCACCACACTTCAGATCCCTACTGGAACAAGCCAAGAAGAAGAAGGACTGCCCTGCTGTACCCCTGGCCTGCACATGGACACTGCACTCAGAAGGACTGCACCAGCTGCATACTTTGGGCCTCACTAAGAAAATGACTTTGCCTAGCTTCTACCACTCTAAGAAGGGACTCCCTGTAAGCTACAGGTAGAATAGAGCCGACTAGAGTCCCCTGCATCAAGCCCTGCAAAAATAGACCAGCTGGCCAGTGGCCAGTGACCATTGATCATTTAAGGATTTGAACCAGGTGCATTCTGGAAGTCCTAACCTGCAAGGAGCGACTCAGAGCTTCTGGATCTTTGGGGTGAGTTGTGCACACCTCAATGGCCTGAAAAGTGATTTTGGAAGAAGATCCATAAGTTTGGGCAAGTTTGGAAAATGTGGACAGACCCAACGTCGTGAGTCAAGCAGACCAATGTCGACCGCGAACCGGCCTGACTAGCAGGTTCGTCCCGCTGAAAAGCTCCAGAGCCCCAGACTCCCGGGATTTCACCTGGGGCTCGTGGAGAGGCAATCCGATCATGTTGCATCTATATCAGCTTGCTGTGGAGGTGCGGCCATCCTCAGAGAAAAAATCCCAAAAAGTTTCTAAGTCCGAAGGTAAAAATTTGTCTGAGGTTACCTGCGCAGTTTATCCGAGGAGGGCTCTATTGAGGTCGACTTCAACTTTTGACTTGCTCCCAGATGAAGATTTCTGTCCCGAAAAACTTTTTAAGTCCAAACGTAGGAACCTGGAAAGAGGCCTCCCGTGACATGTATCAGAAGAGGGCTCCAGCGAGGTTGTCTTCAACTTCTCACTTTGTCCTGGTCGAGAAAAATCTTCAAGAAAACAACTAAGTGACAATAAAACTTTATCTGAGGCCTCCCGCTCAGTGCAGCCAAGCAGGGCTCCATTGCGAGCGGCCTCAACCTTTGACTTTGGCCCGGTCAAGTGCAACCAGATGTCCAGATTGGCTCTTTTCATTTTTAAGTGCTAGAAAACATCTAAGGGCTCATTAAGAGTCTGGAGGACCGAAAAGGCCATTAGCCAAACTCCTGCAGTCAGGTTACCGCCAGTGTAGTCAACTTCCCGCAGGCCCCATTAAGAGTTTCCCCACCGGGCCAGCAGGTGGAAACAGAGTTTCCGCTACTGGCGTAGCAGGAAACATCCCAAAACATTGATGCTGGCTCATAATTGAGCCAGCAGCAATGTTGCAGTGCGCAGGGTGCACCAGCACCTGTTGCACTTTTCACTGTCTGCAAAGCAGTGAAAAGCGTTATGCAGGTGGCCATGGGGCCCCCTGCACACCATCTCCACCAGCCTTTACTTTTAAAAAAATATATTTTTATTAACATTTTGCTGTAAAACAGGTTAAGTTATTCAAGGCATCATCATTCTTAATCATTGCTATAAGTTCTAGACACCGTTTCACTTTAGCCTATGTTGAAGGCTGGTATTTAGTTTGCTTTGTCTCGGTTACATTAGACCACTTACTATTCCCATCTACTTTGTACTTGTGCCTGTTCTAATATTGTGGCTTCGATCACATACCTTCATTAGCAATTCCTTCCACACTGTCCATAAGCCGATATTAGTCAGCATTAACATTAATATAAACATAAACACAAATACAAACGTTATGGTGCCATGGTTCCCTGTAATCTGATTTTGGGGGTATCATGATGGAACACTGCCTCTGCGGTGGTTGGCCCCTATCCAATGCCCGCCATTCCCTCCGTATGTGCTGGGTCAACTGATTATCACTCTACTGTTCTCCACCTCTCCCCTCTATGTCCTTCCTGGGTCCGTGCCTTCCTCCTGCTTTTTAGTGGCTTCATGCTCCCGCTCTTCGCCCTCCGTACTTTTTATTAATGTAGTGGGTTCATCCCTCAACTATCCAGTTGTCTGACTGACCTATCAACTCGGTTCTCCTGTGTCACTGTCTTCGCCCATCACTACTCGCCTTCACTTTGTCAGCACCTCCTCCCAGGCCGGGGCCATTGGTGTCTGGTGCAGGCCTTTGGCCTCTTCACTCTTCAGGACCTGTAATTCGGCGCCGGACCACCTCATTACATCACGCCTCCAATCCGTTTTGGTCGGGCTCCTGAGTGATTTCCAGCCCATAGCAATTAGTCTCCTGTATAGTACTAGTGTAATGTCCATGTAGCGCTCCTGTAGCTTCCCAAGTGTTAGTCCCGATTTCAAACCTACCAGGCACACTGCCGGGGTTTGCGGTATGGACATTCCCAACAGCTTCTCCAGATCTCTCACCACAGTTCCCCACCCAGCCTGGACCTCTGGGCATTGCCAGATCATGGGATCAAGGTTGGCATCCATGGAGCCACTCTTGGGGCATCACTTAGGGGCACCTCCATATATAAGGGTTAAGCGTAGTGGGGTAAGGTATGTCCTGTGTGTGTAGTTGTACTGAATGTATCTCAGGCGCGTGTTCATTGACAACATCTTGGGATATGCCAATAGCTTCCTCCATTCCGTGTCTGACAGCTCTCGTGCGAGGGACCCTTCCCATCTAACTCTCAGCGGTCTCAGCTGATCTAGTGTGTCCTCAATTTGCGTTCTATATAGTTTTGTGATTAGGTGGGTATCTGCGCCCGATGTCAGTAGTAGGTGTAATGCCCGGTGTGTGGCAGGCTCCGCGTTAATTGTTTCCCAGTGTTCCCTTATGATATGAGTTAGTCTCTGGTGCATTAGGAACTGTCCCCTAGGGACCCCTTTACTGTCTATCAATTCAGTGAATGAGCTCAACACCCCCCCCCCCCACAGAACAGGTCTCCTATTGTCTCTACTCCAGCCTTCGTCCACGTCCCCAAGTCAGAGTCAACGCGGTTCCCCGCAGCCGTTTCTACCCTCACCATGCTCAGCGGCAATGCAGGGGAATAGGCCTTCCCCACTCCTACTCGCCGTGAGCACTTCTTCCAGCAGGGCAAAGCCACTCTTGTAAGCGTGCTCTTTTCCTGTGACTTAATCTTCCGGCCCACCATGTCTGATATTATCTCCTCCACTGCCGGTTCTCTCCTTGCTGTGCTTCTATCCAGGAAGCCCCGGCCCACAAACCATCTAGCTGTCCACTGTAATTGGCATGCTAAGTAGAATATTTCGAAGTCCGGGACTCCGAGTCCTCCCTCCCTAGTTGGTCCACATAAAATCGATAGTGCTGTGCGGCGCCGGCCTCCGTCCCACACTAGATCCCTGAGTAGCGAGTTCAACTCCTTGAACCACGACACCGTAATCTGTACCGGTAAGTTAGTGAAATAATAAAGGAGACGAGATAGCATGATCATTTTAGACAGTGATATCCTGGCCATTGTGGATAGTTTCAATGACCTCCAAAACCCCACAGATGCTCTAAGGGAGCCAAGCGCTTTGCTGAGGTTCCCGTCCCGTAAGTCCCTTGGGTCGTGAATAACCTGAATCCCTAGGTACTTAAATGTATAAGGAGCCCATACTACGGCCTCCGGGAATGCAGAGGGTTGGGCTCATCCTACTGTTATCAGGAAGACATATGTTTTGCCTCTATTGAGTTGTAGGCCCGAGAGACCTCCAAAGTGATCAACTGCCTGTAACTCCCAAAGCAGCCCAGAGTCCCCGTCTCTGAGGTAGATTAGGATATTGTCAGCATATAGTGAGATGTTGTGTTCGGTTCCTCCCCATGTCACTCCCCTGCCCACCCCCTCCATCCGCATATGCGCAGCCAGGGGTTCAATAGCTAGGGAAAATAATATCGGTGATAAGGGACATCCCTGCCTGGTTCCCCTATGTATGGGGTAGGGGCTTGAGATGGTTTTTCCCGTCCACACTCTCGCTTGTGGGGCTGTATAGAGTAGGTCCATCCACTTTACCCACTTGGCTCTCATGCCCATTTTTAACATCACCATCCTCAGGTAGTCCCAACGGATCGAATCAAAGGCTTTCTCTAAGTCTATTGCCAGTAACATCCCTTTGGGGGGGTTTCACTGTTCCTGGCATCTGTAGGATAGCAAAGAGACATCTAAGATTGAGTGACGTGTTACGGTTCGGTACAAACCCATTTTGGTCCATATGTACTTTAGTGTGTATGTGCTGGAGCAGACGGTTAGCCAATATTTTACTAAGAATTTTAAAATCACTATTCAGCATTGAGAGTGGTCTGAAGTTGGTGAACGACGCTTCGCCCGTTTTCGTTTTAGGTAGAGGTATCACCACCGCTTCCTTAAGTGTGTCTGGGAGTAGGCTGCGGTGTAGTGCTTCTGCATAGAGGTCCACCAGCTGTGGGGCCAGTAACTTGGAATATTTCTTATAAAAGTCCATTAGCAGCCTCCTCCGTCGTCACCGGGCCCCCTAACTCTTCACCATCTCCACTGGCCAGAGTCGGCAGAGGGAGTGGTCGCAAGAATTCTCTCAGTCTATCCTCATCTAGTTCTCCTGGCTCCCTGTACAGGAAAGTATAGTACTCTTTAAAGGCGTCATTTATAGGGCCGGGTTTAAATCTGTGGTCGCCTTTCATGTCACGTACGCCTACTATAGGTGCTGCCTCTCCTCCCGATCTCACCAGCCATGCCAACATCTTTCCCGACCTACCCTCTTCAGTTTGTACTGAGGCTAAGTGTCTCCGGAAGCAATGGCAACAGAGTTGTTCTTCCACCTGTGAATGAGAATTCCTCGCCTGTTCGTATTCCTCCTGCTCTTGTGTGCTTCTATGTCCCTTTTTCTCCCATTCATGTATAGTCTCCTCGAGCTTGATCAATTCTCATTCTAATGTACGTCTTATCACTACTGTCTGGCCTATGCTATAGCCCCTCGTCGCTACCTTTAGTGCCTCCCATTCCATATACCTGGAGGAAGTTGACCCCTTATTTATGTTAATTTGATCAGTTAAATGAGATAGGAGTGCCTCTCTGAATGCCTGGTCTTCCAACGCTGTCGGTGACATTCTCCAAAGCGGTATGGGGGGCCTATCCTCAGTCGCTCTCCACGTTACTGGTAATGGATTATGGTCCGATATGGTTCGCCCCAAGCACTCAGAGTGAGTCATACTTCTTGCTATCCCGGGAGTGCACACTACCCTATCGATTCTAGTATGTATATGATGCAGGGCAGAGTAAAATGAATAGTCTTTATCGTGCGGGTGTTGTTTGCGCTAGATGTCTACCATTGCCCAGCCCTTCACCCACTCACTCACTTTCTTGGCTATTTTATTTGTCGCTGCGCCTAGCAACGGGGTGAGGAACGGTCCAAGTCTACGTCCAGAACACTATTAAAGTCTCCTCCTAGTAATAGTTCCCCATGTTGCTGGAGGGTAATGTGACTCGAGAGGCATTGCAGGAAGGGGGCCTGGTCTTGATTAGGGGCATATACGCTTCCTAGGATTATTGGGATCCCATGGAGCCTCCCCTCCACCACTACAAATCTGCCCTCCTGGTCTATGTCTATGGATATTGCTTCGAAGGGCACGCCGGCGCGAATCCATATTAGTGCTCCCCTGGAATAGGCAGAATACCTGGTGGCAAACACCTGCCCTCACCATCTGCGTCTTAGCTTCTCCATCTCGCTCGTGGTCAAGTGAGTTTCTTGGAGCATCGGTACGTGTATGCCCCTCCTCTTCAGGTGGGACAGTATTCTATGTCTTTTTGCAGGTGAACCCATGCCCCGTATATTCCACGTTAAAAGATTATAGTCGGCCATCTGGGTATGTCATGTAAAACATGCAGGCCCGCCTCCTCTCGATGTCCTCCCCTCTCCTTTGTATGCTCCAACTACCCTCGTGTGTGTAACCTATTTCCCTCTGGCACCATCTAATTTCAAACTTAAATAACCCCAACTCCCCCACCCTAGGGCACCTCCCTAACTGTAGGCTGCCCATGAAAACCATGCAACCAAGCAACATAGACCTACAAATATGCTTAGTTCTCGCCATTCCACCTGATTGGACGAGAAATCGGTCGGGGTGGTACAATATCCATTGGGGCCATTCTCTTAAGCAGTGTGCCCCGCCCCATAGTCCATCAGCGCATTGGTCACCCCAGTTCATCTGCTGTCTGTGGAGTCACTTTCAGCAGACTCTCCGAGCAGCCGGAGTCCTCCACTGACGATGCCGCAGTGCCGTCCGAGTCATTGTCATCGCTTCCCTTCGAAGAGGCCTCTCTGCCCATTGATGCCGCTGCCCTCAGGGCCTCCTTCTTGCTTAGGTCTTTCTGGGATTGTGATGGTTCGGTGCAGTGACGGGTCCGGGGCCGCCGGGAGGGTCTCATCCGGCCCCACACCCCGTCTTCTCCGTCCTCCCCGGGCCTCCAACCACTCCCATGCCTCCTCTGGGTTTTGAAAAAACGTGGACTTGCCCTCCATCATCACCTTCAATCTGGCTGGGAAGAGGAGTGAGTATTGAATTCCCTAATTTGAGCCTCGATGGTGAAGTCCATGAAGAAGGTCACCTCTCCATTGTCCACTCTGTAAGGGCCTGCCTCCCTGGCCCTCTGGAGCAGGATGTCCCTGTCTCTATAGTGTAGCAGGCATGCTATCACTACTCTGGGTGGCCTCCCAGGTGCTGGGGGTCTCGCAGGGACCTGGTGCGCTCTCTCCAGAGCAAAGAACAGTGTCAAACATCCTGGGGCCACTGTCTTACGCATCCATTCCTCCAGGTATTCCACCATATTCATACCTTCTGATCCTTCCGGTAGACCCACCACTCGCACATTGTTCCTTCTGTTCCTCCCCTCCACATCCTCTGCTCCAGTCATGTTATTCTCTCTGTTAGATGTAGCATAGTGGACTCCACATCCTTTTGTCTCTGAACTATATCTGTCAGTGTGGCCTCCGTGTCCTTGACCCTGTCTGTTAACTTTTGGTGGTCTGCTCGGAGGAGGCCTACCTCCACTGCGACCTGATTGATGTCGCGCTGTAGGGTGTTTTTTGTGTCTTCAATTGCTCCTAAGATTTTGTCTAGTGTGTCCTGTACTGTGGGCTGTGCTGGGTCACGCATGTCTTCTCCTTTCCTTTCCTTTCGCTGGGTGTTGGGCGGTCCATTCTCTTCCCTCCGCGGCGGCGTCTTGTGGTCATGAGCACTGAAAGACCGGGCGTCCGGTTCACTACTGTGGCAGGCAGCCTTTACTCAGACGTCTCTTGGTCCCCCTGGTCTCATGTAGGCCTTCCTTGTGGTCTATGGCGGCTACCTGTGTCCTGTTCGGTCTTTAACCCCCTCGCTGGGATTGTTACTGTTCACGATCGTCCTTGTAAGACCTCTACCAGGAACACTTGAGTCCTCAGATGTGGACACTGCACCAGAGGCCCGTGAAGGCAGCCCTCGCGCTCCCAGAGGGGCTCGTCCAGTGCCTCAAGACTCGGTTGGTCTTTTTCTTCTCCCGGTGTCCTCCCAATGTGGCCGTTAGCAGTCCAGCCCCCAAGGGTCCTCCTGTCATCTCCCGCAGCACAGAGGAAAAGCAAAGGAAAGGAGGGGGGGAGGGCGTCGCCCAGTCCCGGTCCCATCGCCCACCTTGCACTCTCTACGCCGTCTTCCGTTTTACAGGGGTCTGGAGGTTCCTTTATGCCGCCTCGGTTCTTGGTCAGAAACTCTCCCTAGTTCAAAGAGGGGGTCCGGGTTCACCCCCCCCACTAGGCCTCAGCCGGGCCCTGGCTCACGTGGTCCCCCTCACCGGGGGGTGTCTCACCGGTCCCCTCTGTCGCTTCACCGGGGTGATCCAATGGCCCCCGCCTCGTGGTGCTTAATATTCACGGGCTCCCCCACCTAGCCCCAGGGGGCCCAGAGATAAAGTCCCGTTCCTCTCCAGCAGGCCCAGTCCTGCTGCCTGGACCACATTCTCCTCGCTGCCTTTTTGCCCGGGAGGGCCAAGGAGGCTCCCCAGCTTCAATCCACCCCTAAGCCGGCACTTCTCTCACTGCCAAATGGGGCCTGGGGTCGTCCCTCTTCACAGATCACCAGCCTGGGCCCCACTCACCTGGTCTCCCCCCCGGCGCAGGGGGAGGGGGCCACCACGGGCCCCTCCGAAGCTCCTCGGTTTCCGCCCCGGAGTCCTCTCCTCGCCATGCTTTTCAGGCGCGGGCCCCCTCCCTCCAGCTCCAGGGGGCCCCGCCAGCGAGGATTGGCTCCCCCTGTGGCCATCTCTTTGGAGCCGTACTCGGCGCACCGCGCGCCGCAACAACTCGAGCCCCCAGCTCGTGTTCAGGGATCCCGGGTGTAGCGGCACCGCCCCGCCTCGTCAATCCCACTCGCGCCGGAGCTGGTCAACCCTCCGGCGCACTCCACTGCTTCCACATCGCGGTGTAGCACAGATCTGCTGTGCCGGCGGCTCCAGGGCAGGGCTCCGTTCAATCGGAGAAGTGAAAGGCCCCGGTGGAGCTCACGAACTACACGTCCGACATCTTGGCTCGCATAACCATGCCCCTCCACCAGCCTTTACATGGCGGTGCTACTGCCATGTAATTGGTGACAGAGAGGGGAGGGTTGTAATCTCCAGGGCAGCGATGCCCTAGCGGATTAGGACCGCCAGCCCCTTCAGTGGAGGAGAAGTGGTGCAAGCGCCGCGGTCATAATGTGGCTGTCGGACCACCCCATTGGCTGTCTTTAGACCGCCATGGTCGTAATGAGCCCCCTAATCTTTAAAGTCTTATATCTCTGGTTCCCTTTGTTGGATTTTTATCCTTTTGATGTCATTTTAAAGAAAGAAATATGATCTATTGTTATGAATTGGCATTAGATTTTTATTGTTTTGTGGTTTACTTTTTTACTGTTTTGTTGATATTAAATGCTTCACACAACTGTCTCCTAAATTAAGCCTAACTGCTCATTGCCACGCTACCAAGGGTTGAGCCAGGATTAATTTATTGAGACCTTGACTGGACCTAGTGGGGGTTTGTGGCCATTTTGCTAAGTGTAGGTACTTACCTGTCATTACCAATAATCCACTTTCCAACTTCCGCTCTATGCCATTCCACTGCACGCAGCTCCATTCTATGACACTACAATATATGCTATACTACTCTATGCCACTCCACTGTGCTCCACTTCAGAGTATACTACTGCACTCTATGCTATTCCAGTGTAATCCACTCCACTCTATGCCCTATACAGTGTATGCCATTCCACTGTAGCACATACCACTTTACTCTAGGACTCTATACTATATGACAATACACTTTGTGGCACTCTCCTCCACTCTGCTGTACCACACTCCACTTAATTACACTCAAGTTGATGGCAGTAAACAGCATGATTAAAAATTAAAATATTAAAAATAAACAACCATTGACATTCAATGAAAAAAAATGAAGTTAAGGGTACGTTATAGTTAGGAACACTTTTCCTCTTTCTATATACACTCTGCTTAAACTACATGAACCTTAGGTATTCTAAAGTTATAACTTAATTACAACCTCGGGGGTCTTTTAACAAGACCGCCGAGGGACCGCCGTGCGGAAGACCGCCAGTAGTGGCGGTTTGCCGCTCGGCGTATTATGACCGTTGGCTGCCCTCTGTTGTTTTTCCGACGGAGAGCCGCCAACAGCCATACTGGCGAGCGGCGGGGAAGTGGAGGTTGCTCCACCTCCACCGCCACGCCAACAGAACACCGCCCAGCGAATCACGTCCTATGATTCTGCGCGGCGGTGTTCTGTTGGCGGTGTGGTGTTGGCGGAGCTGCCCCCATGGCTCCCGTCCCCTCCCGGCGGATCAACGGAACAGGTAAGTCGATCGTCCGTTGGGGGGTGTTGTGTGTTGTGTGGGTGCATGGGGGTGTGCGTGTGTGTATGTAAAGGGGGTGTGTGAGTGCGTGTATGCTTGCGGGGGTGTTGCATGTTTTGGGAATTAGTGCGTGTATGTCTGTAGGTATGACTGTATGGATGTGTGCGTGTATGTTTGAATGTGGGTGTGTGTGTCTGACTGTGTGTGTGGATGTTGGCATGTATGTCGGTGTGTGTGAGTGTATGTGTGTTTGTGGTGCCTGCGTGCGTGTCGGGTGTGTATGTGTAAGGTATTGTCGGGGTGGGGAGGGGGGCTCTGCCACCTTTGGGGGGTGGCAGGGGTGGTGGGGGTGGGAGGTGGGCGAGACCCCTATCAGTGCCAGGGAAGGAATTCCCTGGCACTGATAGTGCTTACCGCCATGGATTTCATGGGGGTTCCTACCGCTGGAAATCCACGGCGGTAAGCCGGGTCAAAATACCGGCGGCGGTATTGTGACGGCCGCCGGGCTGGAGACCCAGGTCTCCAGCCCAGCGGTCGTCTCCGCCCTGGCGGGCGGAACGGAGAAGCGGCGGATGACCATGGCGGTAACCGCCATGGTCATAATACTCAAAAAAAGACCGCCAGCCTGTTGGCGGTCTTACCGCCGCTTTAACACCGTCCGCCAGGGTTGTAATGACCCCCTAAATCTATAATTGATGCACAACCTTCAAATTACTATAATTAGGTGACTTCTGTACAAAGTATGGTCACCTCACAAGTCACACTACATTAACTATACCTCACCACTCTACCATGCACTGTGTTCTCACAAATTGTGTAATTTCAGAAGTGATTGTATTGCATGCTATGGCTGAAAGGGTAAGTTACAGTTAATGTAGTATGGTGAGTGAGATGACCAGACTGTGTGCAGAGGTGCTCAATTTTACGTAAGTTAAAGGTGATGCGTAAATTATAAATGTTGGTAATAACTGTAACCATTTACTGTAACTATATATATATATATATTTATATAAATGACCTAATGACGATCGCCACTAGGTAATTATAGTTAGGACCATGTTTCCACAGAAAAAGTGTTTTTAACTTGCCTATTTCTTTGACGAATCTTCACAAATGTTTCTGAAGAAAAGTGCCCCGTATAATTGTTGTTGTGCACAGAAATTTTCAGCATGATCCTTCAAACGGGGACCGAGAAAAACAGGGGGAAGGCAAAAATGTTGCATTTCCCCTGTCAATTCCCATAGGACCTTTAGACACGACTGCAGCCTCAACCGCTGTACGGAATTACACCTAATTTGGCGGAATGCTAGCTTTTGGTAGGCAGATTGTGCTTTCACTATTTGGTGTAAATCCGTTTGATAGTTTTGGTGGTTTTAAAAAGGCAAATACATTTAAATATCTATCGCTGCAACAACTTTGCGAATAATGATGAACCTGTGCAGGGAAATGCACAGTTCTGATTGGATGTCATCACTTTAAAGCAGAAAGTGCTAGCAACCATCCTGGGATTCGGCTTCAGCTGAGTAAAAAAGAAAAGGTGCCAGAGTAGAGACACCCAGACCCCTTAGCTCAGGTGGTGGGGTGGAGCAATTTCTTGCTTTGAATTCACAATATTCGCAAATTCACAGCAAAAATAAATAAAAAAACAAGTGCTCTGTGCTTGATTTTCAATAAGCCCCAAGGTGGCCAGGTCACGGGGCCATTTATAATTTTGAATGTGGAGGGACTCTTGCCCACCCCCCTACAGCCCTGGGGACTATAAACTCTCTAGGGCAAATTTTTGTTATATGTGAGGAGCCATGTTGCTCCCATGCCCCGGGAACTACCACCTCCCAGGGACAAATTGCTTTTTATGTGTGGGGGATGCTAAATGGCCTCCCCAGAGCCCTGGGGACCACCACCTCCCTCGGGTGATGCATAAAATATGTGCGGGCTATGTGCCCCCTTGCAGCCCTGGGGACCATCACCTCCTCGAGGCACAAATTATAATGAAGTGTGTGGAGACCGCCCGGCCACAATCACAAATAAGGTTCAGTCAATGTCTTAATAAATTAATCCTTGCTCAACCCTTAGCAGCTTGGCTGATGAGCAGTCAGGCTTAACTGAGGAGACATGTATGTGAAGCATTTAAGATAACCAAAACAGTATGTAA